>NC_137835.1:85626321-86126321 GCF_948465745.1 Chenopodium album | reverse complement strand
ACCCTAAACCCTAAACCCTAAACCCTAAACCCTAAACCCTAAACCCTAAACCCTAAACCCTAAACCCTAAACCCTAAACCCTAAACCCTAAACCCTAAACCCTAAACCCTAAACCCTAAACCCTAAACCCTAAACCCTAAACCCTAAACCCTAAACCCTAAACCCTAAACCCTAAACCCTAAACCCTAAACCCTAAACCCTAAACCCTAAACCCTAAACCCTAAACCCTAAACCCTAAACCCTAAACCCTAAACCCTAAACCCTAAACCCTAAACCCTAAACCCTAAACCCTAAACCCTAAACCCTAAACCCTAAACCCTAAACCCTAAACCCTAAACCCTAAACCCTAAACCCTAAACCCTAAACCCTAAACCCTAAACCCTAAACCCTAAACCCTAAACCCTAAACCCTAAACCCTAAACCCTAAACCCTAAACCCTAAACCCTAAACCCTAAACCCTAAACCCTAAACCCTAAACCCTAAACCCTAAACCCTAAACCCTAAACCCTAAACCCTAAACCCTAAACCCTAAACCCTAAACCCTAAACCCTAAACCCTAAACCCTAAACCCTAAACCCTAAACCCTAAACCCTAAACCCTAAACCCTAAACCCTAAACCCTAAACCCTAAACCCTAAACCCTAAACCCTAAACCCTAAACCCTAAACCCTAAACCCTAAACCCTAAACCCTAAACCCTAAACCCTAAACCCTAAACCCTAAACCCTAAACCCTAAACCCTAAACCCTAAACCCTAAACCCTAAACCCTAAACCCTAAACCCTAAACCCTAAACCCTAAACCCTAAACCCTAAACCCTAAACCCTAAACCCTAAACCCTAAACCCTAAACCCTAAACCCTAAACCCTAAACCCTAAACCCTAAACCCTAAACCCTAAACCCTAAACCCTAAACCCTAAACCCTAAACCCTAAACCCTAAACCCTAAACCCTAAACCCTAAACCCTAAACCCTAAACCCTAAACCCTAAACCCTAAACCCTAAACCCTAAACCCTAAACCCTAAACCCTAAACCCTAAACCCTAAACCCTAAACCCTAAACCCTAAACCCTAAACCCTAAACCCTAAACCCTAAACCCTAAACCCTAAACCCTAAACCCTAAACCCTAAACCCTAAACCCTAAACCCTAAACCCTAAACCCTAAACCCTAAACCCTAAACCCTAAACCCTAAACCCTAAACCCTAAACCCTAAACCCTAAACCCTAAACCCTAAACCCTAAACCCTAAACCCTAAACCCTAAACCCTAAACCCTAAACCCTAAACCCTAAACCCTAAACCCTAAACCCTAAACCCTAAACCCTAAACCCTAAACCCTAAACCCTAAACCCTAAACCCTAAACCCTAAACCCTAAACCCTAAACCCTAAACCCTAAACCCTAAACCCTAAACCCTAAACCCTAAACCCTAAACCCTAAACCCTAAACCCTAAACCCTAAACCCTAAACCCTAAACCCTAAACCCTAAACCCTAAACCCTAAACCCTAAACCCTAAACCCTAAACCCTAAACCCTAAACCCTAAACCCTAAACCCTAAACCCTAAACCCTAAACCCTAAACCCTAAACCCTAAACCCTAAACCCTAAACCCTAAACCCTAAACCCTAAACCCTAAACCCTAAACCCTAAACCCTAAACCCTAAACCCTAAACCCTAAACCCTAAACCCTAAACCCTAAACCCTAAACCCTAAACCCTAAACCCTAAACCCTAAACCCTAAACCCTAAACCCTAAACCCTAAACCCTAAACCCTAAACCCTAAACCCTAAACCCTAAACCCTAAACCCTAAACCCTAAACCCTAAACCCTAAACCCTAAACCCTAAACCCTAAACCCTAAACCCTAAACCCTAAACCCTAAACCCTAAACCCTAAACCCTAAACCCTAAACCCTAAACCCTAAACCCTAAACCCTAAACCCTAAACCCTAAACCCTAAACCCTAAACCCTAAACCCTAAACCCTAAACCCTAAACCCTGAAACCCTAAACCCTAAACCCTAAACCCTAAACCCTAAACCCTAAACCCTAAAACCCTAAAACCCTAAAACCCTAAACCCTAAACCCTAAACCCTATACCCTGAAACCCTATACCCTAAAAACCCTGAAACCCTATACCCTAAACCCTAAACCCTATACCCTGAAACCCTATACCCTAAAAACCCTGAAACCCTATACCCTAAACCCTAAACCCTAAACCCTAAACCCTAACTTTAAAAATCCTAAATAGGGACCATGTAAACATTTCGGCAATTTTTATTTCTGGGCGATATTTTTCAAAAAAAATTCCTAAATTGAAGGCTAATATCCACACATTTTGAGAAATTTAGAAGGTTTCAGGGCTAGGTGTCGAAAAGAAATGAGATTTTATTGAATACATTTTGGGGTCATATAATGACGTTTGAAACCATGAATGACCATTATATGTTGTCATAAATGTTCGTGGTAGGCTTGAGTTAATGAAATAAGTACAAGTTGTAAACCAGTAAATTGCCCGTTTAAATGCAAATTGGATGATTCCGCCCACCTAATTGGACTACCGGAGGGTATTAGGAATCATGGTAAACATTTCGCCAATTTTTATTTTCAGGTGAAAAAAAGTTTAAAAAAATTCCAAAATTGAAGACTAATATCCACGCTTTTTGAGAAATTTTGGAGTATTCAGGGCCCGGTGTCTAAAAGTGTAAAATTTCCAGGGAATACATCTCGGAGTCTTATAATGTCGTTTGGAACCATATGTGATCATTAATTATTTGTCATAAATGTTGATATCGGTGCAAAGTTGTAAACCGATTATTTTTTTATCATAAATGTTCTTTGTAGGCTTGAGTTAATGAAATCGGTGCAAGTTGTAAACCGGTAAATTGATCATTTAAAAGGAAATTGGATAGTGCCCCCCATATGAGATAAAATAATAAACTTTAGTGAAAGAATCACCCTAATAAACTTCATTCTAGGGAAAAGCAACTTTTATTCTTTAGAATTCTATGAAGACCTGACATTATTATCATTAACATGTAAGTAACTTTCGTGAATGAATCACAATAAAACCTTAAACAAGCTATTCTACATTTTGACTCGCTTTTGTTTGAATCGTCTCGATATATATTTTATTAATATTCACTTTTTATTATTTTACAAAGTACTTGTATAAGATATAGATTTGTGAAGTTATCATTTTGAATTAAAACCTTCATTTTATGGGATAATCAACTTTCATTTTTTCAAATTTCAAAAAGACCAGGCTATATGTTGCAAAGTTGAGATTTCGATTAAGGACCTCAACTTTAAGGGAAAAATGAACTTTTATGTTTCAAAATTATAAGATGACATGACTATATATCATGAAAATACAAAAAACTTTTGTGAAAGAACACCATAAATATTTTACGAGTTTAGAGTCATGGGGTCGCAAATTCTAGATTCGATTCAAGACCTCAATTTTAAGGGGAAAAATGACCCCCCTTTTTTTTGGGTATTCTAAGAAGATGGGGCTTTATATCGTTTAAGTATACTATCGTAAAATATCAATCTTTTAAGGGCTTTATATGGGTCACAAAGTTGAGATTTCGAATTAAGGTCTCAATTTTAAGGGGATGATGATCTTTTGTTGCTTAGAATATTGATAAAACGTGACTTTACATGGGATTATTCAATGGCTAAAATTAGAAAAATTAAGTTTTAAAAAATAAATAAATAAACTAAATTTGAACTACAAACTTCACAGGTTAAAGTTATCTTAATAGTATTTAAAAAATTACTATTTTTC
The DNA here is from genome assembly GCF_948465745.1 of Chenopodium album. Lineage (NCBI taxonomy): Eukaryota > Viridiplantae > Streptophyta > Magnoliopsida > Caryophyllales > Amaranthaceae > Chenopodium > Chenopodium album. The sequence continues at coordinate 86,122,539 of NC_137835.1, read as the reverse complement.
TAATAATAAATTCCATCTTACAAAAAACTTATAATGTGGTAGCTAATCATATTAATGTATCTAATTAGGTTGTCATTTCCCTCTATCTCTCCCCATTACATGCATCACTAATTGAGCGTGAGGGATAGCTCAAGTAGTTCGAGCTTCTCTTCCGATTCTAGGAAGTCTCGAGTTCGGCTCTCATCACCTGTCTTTATGGCTCTCTAAACACCAAAAACAAACATGCATCCCTATTTTTCTCTCTATTTTACACTTACAACAAATTATACTTAGAATTCCGTGCACCCTCCAAAATTGCAAACAATATGAAATTGAGTTAGTATGTACAAATTTCATGACATCCGAAAACAGGACATTACATTTTTATAATAGGATTGGATCGTAACCTTGTCAACAAGACTAATGTAAATTTTTCAGGCAAATTAAATGCAAGAAATACATGACAAAATAACTTTGTACAATCTATTCACATGCAGAAAATAACTTTATATAAAAGAATATTGTTATTGTTTTGAAATTATTTATCAATTCTAAGGTGATCACAGAGATAGCCCAGTTCAGGCCGAGAATCCATCCAACTTGAGAATGTAGTCTCGGCTCCATCAACACAATTAAGGTACGACCTCAATGTTATCAGAAAAAAATACCTCCTGCAAATTGAATTAGGAAAATTATTTTGCAGTTAAAGAGAGAGATCTTGTACTGTAGCAGCAGCAACAACAACAAAACAATACAGTCTTGGTCCCAAAATGATTTGAGATTGGCTAAAATGAATCGTCATAAGAAACCGTCTGAAAAAATAAAAGATAGCAAATAATTGATTGAATAAAATAAAAGAGGGAAAACAGTGTAGAGAGTGAAAAACAGTTTCAGTTTTTTAAGAGTTTAAAAAGAGTGGTGAAGGGATAAAAAGGAGAAAAAAAAAACATAAAAAATTGAGAAAACATTAACAAAGGAAATAAGTAAAGCTTGAAAAACACAAATTATTTAAGTAAATTAATATAAAATAAACAAAAAAAATGGAAAAAAAAAGTAGGAAAAAAATAAAAGCGTCCTTGACATGATCACTGAAACAAATAATAGGAATATATATATATATATACTTCGTATTAGAAACGGATCAAAGGAAACAATAGAAGAAATTATAATAGCATGATCCAATGGAAGAACCCAAATTTACAAAGATAAATAGCAGAAACACAATTAAACTTATACCAAGGGAAACGAGTCACATTATAGCAGACATGGCTGGTATACGGAACATGAAGAGCATTATATCTCAGATTCTTGGTACAACCCATATGCTAATATTGGAGCAAGTACAACTGTACAAGACAACTAAATGTCCATATTTGTGCGGTTGTGGCCCATCTTACTGCAAATTTCTCCATTTCTTGAGCCACATACGTCTCAAATTTTTATCATTATAAATTCATCAATGACGCAATCCCAACTACCACCATCTCATTAAGTAACCTTTAATCATCTTTGCTTTCAAGGAAAAATGAACATCCCAAACTATGCTTAACCTCCTTCAAATAGCCCTAGCTTTTGATTAATAGGAATAATCCAAAGTGCCCCAAATTCAGGGGTGCCTTCCTCTAATAAGATCAACATACGTGGCATCATGTAGTCGGCCTTGGCTCCCTTTTATATTTTTTTCATAATCAATTACTCTATTACCTCCTTTTTCTTCATAGACCACAAGCTCACAGCCTTAACACCATCCTCTACCTCATCCCACTCTCTTCTCCCCCTTACCCCTCCGTAAGCATATAGACAACCCTAAACAAATTCCCATCTTCAGCCACTTGCACATAAATACGCCTCCTACACTTCATGTTTTTTTTTAAAAAAAACAAGTCTTGATTTTGAGAGGCATATGAGATAGTATTATGAAGTGGAATTAATTTTTGATGCAACGATGGATTAATATTGATCCAATGCACATCATGGTATCCCTTCATATAAAATTAAAATAACCACACACAAGATTTTAGAGACTTTGGTTGCTAGTTGATGTCTTAGATAGCCGAATTTGATGTTTACACTGCTATTGCCTATAATGCCAATATTGGCTTATAATTGACATCTATTTATTTTTATCAAAGTGTTTTTTTCCCCTCCTGCAAGGTGGTGAGTGAGTCGCTTCTGCTTATAAGACTAGATATGTATCAGCATTGAAAAAAATCCTCTGCTCTAGGCAGATTATTGAGGGTTTTTTTTTTTTTTTTTTTTTTTTTGGTGTCTGGTGTTGACGGTAATGGTTTAGAAAGAAAGGGGTGCGGGAAAGTCGGGCTAAGGGATTGGGGTTTCACCGTCAATTGGTGGTCATAATAGTGGTGAGGAAGGAAGAGGGAGCCTGAAGACAGGCCAGGCGAGGGGTGATTTTGATGTTTCCACTGCTATTGCCTATAATGCCAATATTGGCTTATAATTGACATCTATTTATTTTTATCAAAGTGTTTTTTTCCCCTCCTGCAAGGTGGTGAGTGAGTCGCTTCTGCTTATAAGACTAGATATGTATCAGCATTGAAAAAAATCCTCTGCTCTAGGCAGATTATTGAGGGTTTTTTTTTTTTTTTTTTTTTTTTTTTTTTTGGTGTCTGGTGTTGACGGTAATGGTTTAGAAAGAAAGGGGTGCGGGAAAGTCGGGCTAAGGGATTGGGGTTTCACCGTCAATTGGTGGTCATAATAGTGGTGAGGAAGGAAGAGGGAGCCTGAAGACAGGCCAGGCGAGGGGTGATTCACCAGAGTGAGAAGGGAAAGAAATATGGAGTACTTTTGAAATTTTTTAGAAAAGAGGAGAGGACTAATGAGGATGTGCCACATGGCATTTTAAGTTGCTTAACAAAAAGTAGGCAATGAGAGCATTTTGGAAAAACATTCAAAAAGCTGAGACTTGAGACAATAGTTTGGATAATAATGTCCGACTTTTTTTTTTTTTTTTTTATGAAGCAATAATGTTCGACTATTTGTATAGCTAGTGTGTGGTTCCGGACGTTGTCTTGGCTGTCACTTGTTTTTTATTACCTCGTATGATCTTGTGAAAAATAAATAAATTATATAACCTCTAAGAATAGACAATGTTATGTGAATGAGATTTAAAACATTAATAGGAGTTAGTTAAGATGGTAAATGTATTACCTTTATGTGTTAGAGGTTACAAACTTACAGGTTCGAATATTGTCACATGACGCATATATATACTTTAAAAAGTGTCATGTGGCAACTTTTCTTTAAAAGGAACGTCTTTTAAGATATAGTATAGATTTAGACCAAAAAAGAAGATATAGATAGAATGAGCAAGGAATACTCGTCTTTCTGCTAAACAAGATGTATTGAACTCATAATTCATTAGATACTTTTTATGAATGTCAACTAAGTATCGTAAGTAAATTGCTCCCGGTTGTTCAATCAGTTGATAACCAGAGTCATTCTTTGATAAATGATCACTATGAGTCAGACTCAATAAAATTTGATCAATCCTTTTTTCTGTCGTTAAAGTGGAGAACTGAACAGGAAATATCAAAATTATAGAAGAAAAATGGGAGCAAGATTATGGAAGAGTGCTTAGTTTGTTCTTAAAGCAAAACTGTTTAAATTGCAATTTTCTGAACACTTTCTGAAAAGAAAAATCAGTTGTGCATGAGCACAAAGTAGATATTGGATGAAAAAACAAAGTCATTAAATAAACAATAGAGATTGTGGCCCTGTTTGGTAATTAGCGGAAGCTGATTGATAGAAGCTGATTTCATTAGCTGGTTGTATTAGCTTGTTTGACTAGCTGATTGTATTAATTTGTTTGTATAAAGTTGTTTGGTAAAATTAGCTGATTAGATATAGCTGTTTTGTTAGTTGAACATATTAAATGACAATTTTAGACATTAACATTTTTTTTAAGGGCATTGACATTGTAAATTAGATTAACTTTTTAGGATAAGAGTGTCATTTGGCAACCATATCTCAATCAGCTAATATGAAAAAGCTCTAGTTTTTAGCTTTTTACAAATCAGCTTATTTGCCCCAATCAGCTCTTTAAATAAGCTCTTTTACCAAACAGCCAAGTTAGATTATTTTGTAGTCAAACCTCTAACTTGGTCAAATAAGCTCATTTTTGGTCAAAACTCTAATTACCAAACATGGCCTGTATATCTGTAAGATGAACAACTAGTTAAGGGGGCAATCTTTCAAATGGGGAGAAGAAACTGGCAGATTCTGCAATTTATATTGCTGATTCAAAAGGACAAATTGTCCCCTTTGTACTCGATTATAAGCAGTTAATATACAGAGTATTATATTTCTAATAAAAAAAAATCGTGCGAAGTGAATACCAACAATGTCTAGTCAGAGAATGGTGTTTATCATTGAAGTAGAGCTAAACTAGATAATGTATTAATTTGTTTCTCAATGGATCAATAAATAACACACTAAAAAGATACTGACTCTGTTAAAATTATTGACACAGTAGATCGGGCACAATTGTCAGCACAGAAGTTTGACCACCAATATCTCTAAATATACAAAGGAATAAGTAAAAGAGAAATCAATAGCTTAAAATATACATTGACAAACTTAACAACATTTATATGATAATTTTTGTTTTATCACATATTACTATATTAGTAACAAAATATGCTTAAAGTAAGAATGCGAATAGTGCAAAGAGTCAAATTGTGTTAATTATTCTGAAACAGACATAGCATATTATTAGTTTACTACTTTACTCCTATAGTTTTACCTCATATTATTAGTTCACTCCTATAGTTTTACCTTCACATTGCTCTTCTTCCACCAAGAGTATAACATTAGTATAACACCCAGCAGGTTAAGGGACAAGGCTTATTGATTCAATTTCACTTGCAGTCTTGTAGACAACCCTAAAGGTATTTTTTTTAAACACGCGCGCGCGCGCACACACACACACACATACACACAAAACTGAATTGTTATAAAGCGATTTGACAAACCTTAACGCCTTTACACCCATGTCAATTAGGTATGCCTGATGCTCCTCATTGCCATCACAGACTTGCTTCAGTTCCTTAGTGTAGTAAACAATATCATCACGTATATGTCCTGCCCCGGCACATCTTTAAAGATAGAGCAAACAAAATTTTAACATGACAAATGAAGTAAAAAACAATGGCATTTCAATAAATTAATGGCTTAATAAGTTTCTTACAGTGCACATGATAACCAGAATTCCAAGGGCATGGAGGGGAGGGAGAGATTGGAGCAAAAAAGTAATAAAGCCGAGACAACAAATATATCTCTGAAAAATGGCTAACCCATAAGTTGGGTATCAAACACCTCAAATGGCAATAATGCAATCGGTCTGCCCTCAACAACTAAACAAATAAATTATTAAGTAAAATTCAATTTTAATCAGTAAAAATCAATACTTCCTCTGTTCCACAAATAATGCAACAAGGATGAAATAATGCATCTCAAAGCACACTTTATATGCTAAATATCTATAATTAGATAAGAGTAAAAATTATAATAGTTGATATTGTGAAAGTATATTACGAGACGAATCTAAAAAAAACCCCACATGACTACATTTTACTTTATGTATAAGTCATAACACGTGATCAAACAAGTGTGATGAATAGAGTAAAAGTCCAGTTGTTGCAATAATACTAGAACGGAGGAAGTAAATAAGCGAGAGTTTATTTTATTAAGTAATTCAATTAAGTTAAATCAGCAAAAATAATTTAAATCAATAAAAGTAAATTAATTTTTTATCAATAAATGTAGATTTAGGTGAAGAGAGCAAGACCTTAGTATGAAATGTCATCGAACATTGTAATTATCATATTGTCCTCTAAAAAAGCCCAAACTCATTTCCAATCAAATTTCTATAATATTTATGTGATTGATATTATTAACTCATCCCATTTGTCCCAAGCTAATTTTATCTATCCTGAAGTTATTAACTACAATAACCTATCATCTACTCCCTCCATTTTCTTGTAGCTACGCAAACCTAGAAAAAAAGGAAAAGGGGACCATGCATGTGGGTACTTTTTCTTTAAAGAGGAGAGAGATAAAGAGTATGGGTTTCATTAGATAAATTTGGGCCTTACAAAGTGGAGTTGTATAGGATGAAAAATTAATAAAAAGTTATCATAGTAAAAGTGAGTTGAACTTAGCAAATAGAATGTAAACGGAAAACGAGTAGAGCTTAGAATGAAAAAGGAAGTACACATAAAAAAATCCACCATCTTAGCTCCAATTACATGTACCATTTCAATCTAAAATAATTGAAAAATACACATCATGATTGGGGTCAAAACTATTATTAAACGGTTGGAGTTTCAATAATAAACCTGGTTGCCTTAGTTTCAAGGCCATTTTAAAATGTAATACAAATGGACTTAACTCCAAAAGGATTTGTGACTAAAAAATTAGTTATAAATTTCTAGCATGTCTCTCCATTCACTGACCAAATCATCTAAAGTAATACCTACAAACCCCTTTGAAATCACCATGACACACAGCAAACAAGTACATTTCATCGGTCCATCCCCGCAATCTGGTAGCCATGAAAAAGATAAAACTCTTAGTAAAATTGATAGTGCTTCTCTATCTAAGTAAAGTTAGGGGTTGCCAGGTTTCGTGTTGATTGAAGTGCAGTAGCTTTGCCAAGGGTGTAGGAAGCTAAATGGACAATAAAGCACAATTTCAGCCTATTTTACAAGGGAGGGGCGAGAGGTCATATTATTCACACTTATCTTTCTAAGTTTCAGCTGTGGTTTCTCTTTTTAAATTTTTGGTGGGTGTAGTTAGGAACTTAGGATATTGGAGAGGCTTCAGAGATTTCTTGCAGTCTGGGGCCTTTGGAATAGATGAAGAGAAGATGATACACTTTGTTAGCTGAACCAACAAGCATACGTCTCTAGCGGGAATCATTATTAATTTATGACGCTTCCAATGGCTTTGATCTTGAGATTTCCTCTCTTTCTTTTGCCGTTAGATTTAAATCCTGCAGGTGGGATAAGGGAGGATAAAAGACTAGTAGCAATATGACACAAACGATGGGGCCCTGACCCATGTACAAACGACAGTTAACGCAGAAACTGCAACACTCTCTAATAATTATGCAAAAAGATCTTTAAAAAAAAAGGGAAAGACATCTGGCTAAAAAAATGCAGCAGTAACCTATGAACACAGAAATTGAAACTAGGAAAAAGAAAACACAAAATTTTGAACAGTAAACCAATCATATTGCTAAGAATAATAAAAATTTTGTGTTTGATGAGCATAATTTATAGGTAAAGAAACTATTATAGTTTCGACTTAAATGTAACAATAAAAGATTTCCCCAGGCTATATTTCGAGTCCAGATTTCCAAAACGAGAAATGTTAACTTCAAGAGAGTTTCCATGCATCATAAAGCTCCAACTACACTCACACTTAAATAGATTCTTACCTTTCTATGATATTGTCGACATCTGCCTTGCTCCTTGGCCCTTGAGCTAGAACTCTTGTTAGGCTGAGAATATCCCGATAATCACCCAGTTTCAGTGCTGCTTCATCAGAAGCCCAACATGATAGAACATCGGGTACAGAAAGCGGAGGCAGTGTGACATCAAATGAGGGCACATTATGGTGCACATTTCCCTCGGCTTGTAGTCTAGCACATATGATTGCCATTGCATAAGCCACTCCTCCAAATCCTGTATGTGACACAAATAAATAGGATCCAGCAGACCTGCAAATTAAATGCTTTCTGCTTTAGCATCTAGAACTAAATTAGTTTTTAAGAATTTAAGGTATATCAGCTATATCGCCCGATAATGTACAATGTCCAATAAGCACTTGACTATATTGCAAACATTTGTGACAACAAAATAAACAACAGAACTAATACTTACTCATCTTTACAGCACAGTATTGCATCAACATCAGATGACAAAGCTTCTCTCTCTCTGGTTAAAGGTATTCTCCTGTAGGTTATATCATAGCCTTCATCCCTCAGAGCAGCATAAACTTCAGCAGGAGTCTTGACATCTTCAGTGAAAATATTCTCCCAGTATCCAACAATACTAGACTGATTTAGTGTTGGACTGTATTCTTCTCGATGCAAAAGCATTCGTCCACCAGTCCGAGCAACCTCTGATATTATATCTTCTTTAAGACGTGCCTCCATATGTCCCACCTTCAAATTTAACAGAAGAGGGAGAGCTATAAGTTTTTATTTTCTTTTCCTTATGGCTTCATCTGTTGTAAATGATATTTAAGGTAGTAAGAACAAACCACTGGACCAGTAATCCCCACATGTTTCAGAGTATCAACTGCTTTGTTCAGTTCACGGAGAACAAAAGGTGACCCATTAATGTAAACCACAGCTTCCTCTCTCAAATCAGTTATTACTAACTTATTTCTGCCATCTACAGATCCATTAGCAGCCAAGAAAGATAACATCTCTTTCGCACCAGTGATAGTTGGAGTGGCCATGCTATAGACAGGGTATCCATCCACCTAAGAAAGTGCAAATTGATACATGAGTTGATTTCAAGTCATTTCTTGCTTGCACCCTGTACAATTCCTATCTCTCCGAAATAATTTAAGTTTCTAATAAAGATTTTTTAAAAATAAATATTAAAAAAAACAAGCAAATAAGTAAACAAACAAAAATCAGTATATAGAAAGAAAAGATAGCAAACCAGCATACCTTGTACACATGAGGTGCCCCATGTATTTGTATGTAACTAGAAGTTCTCTGACCAGGAAAGAAGTACATTTTAAGTATAGAACCCCTCCCTAGAACAGAGCCATTTCGAGCCTTAATAACCGCTTCCATTACTGCATCTCCATGCTGAGTCTCATAGGGTGATCTTAGGTCTTCCTACATCAGAAAAGGATAAACTATTGGCATACCCAAAATAAGGAAGAAATGAGTCTCATAGGGTGATCTTAGGTCTTCCTACATCAGAAAAGGATAAACTATTGGCATACCCAAGATAAGGAAGAAATGGACAACATACATTATATATATACGTAAAACACAAGTTATTTTAGTATTCATTTATTTCCATCTCTCAGAAATTATTATACTTCATAATAAGAAAAAGAAATATTACTGGAACAGTAAAGAATCGCCCTGGCCTCAATCTTATGCTCCATTTCATTGCTTGGACTTCAGGTCTTTTTTGTAACCAACTCTTAAAAGTTGTCTTGGATTCTCCTTGGCCACAAAACCCATCAAACGCTTCACTTCCAAGATATGCAGAAAAAGCAATCAAACGGAAGTAGCGCTCGAGGTACTCAGCGCCACGATTTAAGGCAACCCTTCTCACCCGAGGCTCAACACGCTGTTGATTAAATAATTCCCGGTACCGTAGGACAGCATCACGTATATTCTGCAAAGCCGAACATCTATCAATAACAGCATCTAATGCCTCCCGACATTCAACTCCGTTATCAAATAATCTTGTTATCTTCCACAGTAACAAAATATCATTAATGCCAAAAGTCCGAGGTGGCTTTCTAGCTGTACCATGATCAATGATACTTGAGCTAGATGCAGCTAAATCATCCATAGTTTCTTCACCACAAGAAGAATAATCATCCACTTCCCCAATATACTCCTCACGGAGAATTCTTATAGGTTTACCATACTCTATTCTTAGTTTGAGAAGGCAGGCTATAACAGTACCAGTTGTTGTCCTTCCCCTGCCCATCTGCACAAACATCAGAAAGCCATTCAACCACTTTAAACAATCCACTACACTGTAAATGACAGCTTGCATCAACAATTTAAACATTTTACCTGACAATTAAAAACAAAAGCAGTGTCCTTTGAAGCTGAGGCAACATTTTTTGCTAGTGTATCAAAATCAGAACTTTTTGGAGCCTTTCCATCAGTTATAGGTACACGTGCATACATAATAGGATACCCTTCAGCTTCTAGGCGGCTGAAAACTTCATGCGGAGTCTGAATTGAGTCACAATTGACATGTTCCCAGGCATCAAATATTTGACCATCATCTGTTTCATGAATAACCATAATAGCTCCTCCGAAGCGCTCAGATTCACGGAGAATATCTTCCTTCAGTCGAGCTTCCATTCTTTCTACTCTCTCACAATCAATCCCCTAAGCCAAAATTTGAAAGTATTGGTATCACAATTATGATTAACAAAACGACACGATGGGACCAGATACTACACAGATATGACTAGAATAATCCAACCTTAATATATTTAATTTAGTAAAAGCAGGTTTCAGAACTAACTAGCGGGTGTAGCCCAAATGTGAACCTTCAATAATGGAATTAGATAGTTCTTTTTTAAAATATGACAACTGTCAAAAAGATGCAGCAATACATCTGTTGAGAATACATGATATTAAAAAAATAAAAAAAAATAAACAAAACCTAACATTGGCTTCTCATCCGTATCTAGTTACTTTCATGTTAAGTTTATTAATATCTCCAAAGATGTGAAGCTGCAGATATATACTTAAAAGCAAAAAAATTGCAGAAAGATTTATGTACGTACAGTGTACTCCATCATGTTCTTATAAGGTCTTTCAACTTCACGAAGCACAAATGGCTTTCCATTAATGTAAATTACAGGTTCCTCTCTCATGTTGTGCCAACATACTGGACGGGCAGCTCTCAGACTAGCAATGCGCTGAATAACCGACCGAATGCCATCAATTGTTGGATTAGCCACGCCATAAACTGAAAAGCCCATAACCTCTCTGAAATTTGGGGCACCTTCAATCCTCTCTGGCAAGCTTAAGTTTTGACAACCAGGGCAATGATCACTCTTCAAGACAGTTTGACTGCCCAACACAGCTCCATTCCTCAGTGCAGTAACAACACTCATTTCATAAGGACGTCCATTTGTAGATTCAGCTGTCTTAGTAAGTGATTTCTCTGCATTACGGTAGCCTAGCGCGCCCATTGGGTCTCTCCTTAATAGCCTACATATAAGGTTTGTTAGAAAGAGCACAATACAACAAGAGAGAATCGAAACATGTAAACAGTGTATGAATATCATGAATAAATAATATTATGTTTTCAATCCTATAAGTACCTACGCAGTATGCTATAGAGTTCCGGTCGTGCTCTCATCCAATCAGCAAAACTACACAGAACTGATGAACAGGGAGTTAAAGCTGCTCCCTCGGTGTGAAGATATACAGCAAAACAAATCAGAAAATAATATCTCTCCAGGTACTCCACAAAAAAAGATAGTGAAGCCTCTCGCTTCATCTCATCTGGTTGGTGTAAAATACTGCTACGGTATGTAGCAATAGCTTCTCGTAAATTCTGCATAATGTTAGAATCAAGCATCTTAGGTTAGAACCTATTTTTTTAGAAATAGCATAGCTTTATACATGGACATGGCAACAAGCAATATCATCCATACAAATAAGGCAGCTCAGGAAAAAAACTTACGGTCTAACGCTATCATTATAACAAAAACAACTGAATCAATAAGAGTATTAGAGAAGTTTTTCTCCAAATTCCATATAGTTATTTGCTTCCTAGTGCAGACTATACTCCCAATCCCGGAAGGAAAAGGCTATCATAAACAAGCAATCAAATTAAGGGATTTCTCCAAGCCATGAAATATAAGCCACAAGTTTGTTTGGAAACAAATTAATGAAAAGTGTGCTCAAAGAAGCATAGTTTATTTAGTTTATTTAATAAAAAAAATAGTAATAAATAAATTCTAGGCGCAAAGTTTCTACAACAGAGTTGTGACCTGTTGATCACCTCAATGAGCTTTATCTAGAACTTAATGTATGGATTCAGCAAAGTACTAGCTGATTGACCACTGGAGGCTTGGAAAAGAGCCGGGAGGTGTCAAAGTTGGTTCCCTTGCGTAACATGGCACTCAGCGCAACATATGGAAGCAACATACAGTTTAGAACAAAACTTCACCTCTTCTGAATCTCATTTTTCACTTTCATTGATATAGTATAAGCGTAATCAGTTATCAGAGACTACACAAAGTATCCTTGTACAAATGTACAATTACCATGTAATATCTTGATACCATGTACAACTGTAAAACTACCATGTTATAGATCCTCCGTTGATACTAGTAGAACTAGCTTTATCATGGTTATGTCGAAAAAAAATCAAGCATGATTTGATGTTTAGGGTGGAATTTATTTTTGATGTGAGGACATTGGTAAGTTATTCATAACAAACCAATGTCAGCACAAGCAAGTGAAGCAACCCTTACAACCAAGAATTGAACTGTTAATGGTCCATCCCTTTTTGATATATGGCCAACACTCCCTTGATGTCATAGATATATACTTCCTCCATCCCAAAATATTGCAACATGGGGTAGGACATGGATTTAAAGAAGAGGAGAGAGAGAGAGAGAGAGAGAGGGGAATAACGAGAGAAAACATGTGCAGATAGAGAAATGTTGCAATATTTGTAAAACTTCCTAAAATGGAAATTATTGCAATATTTGTGGAACGGAGGAAGTATATCTTCTCCAGCTAAATACTTATTGAGCTAAGTGGGAAAAAAAATCAAGTTTGATCTATAAACATATTGGAAGATGAAATTTGAATTTGTAGCAAAAGAAAAGATTTGCATATCGGCCATAATTACGGTTCCAGAATAGCAAAAGCGGTACCTTTACATCAACAATTGTGGTTTCCGACTATGTATGGAATTTTTCCACTTTCATAATATTAGAGCCGGTTTGGTTTATTTATGTTAATATTGTATTTATGTTAAATTTATCTTATTAGGAGTTTTAGGCTAATTAGGTTTCCTAATGTATTGTGTATATATATGTGATTAATATCAATACAAAGGTTAAGCCGTTTTCTCCATATTTCTTGAGTTTAACATGGTATCACAGCCTCTCTAATTTATAGAGATTTTTCGATCTTGGTTTGTTTCTTTAATTCCGCAAATTTAATTTTGTGAGATTAGGCTTCGATTTTTTTTAATCTCCACGAAATTATTTTGAAAATTTTCTTTCATTCAATTATTTGGACGAATTAGGGCTTTAATTTCCCTAATTTTTTTTCTGGTTTAGCTTTCGAAATTAGGTTATTATATCCTAAATTCGTGACCTGTGTTCATTGGTTTGGTGCGCATCTTTCTTGTGCGTGCTGTGTTGCGATGCTCCCTGTGGTGTGCTGCTACGTTTGGTTTGTGTGGTGCTGATGTCCGTGCTTGTGGTGCTGCTGTCCGTGCCTTGTGGTGCATGTGTGCTGGTGTGTGGTGCGCCAGTGAGGTGTGTGCTGCGCTAGTTGTTGTGTGGTGCGCTTGGTGGTGTACTGCTTCTTGTTTTCTTTTTCTTGCTGCTCGTATTTGCGTGTGTGATGGCTGGTGGTAATGATTATACGCCTCCTCCTCCTAAATATGAACCTTTCACCGATTACTATCTTCATCCAAGTGAAGGATCTCAATTGATGATTTGTCCGGTGTTGCTTACTGTCGACAACTATGAAGAGTGGTCGAGGTCTGTTCGCAACAATCTTCGGTCCAAGAGCAAGCTCGGGCTTGTTGATGGTTCTATTGTTCAACCCGATCCCAAGCATCCGTATTATCGTCGGTGGGGTATTGTTAATTCTACTGTTGTTGCTTGGATTTATAATACTCGATGATGCAAAATCTTTGTAGGATGATTTGCGGGATCGTTATTCTCTTGGTAACGGTCCTCGTATTTTTGAATTAAAACATGATATTGCTGATTGTAAGCAACGAGGTCGTTTTGTTGCGGTTTATTATGGTGAATTGAATAAATTGCAGAATTTATTGTCTAGTTATGTGAAATTGTCTGTTTGTACTCCGCTGTGAAAGAATATGCTAAGTTGCATGAGAATGAATTGTTACATCAGTTTTGTCTTGGTTTGAAACCTAAGAAGTTTGGTTATGTGGTGTCTACTTTGTTGATGACTGATCCTTTGCCTTCTATGAAAGTTGTTTATGCTAAAGTTGTTGCTGATGAGCGTAAGTAATCTGTGTCTAGGCACATGAGACCTCCTCTTCTTCTACGACTGTTGGTTATAATGCAACAAGTACGGCTTCTGGTCGAACTTCCGAACGGATTGAGTATACTTATTGTAAACGGTCTAGTCATGATAAGGACCAATCAGCTTCATGGCTTCCCGGGTGGGGGGCGTGGAGGTCGTGGTGGTCGTGGAGGTAGTGGTGTACGGTCGTCTGGTAAGGGCAAGGGTGAGTTTGCTGGTGCTACTGGAAATTTTCGTGGTAATAATGAGTCGATTTCTGATTCTGATCGTTGTTCCAACGATTTCTGATGCTCAATGGAAGGAACTCATGTCGGCGGTAAAGGGTGCCAAGTCTGGTTCTTCGTCAGATGGCAACAAATTTGGTACGTAGAATTCCATTGATTGGCTCATTGACACTGGAGCTTCAAATCATATGTCCGGTAAAATTGATTTTTTCACCGATTTACATGACATCTCTTCGCCTGTTTGTTTGCCCAATGGGAAAAGCACGACGGCAACAAAGGAAGGAAGAGTTATTTAGTCTGATAATTTAACTCCTAATAATGTTTTATATGTTCTTGCTCTTAAATGTAACTTGTTATCTGTGTCTCAATTATTAGAAAAACAATGTTATTTTATTATGTTCACTGACAAGCTATGCATTATTCTGGATCGCAGTTTGAGGAACCTGATTGGAGCGAGGTCCAATGTGATGGGGTCTATATTTTTCGTCCGGTTCGTGCTCGGAATCTGCAGGCGAACAAAGTAGTTATTTAATATGCAAGTTTGTTATGGCATAGGCGTCTCGGGCATCAGTCAAGTTGTGAGCTCTCTTCCGGGAGTTTCTAGTAGTCGAAGTACTCATAGTAGTTATTTAATAAAGCATCTGGAATTTTTTATTTAATTCATTGTGATATTTGGGGTCTGAATAATATTGTTTCAAGTTGTGATGCTCGTTATTTCCTAACCATTATTGATGATTTTTCTCGTGCAACTTGGGTGTTTTTTATGGTTGGTAAAAATCAGGCTTTTCAGTTGGTTCGTGAATTCTGTGCTCTGTCTAAGACTCAGTTTGGTCGGAAGGTGAAGGTTATTCGTAGTGATAATGGCCAAGAGTTTCTTAGTTTGGGGTCGTATTTTGCTCAAAAGGGTATTCTGCATCAAACGTCGTGTGTTGACATGACTCAGCAGAACGGGTTGAGTTGAGCGTAAACATCGTCACATTTTAAATGTGGCCCATGCTCTTCGGTTTCAGGTACTTTTGGGGTGAGTGTGTTATGACTGCGGTGCATCTCATTAATCGCACTCCTAATCCGGTTTTGAAAAGTAAAACCCGTCATGAGCTTTTCTTTGGACAATCTCCTTATAATAGTCTGCGTGTGTTTGGTTGCCTAGCTTATGCTGCAAATCGTCCTCGAATTAAGGACAAGTTTGATTCTCGGAGTCGAAAATGTATTTTCGTTGGTTATCCTCACGGAAAAAAGGGTTGGCATCTGTTTGATTTGGAGACGAATGATTTTTTTGTGAGTCGGGATGTGCAATTTTTCGAAGATAAATTCCCGTACTTAGAGTCTCTTCCGGATGATTGACGTTTATTGTGGGAAAAATATTTTGCGACTCCGCCGATGTGGGAGGACGATGTGTTGCGTGATTTTGATATGTATGATGCGAGAGAGGGAGTGCGAACTTCGAGACAGCCCGCACCACACCCCAGCCGCGTTCAGACTAGCCCAGCCACAGCTAGGCCGTGGCACGAACTGCCAGCCCCCCCCCCACACCCAGCCAGCGCACGCTGGCCAACCGCTGGTTTTACCAGCGTCAGCCGCTGCCAACTGGAAAACCAACGGCAGCTGGCCAGGCCACTAGCAGTCAGCGCCAAGCCCGCTGGAATTCCAGCAGGCGCTGGCAGCAAAGCAGCAGTGCAGCCACTCAGCAGGGCTACTCGACCCAGCCAGCTGGTGCTGGAAGTCAGCCTCCCAGCCCAGCTGGGCTGACAGCCCATTCCGGCAACCAGTGCCGGTAAGACCCCGTCCCAGGTCTGGCCCGGTGATCATGTTTTGCCAACTGTTGATCATTTTGGTGTTTCCGAGCGTCCGACAAGTGTTGTTCAGCAAGACATAGTCGACGAAGATATTTTTATTTCGCCGGAATATTTGAGGGGGTGTTCGTTGGATAATTTGGGTCGTGGTCATCGAGAAAAACGTCCTCCTTCTTGGCATCGTAACTATGTTACACATACTCTCATCACTAAAAATATAGACCCCGCTACATCAAACATTGACCCTCCTCGATCACATTCCTTAGGTAAACATTTCCCTATAGCTTGTCATGTTGAATATAATCGTTTTTCTGGCGAAGATCACTAAGGGAAAGGAACCTTCTTCATTCAAAGAGGCGGTTAAAGACGTCGGTTGGCGTAAGGCAATGCAAGATGAGATTGACGCTTTAGAGCGTAATGGCACATGGACCATTGAGGATCTTCCTCTTGGCAAAAGAGCAATTGGTAGCGGTTGGGTGTATAAAATCAAATACACCGACAAGTCAAAGGTGGAACGTCTCAAGGCTCGATTGGTCGTTCATGGCAACCATCCGGTCGAAGGTGTTGATTATAATGAGACGTTCGCTCCGGTTGCTAAGATGGGTACGGTACGTATTTTACTTGTTGTTGTGTCATCAGATGGACGTTCATAATGCATTTCTTCATGGTGATTTGGATGAAGAAGTTCACATGCAGTTTCCTCCGGAGTACGGCACTCCGCAACCGGGCAAAGTTTGCAGGTTACGGAAGTCTTTATATGGCTTGAAATAGGCCCCGAGGTTTTCAAAGTTGTCTAGTGCTCTGCGAGGTTTTGGGTTTAAAAACTCATATGCTGATTACTCTCTGATTAGTTATGTTCAAGCAAGTGTTTCTTTGCATATGCTGGTTTATGTCGATGATTTGATTATTGCAGGCTCCTCTCATGATGCGATTGTTCGGTTTAAAGCTTATTTGTGCATATGCTTCTATATGAAGGATTTGGGTTTGCTTAAGTATTTCTTAGGCATTGGGTCTTTCTTTCTCAGCGAAAGTACGCTCTTGATATTTTGACTGAGGCAAGAATGCTGGGTTGTAAACCTATTGACACTCAGATGGAGCAGAATCATCGTCATGCACATGCTTCTGCTGAGCCGTTAGCTCATCCGGAACAGTATCGTCGTTTGGTTGGCCATTTGGTTTACTCGTAGGTCACTCGACCAGAGTTGAGTTATATGTTTTGGCACAGTTTCTGAGTGATCCACAGGTTTCTCATTGGGATGCAGCTACTTGGGTCTTGCGCTACCTCAAGGGTAGTCCGGGACAAGGCATCTTATTGCGGCCTATGTCAGATTTACGCTTGACGGCGTTTTGTGAGAGTGATTAGGCGGCGTGTCCATTGACTCGGCGTTCCTCGTCTGGTTACTTTGTTTTCTTAGGTCGTTCCCCTGTTTCTTGGAAGACTAAGAAACAACCTACTGTAGCACATCTTCGTCTGAAGCCGAATACAGGTGTATGGCTCTTACTATTCGTGAGTTGAAATGGTTGAAACAGTTGTTGTTTGATCTTGGTATTAAGCATTCAAAGCCTATGTAGTTGTTTTGTGATAATCAGTCGACTTTGCATATAGCTAAGAATCCGGTTTTCCATGAACGTATGAAGCATATTGAGGTAGACTGTCATTTTGTTCGTGATGAGTTGATAAACGGTAATATTTCTACCTCCTATGTTTCGACGGGTCATCGGCAGATATTTTAACCAAGGCTCTTGGACGTCAGCAATTTGGTTTTCTTTTACGCAAGTTGGGCATTCGCGATTTGCATTCTCCAACTTGAGGGGGAGTATTAGAGCCGGTTTGGTTTATTTATGTTAATATTGTATTTACGTTAAGTTTATCTTATTAGGAGTTTTAGGCTAATTAGGTTTCCTAATATATTGTGTATGTATATGTGATTAATATCAATACAAAGGTTAAGCCGTTTTCTCCATATTTTCTTAAGTTTATCACATAAAACAATAATATGTTTTGGATGACTAAATTTGGACATGATCAGTTTATCTTTTTTGAATAGCAAAAATATTTCATTAATTAAAAGTCATACGACATCTACAATAGAGATTCGACGTTAACAAATACATAAGATATTGAATCAAATAGAATTTTCCTTCATAAAAACTACGATCGTCGAGTAGATCTTGCACTGCGGAGCATCTCCCGCTTATATCGCTGAAAATTACAGCCTTGTTGGAGAGACAATCTAACGATCCTTTGTAGCCGTGAGGATGATTTCCTTCTGATTCATCTGTTCGTATTCGAAAACTTGATAACTTTTTCACCAACGAAATAATTTCACGACAATCCATTAGATCTGCTACCATGGATTCAAAACTAAGAAATTTCTCCCTCGAAAAGAGGAGATAAACCTTGTCTTTCGAAGGAGGTCGAAAAACCCTTGTCTTTCGAAGGAGATCGGAAACCCTTTCTTTCGAGGGAGAAAAGTTCCTCCCAAAAGGAGGAAGTATTATTATAAACCTAAAAAAACAATAAAGAAACAATGATTGGGGCTTTCCACCGATTAAAATCGATGAAAGCCCCTTCAAAATTCAACAATGGAGGCTAGGGTTTTGGAGAGAGAAAGGAGGAGAGGGAAAGGAGGAAAAAGTTCTTTATGATCGGTTTATCTTTCAAGTGATCTAAAAAACAATAATCATGCTTGAATTGTTCAATGGACATTATTCAATGCAATAACCAGTAATTGGAGGAATACTAGGCAAAAGCTCTAAAGATAGTAATTTTATTAAATGAAAAGATTACCTTTTAAAAAAAAAATGAAAAGATTTAAAGCAGTTTCGAACAATACCTGCATAGAAGCACACTTATCAATCACTTTATCCACCTGCCTTTTTCCTTCAACACCACCCTGAGTACACCATTTAATAATAAGATGACCAAGAGGCAGTACGGAGAAACCTGAAGAATATTAATGACATATAGAATCAAATGTGGCAGTACCTCTAAAACACGAATCAGACTTCTAATGACAGTGTACTCTCCCCTGCGGATTGCCTCCTCCGAACTAAGCAAATTGTCAGCATTACAGCTCAGGTCAGAGACTCTTCCAATTGAGTTGCTCCTAGGAATGCCTGCTGAGCACAAAAGGTCAAAACCCAAAATTTTTAGCTACAGAATTGTATTCATAATTGTGAACAAACACTTAAGAAAGCCATGTCTGACATCAGCTAAGTAAGGACAGATAATTCCTTAGTAATTGGTTTGGTTTCAGTCCAGTATCTAGATATATGATTCAAGATTGATGTGGATCTGTGCTTAGTCAAATTCGGTTGTACTCAATGTCAGATAGGCTTATACTTCCTCCATTATATGAACATAGCAATGTTTTGAAGTGTTCACAAATCCATCTGATCAAAGAAATTAATGGACAAAGTAGTGCATTGACAAAATATGAAAGTCAAAATGTTGCAAATAACAGAAACGGAGAAATTATCGAGTTGGATCTGACAGGATCAAATCCAATATGGTACTAGGGACCTGAAGAATCTGGGTGGGTGTATGCGTGATGGGTCATAAGCCACTGGACTATGCACACGACATGGCAATGTTGCTGCTGGAGTAAATGCAACAAAATCTTGGGGAATTTAAGGAGTGACGATAATTATGAAAGGTATAAGAAAGTAAGAAGGGAAGCAATGAAGGTTCTACTAGATGCAAAAGGCGAAGGAAATCAAGACCCTTAAGCAAGTTAGGATACAAAAGAAAGGGAAAAAGGCATTTATAGACATGCTCATATGAGAGATATGAAGACGCGTGAAATTGAAAAGTTCAAGGATGTCGACCTAAAATTTTTTGTTAGAGACTAGGAGATACAGGACAGAAGGAGGTCTTACCGTAGTACTTTGATGATTATCCAAGATGTTAGGGGATATAAATATCCATTACAATATGGTTAACTAGCAGCTTATGTGAAGAATTCAACATTGCATTGAAAAAGATTGGATCAATAAAAAAAAGGTTGAGCCTTTTCTATTTAGGTTTGGAGATGTTTAAAACAAAAACAAGAATTGAATAGTTAACAGCATTTTTCAAACAAGACTGGGTCAAGGTATCAAACAAAATACTATGAAACTATGAGAGCGAGTGATCAGACAAAGAGAAGAAGAAAGATTTACATATGGTGGTACTGATTTGAAAAAGGTATATTATACAGAAAGGCATTGAAAACATTAAGGACACATATGATAGAGTTAGCATGAGCGTGCAACCAGAGGAGTCCTCATTTCCTAGGTGCGAGTGTGGGATTTGGGAATGGGTCTAAGTGTCAGACTCGAGAAATTGATTAGAACTTGAATTTGATGTCAAGAGGATTGAAATGTCAAAACATGGTAAAGCAAACATGATGAGTCAAAGGAAGCATCAATTACCGGAGGCTCCGATTCGATTAAAGTATATTAAGGTAGCAATCACCATCCCTGTTGTAGTTCGCCCACGTCCCATTTGACAATTAAAAATCACCTCAGTACTAAGGTCAACTCGAGATATTTTATTAACCTGAAAGCCAATTTCAAATTAATGACTACACACAAGTAAATTATATGAAACAGAAACAATAAAAATTTCAGCATGCAATTTATTCAGATTAACAAGTTATAACTATCAAAATTAAATTACAAAATGAAAGTATAACACCAAGTTTACCAACTAACTCAGCCCAACCCAGCAAAAAGGCAGCTTTCATTAAATATCCTGTATAGACATCTCCTTACTCTTCTCAATTCATTAGTTTCATGCCATTGTACAATCTGAAATATAACAGCTTCACATTTAAACCCATGCTTTTATGTTTCACTAATTTTCCTATTCTATCCAAGTTATTCCTCATTACATCATCTATGATTCCATCCCCAAGCATATTATTATCAAGTTATCATCCTTATATACATAGCTCCTACATTGTAAATTTCGTAAACATGTTGATGCTTTAGTTGAATATGTCATGATATCAAATTATCAAAAAAATATGGCCGCAAGATGAGAAGATAGAAATTACTAACCCATTACATTGCTTTCTTTTATACTAACTTTGATTTGTTCTTGACACTTTAACTTTTTGCACTATTCACATACTTACATTTGAACGTTATTAATTCACACATAAGGAAAAAGATTCTTTTGAACTCTTGTTAGGTTTTCTCAATATGAATTTTTGAACTATCAACTTTTTTTTATTTTAACATATACTTTCTCTGTTCTTTTTTACTTCCTGTTATCACGTTTGCCAATGCAAAACTTTAGCGATCAATAACTTTAATTCTTCATAAGTAAAAATTATTAAAGTTGTATATTACGATAGTACTTATTGAGACGAATTAAAAAAAGATATCATATGAATATATTTTTCCTTACATATCACTTACAAAAGACGGTCAAAGGAGAGGTGATGAATAGTGTAAAAGTCAAAGCGGGTCAAGTAAAAAAGAACGGAGGAAGTACATAATTAGAGTATCAATGGTTACATTGGCAAGCGTTAAGAACTTACAAAAAGTAGTAATTGTAGTAGTAGTAGTAATTTATATCAACTTATTAGACCATGACAAAACTTAATAAAACTTACTTCCTCCGTTCTTTTTTAATTCCCGCCCCATTGACATCCCTACCAAGCACTCAAAACTTTGACTAGCACACCACTAACTATTAATTGGGGTGCAACGCGCACCATTAAGGGGTATTTTTTTCCACTCAAAATGAGACATTTTTTTGGTAATTAAAGGGTAATTAAGGATACACGTTGCTCCCCAATCCATTGTAGGTAGTGCGTTAGCTACTAGTCAAAGTTTGGGGTGTGTGTGTGTGTCTGTACTTGATTAAATTTATAAAAGGTTGATATTTTGTGTCGGTGTGTCTCTGGGTGTGTGTGTGTGTGAGAACTAACACCCCACAAGACAGTGTACTGATAAATCATAAAAGACATTTAAAGGAGTTTGTGTGAATAATGTAAATTTTCCAATTTCCATCCCTATTAGTTCACATGGCATTCAGCCAATTTAGAATCTTAATTGACTATGTAATGATCCCTCCATATTTTTTTGTTCCTCCTATTAAGAACTAAGGGAAGGAACAAATTTAACAACAACAAAGTCTTAGTCCCAAAAATAATTTATTTGGGGTCGTTTAACATGAATCGTCACAAGGAATCGTACAATATAAATAAACAGACATAACAAAACCGTCATTTAAAATAGTTTTACAAATAGGCGAGTAAAGTGAGTAACCAAAAAAGCATTTAAGAAAAAATTAAGGGAGTAGAGAATCAAGAATAAAATTCAAAAAGTTTTAACAAAAGGGTAATTAAAACGTTAAAAACATAAATGAAAGTATTTTTAAAAATTAAAAAAAAATAATTAAAAAAAGGGCAAGAAACCCCATTACATAATCATAAAGATTTTTTTTCCACATATAAGAGATTTCATTTAAGATATAGAAAGACTTTAGTAGTTAGAAAGTAATTTCTTGCTCTTGTATCATGTGTTTTTCAAGTTTTTACATAAAAAAAATAAAAAAAATTATGACTAATAGTGAGCAAAGGGAAGGAGAGAATATTATGAACTGGTTTAATAGTATAATTACAGCAAGATTAAAGAGAATTTAATTGACAATTCTGATAATACATAAAAAGATAGGTTTATCAAGCTATTCAGTGGACTAATTCATTTCAAGAGCAAACGAAACTACAACAATTCAATACTCTAGATGCCCACATGGATTTTTAAAAAATTATTTGTGATTAACTTGTCCGAAGAAGATTATGGATGATAACCAACATAGAACGTTAGTTGCTACACAATCCATTGCTAGTTGATTCTGAAATAGAATCATTATGCCCCAAAATAGTAACATTGCTTTCTTACATAGACTAGTGGTTGGGTTAAGCCCACTTAGATAGTAGCAGTCCTACATAGAAATTCTTTTACTTTCAACCCCAATTTTATAAAAATAAATAATCCCTCTAATTATTTTTATGTGAAACTTTGGGAGGTTGCACGGTTTCCAAGTCAAAATTTGTATTGTTTAAAAAAGTAAAGGGTATGTCATTAATAAATAATCACATCCAAATCCTCATATTAAAAAAATAATAATAATTAAAATCAAAGTTGTAACCTGCCTTCACCTAATCAACCATCCACCGTACCACCGTCTTCATCACCTACCCAGCCTTCCTACCCACCACCCCCACAAACACCACCACCGTAAACCCACAAAACCAAAACCCAGAAACCCACCAACCCCCCCCCCCCACACCACCACCGCTAAAGCTGAGCAAAAATCCAAAAATCCGATCCGCCACTGATCCGAAAATTATGGATATTCGATCGATATCAAAATATCGGATTTTGGATATCTAATTGATATCCTGAAGGAAATTACGGGGCTCACGATGACATCCCTCATTTAGAACCCCATAAAACCCAAAGGCTCACTAAACCCAAAGGCTCACCAAACCCAAAGACCCACCAAACCAAACCAAAAGAAATTATTCATTCCCCTACTTCCACGGTGCACCAAACTGACCAAAGTATCAAACCCTAAATTATTACCCCCCCCCACCCGCCTCTTTTTTCTCTTCTCTATGAACATTTGCTTTCTCTCTCCTCTCATCTCAAATTTCAATCTCTATTTTCAACATTTACTTTCTCAAATCTACTCTATTAGCAAGCTTCTCACTCAACCTCTGCCGTTTTGTCTACTTACTCGGCACCTCACCACCGTTCTCACTCAACCGGCACTAACTAATCATTTACAACCTACGCGAGTTTGCAGCTTTGCCTTCCTAGGATTTGATTAGATTGAAATTAAAGTGGACTAATTCAATTAGGTATATATTGCTGCGAAAATTGCCATGAGTTTTTACAAGTATATCAATTGCATGTTTTAGGGTTTTAATTTTCTAGAATAAAAAAAGGTTTTATTTTCTCCTAAACATTTAGTTATATTCTTCAAATTAGCTTGTAAAAGTAGTAATAATTTATTAAGTCTAACAACTTTCTTTCTTTCAATAAGTAATTTAATTTCATATATGATGATGTAACAATGTATACAAGTATCAATTTGCCTTGGAAAAAAAATCAATTTTGCCATTAACTCAGTATTTTACAAATTTATTAGTATAAGGGTTGGATATTGGATATCCGAAATTCCGAACAATCCAATCCGAAAATTTTCATCCAATATATCTGATATCCAAAAATTTCAGACCAGATACGGATATCCGATCCATGCTTTTCCCTAACCACCGCAAACCCATAAACCCACAAATCAAAAACCCTAGAAATTGTTTATGAAACCCACGAACACCACCTCACAACCCCTAACCAACGAACACCACCTCGCTACCCTATACCAACCGAACAGAGAAAAAGAAGATATGAAAGAGGAGAGAGATTATGGGATTGAAAGTTCAAGAGAGAAAAAGAACTATTGGGTTCAATTACATGAAAGTTAAAGAGAGAAAAAGATCTTAATAAGGAGAGAGAATTATATGGGGAAGATGAAGATGAATTTAGAGAATGAAGAAAGATAAAATCAAATTAGGTTAGTTGGGGGATGTAAATTGGAAGAGAATTATTAATTGATTTAAGTTAGGTTATTTACTTAATTTTAGTTTTGTAATTGTATTTGAAAATGTTAAATAAGGGTATGTAAGTAATTTTGTATATAAAATTTGCAAAAAAAAAAAAAGTTTTTAGAAAGTTGCACATAATTGTAATCGTCCATTTATTTTATCATAGAGGGAGTATTTTACATAAGCTACCTCAAAGTAAAGGTTTTGCCTTTGCTCTTAAAGAAAAAAAAAAAAAAAACATATCCAATCCTACGTGGGCGTTACTTCGGTCATTAAGTTTCATTCCGTTACAAAAGTGGGAATATGTTTTAAAATAACCCTAGGCGCTAAGGCGCAAGGCGATAGAGGCTAAGCGCCATATAGTACGCCTCACTTCAAAGAGGCGCGCACTGAGTTCACCTTAAGCGCAGCAGAACCCTCTCGCTTCTGCATGCCTTACCTAACGCTTGAATTCGCGCTCAAACAACACAACCATAGAAGATGATGTCGAAATAGAAGGAAAAGAAAAATATTCCCCATATCACCATAAGTTCTCACAACTAAGGCTTCAAATAAGCATTTCAGAAAACAAACAATTCAAGCTTAAAATGTGTGTAAAAAAATTTCTACATTATAATTCATACGTAAGTCTTCTATAAACAAGAATACGTTTAATTAATGTCATGCCCTAGGAAGCACGGGGACGGCAACTCACTGGCTTCTCCCGTACCGGAGACGGATAGGGGACAGGTACGGTACGGGTACGCCTAAAATACGTCCCCGAGACATTTCCAAAAAATTGGGTACACCGAAGGAATGTGAATACGGGGCGCTAAAAATTTGGGTACGTCTTGGGTACAGATCCAACCAATTTTGGCGTCCCCAAGTTCATTTTTGTCTCTTTTCCATCTTCTCACTTCCTCAATCTCTGTTCTCTACTCTCTTTGAAGTGAGGACTGAAGCAGACACCACAAGTTGTCGACTCAACGCCCACCACCACTCTTCTCCTTCACCGGCGACAGAAATCTCCATTTCTTTTTTTCCTCTTTTTCCCCTGCTTCGGGCTTCTTAGTAGGTGGGGTTAATTACTTTTACTTTTGTGTGGGTTAGGGGTAGGTGAAGGAATTTCAGTCTTCCACGTGATATCTTTTGCTTTTGAAGTTTATCTTTGCTTTTACATTTTTTTTTTAGAAAAAAATTTACATCTATTTAAATCTGACATCATAGCCTTTGACTTTTCTCATTTAATTTAATATCTCGTTTATTTTACTAGTAGGAAATAAAAAAAAAATACTTTTTACATCTATTTAAATCTGACATCACAGCCTTCGACTTTTCTCATTTAATTTAATATCTCGTTTATTTTACTAGTAGGAAATAAAAAAATACTTAAATATTTTGTACTTTCTAAAAATAAATGTAAAAAATTATTAAAGAAAAATAACTATAAAAAATTAATTATTTCAAATTTTTCCCATATCCATGCCGTACTAGTTTTTCTAAATTTTAATTTTGCCGTTTTCCGTCCCCGTACCCGTTTTGTCCCCGTTTCCGTCTCAGTGCTACTTAGGTCATGCCCCACACCTATGTCCAATTTCTAATCTACGTGAACCTAGTACTCGTGCTCGTGCTAGCAAAGGGTGGATATGCCTAAGAAAATTGATATGAATAAAGTAAAAATAAATGAACATGGATAAAACTCCACACATGCCATATTTAAGCCTTTGACATTCTTAAATTCAAAAGATGATAGAAATGTAGTATTACTTCGGACATACATGGATAGTGTATAGATATTAAATAATATGTTAAGCATGAGCTTCAACCAATAAGAGAGATAGTTTCATGTTGGAGAATTCAACTTGTTATAATCTTAGTGTGGTCTCCATGAAGATAACCTCAAGGTTTGTTGCATCTTATGTCTATTTATCAATTTCCATCCCAAACCACTCACACACAATGAGTCACCCAGATCCTTATTCACAAGAAGGGCAAAGAAATTGTAGATGGAAGCAATATAGCATTATAAACTGAATAAAGGCATCACCCATATTGAAGTCGTTTGAATACAAACAAAATGTACTTCTTTGCCAACTGTTGAAACTATGCATACAAGGTGAATTGGTGAAATATATATTGATCTACTAAACAAATAAAATCAATAATGAAGGATTATATGGAAAACATAAATACATTGGTGTGGTTTAGGATTATCAAAAAAATTTAGCATTTTTTATTATATATTCAACCCTATCAATATAATATTGATTTTGAAAGCATGAGAACATAAACATATGCATCACTTTAACTCACCTATTCACCAATCACATGAAAAAATTAAGAATAAAATTTTGATTTTGAAAGCATGAGAGCATATACATCAATGTTGTAAATTATTACCCTAATGCCCTGGGGTTCATGCCTAAGGCAAGGTAAGTGTAGCCAAGTGAACAATCTTACAAGTGAAACCTAGATAGCAAATCTGTAAACTTTCATAAAGAAGATCATGGAGTTAGTAAACATCAAACATACCAGAACATCAAAATCTGATTCTTTAGGCGACTTCTCGTCAGTAACAGGAACTCGCTCATAGTTAACAAGATAACCTTCAATTTTCAGCTCCTCATATACCTAGACCAAGGAAGTTATTCAAATATAAGGCACAAGAGTATCAGTGCAGGGACCCAACTATCTACATACCTCAAGTGGAGTCTTCACAAAATCACAAGTCACTGGCTCCCACTGGTCCACCATTTGTCCATCAGGCAGTTCATCAGTAACAAGGATCTTGTTTCCGTACCTACAACCAAAAAGCCATAAGTTGACTCAAGCAGACAAATGAGATCACTAATATTCAGCGACTACATTTAAAAGCCAATGAATTGAGATTGAGACAATTTTGACACCTTGCAGCTTCCAGCAAGATGTCTTCCTTCAATCGAGATTCCATATCTTCCACCCTATCCCTGTTAATTCCCTAATTAATTTAGGAATGTCATATCCAAACTGAAACAAATCAATCAACAAAACCTTTACCAAGAAGTTAAAAAAAATAAAAATAAAAATGCAAGAGACATAGCCCACACAAATATATTTCAACTATACCAGAGTGCTTCTTTTTCCATAAAGTAAGAAGGTTGGCAATAGTTGCACAACATCTTACCTGGACTGGGTAGGAGTATCAGACTCAGGTAAGGATTTGAGTGTCCAATACGGAAATTTCTAAAAAGTTGGGACACATGGATTTGGTCCAATTTTGGGCACAAGAATGAAGAGAAGGATATTTTTATTTAGCAACATACTAATTTTTTTAAAAACCTATAATAAATATTGCAAAAAATATGAAGATTACTACTAATTTAAATTTATTTTTATAAAATTGATATTTAAATGGGAAATTTGTACGGAGTAATGGAACATGCTTGGAACAGCATTAAAAAAATGAAAGCACTTGGAGTATTCAATGAAAACAAGGCAAATTGACGTAGGTGTATCCTCTGTTTATCAAAATAAATAATAACCTACTTAACTGTCTATTGTTCTCCTTTTTCATTCTATTCCATCATTTTATTATAATATACTTCTCCCTTCCCCTATTTTCTTATTAATAAAATAAATTAAAAGCTGTCTGGATTCTGGTAGCATAACCACAATCCCTACTATGAACAGGAGATTTTCTCTTCCCCTGACTCACATAGGTGCTTCAGGTAGGGCATCATGTCCAAGTGGCAAGTGTACAGTCCCGAATCTGATGTGGATTCCCACTCTCGTGCCAGTGTCGTGTTGAAATGGGTATGTGAGCCATTTTACGGAATCCAGATATACAAGAAAAAAAATTTAAAAAAAATAAAAACCACTATTATGGTGAACAAGGGAACAGACTCATGAACTTGAGATGGAAAATGTTAAAAGAAGCTTGTATAGTCAATTAATCAATCAAAGCCTTAATCCCATAAGTGGAGTCGGCTACATGAACCAAAGGTGATTATTCCGTATAGTCATCCACAAAAATCTTCCTCCTCCATCTAAGAGAAGCTTGTTCAGTCAATGAATCAAAAAAATTTTGGACCATATAATTAAGCAATAAGAGCAATTAACTTCATCCTCTAAGTTCCTTAGAAGAAGCGCAAAAAAAGAATGCACATTTCATGATAATACAGGCTTATCCTAAGATGGAGCAAGAAACTTTGACATGGCAGACCACAGACGTAATGTGCAGATAAAGGGAAAGAAATTTACGACTACAAGGAAATATGACAACTTTGACTGACCTTTGTATTTATTAGAGATTTAGTAATAAAATTTGCTCTATTCAAGGAATGCAAAAAACGTTCACAG
The DNA here is from genome assembly GCF_948465745.1 of Chenopodium album. Taxonomy (NCBI): domain Eukaryota; kingdom Viridiplantae; phylum Streptophyta; class Magnoliopsida; order Caryophyllales; family Amaranthaceae; genus Chenopodium; species Chenopodium album. The sequence continues at coordinate 86,093,618 of NC_137835.1, read as the reverse complement.
GATAGATAGTGAAATTAATATCTTAACTAAACATTGCAGAAATAAGAATCGGTTGACAAGTTGACCTCAATATGAGAAAAACAAGAATTACTGCATGTTCTTGTTGTGTTAATTTATGCCACTTTGCCTAAATATACATATATGTATTTAGATTTTAAATTTAACGGAAAGAGTGAATTTTTAAATGCATGAAACCAGTTCCCCTCATCACTGATTCAAGTTCCCTTTTTTTAGACTTTTGTATAGTCGGAGTCGATTTTAAGCAAGAGTGATACATGACATTTCAGGAACTTTTAGATAAAATACTTCATGATAGCTTGAGGGCTTGAGATTTTTTTGTCCGTTGCCCCCTTCTTTTATATGAGTGACATTCTCTTAGTGTCTTTCTTATATTGTCAGGCCTTGCTTTCCAAGTGGGAGCAACTTCTATAAAAACATACCGTATACTCAAGATTCGAGAAAGGCCTTTCAACATCACGCAAAACAAAGGGACGTCCATTGATATACACCACCTGTTACAAAAACATGCACTGAAATAAATCTAAGCAAGAACAACAGTCAAGATTCAAAACAAAAAGAAAATTAAGCTATGGTACTTTAAGAAAAACAGCTTAACAGAAATGAATTTTCTTTTTACTTTTGCTATATGATTATCTTGATACTTTTCCAGATACATGATACTATATCTGGAATAAACTGTACTTCCTACTAGGATTCACAATCAGGAAGTGGAAAAATATATATTGGCATGAAAAGGCAATAAGAAAAAAATAATAATATGAATTTGAACCCCAAGTTGGAGACTCCTGAGCACAAGCAAAGAAGTTCAGGTTCACTTGGGATTTTCAATTTTACCCTCCTACAACTAACATAACGTCTGGAGATGCTTTACCATTTTACAAAATACAGCTTGTCCCCATTAAATCAAAGTGTGTGTGTGTGTGTGTGTGTGTGTGTGTGTATGGAAACGTGATATTGAAAATTTTCCCTCCTAAACACTTGCTTACAAAAACTCATTGTTATAGAAAAAGAAGGTTTATATCTATCTTATGGCTTTCACTTTATATAAAATATAAAGTAAACTTCCTAAAATATCAAACTGCCATTTATAACCAACTTATTATTTTATCTTGCTTGTTTATATTATTTTAATATACATTTTATTTATACATTATAATACTTGGCGAATTGATTTATTATATTTTATACCTTATTTTATAAATTCATTTTCATTACAATTATTTAACAACTGCACGGGATTTAACCTAGAAGGTCCCTACGTGAGAACATCGTACTTACACATAAATCTAAAATTTAAAACATATGAGTAAAAATTGAGATTATGCGAGGGAAAATTTAAGACATGATTCAAAATTTAGAAGTTAGAACATATGAATAAAGATTTAGACAATCTGAATAGGTTATAATTTAGAGCACCTAATTTAAAATTTAAAACATCTAAGTTGAAATTCAGACAAACAGATTTAAAATTAAGATTAATTGAGTAAAAATTAGAACTATGGGGCAATTCCAGTCAATAGGTCAGGTTTGGGTCAAATCTCTAATAGATTTCGGGTTGTGCTTAAAAACAATAAAAAAAAAAAATAGTGTAAAACTTACAATTAATACAAAATACTACCCCTGGTCCAATTCAAATGAATATTTTATGTCTCACAAATAATACCCCTTTGTTGCGAGTAAATTGGACCGGAGGTAGTATGATATTTGGGTCAAATCGGGTTGTTTGGTTTCGGTTCAAATCGGGTTTGGGTTTCTCTCAGTACCTTCGGGTCGAATTCCATATATCAGCAATGTCAATTAAAAGGGTCCTAAAGCATATCATTAAAGATTCGTCAATATTCTACCCAAATAAGCCATCATAGTAACTTCTTCTCCTCTCCCCCCCCCCTATCCCCCACCAAACCTCAATAAACGAATGTTTAACCCTGTATATTAAAGGAATAGCCCAAGCCTCACCAAAGATAAAAAGCCATATTATAGTGAAAGACAAGATGTGAGCATGGCTCACCATGTCAGGTGGTATAGCCAATCCGGCCTTCACCTTTAGAGCATATCATGCTTAATAATTCTTCGGCTAAAGTCCCCAAAATCTTTCACCTAAAGGGGAAGTGTTCACTATTTGCTATGGAATAGCATGTTGTTTGCTGATAATTAAAAATATATTGTACAATCAATCAATCAATCAAAGCCTTAATCCCATAAGTGGGGTCGGCTAACATGAACCAAATTTGATTATTTTGTGTAGTCATAAATGCTTATTAAACACAAGCACGGATTACTTCTTCAATTTGTTGACAAGGTTCCAACAATAGCATTAGGGGAGAGGTTTTTCCACTCTAGGGTTTTAGCTTTCTTATAGAAGAATTCAAAAGCGTGAAGCCATTTGGGTGTCCTTTTAATCAAATCCATCAATACTTAGCAAACCATTAAGAGATATCAAGAAAAGAAAAGAGTAAAAGGAAAGTAAACAAACTTCATGCAAAATTACTTGGGCCTGAAGACTAATAAATCCCACACTTCCCTCTTCCTATTACGCCGAAACACACCAATGGAGAAGCTACCATCCACTGAAAGCCAACCACTTCATTCATCTCTGATAGTTTACTACCAACCAACAAAAAGGGTAATACAAACACGGTTATCTCTCTCTAAAAAAACACAAAAGCCATTATGTTTAGATTTCAAAACAAATACATAACTTAATTACCAATTATGTTTACTCCCCTGGTCCCCCGTCCCCCTACATCCAACAAATACTTCATATGCACACCCGCCAAAGCATCCAACAAGAAACACTGCCTTATGGTTATTCCCTTTAAAACCCATGAAATAAAATAATCAAAATATAATTCTTGAAAAAATCGAGGCCTTTTGTACTTAAGACATTACTACTACTTTTATTTTGAATACAACAAGAGCAAAAGCTTTATATCAAATTTAAAAAGGTATGAGAAATGCTAAAGGGTAATCTTCTAGTTTATCAAATTTAATATGAAGCATATAAACCGTGTAGCCCTAAATTCATAGTATGAATGAACAAGCTTTTCCACCCCAAATTTCTCAAAAGAAAACACCTTTTCTTTGCCCTTCTTTTACAATCACTTCAGATTGAAAACCTTTTAAGGGAAAAGAAAAAAAAAAAAAAAAAAAAATCCTCTACATTTCTCTTGATAGTCAACTATTCTCCACTTTTTTTTCAAATTTGAAACACATAAATGCATTACCACAAACACGGTGTACAAATAAGAAGACAAGTTGACCTAGTTCCTACATACTTCCCCTGTTTTCTTTTAATTGCATCATTTGGATTGAGCACAAAGTTTAAGAAATAAATAAAGTAACAAAAATGCCCATGTGACTACAAACAAAGGAGAGGGAGTAAAACTACGGTAACAAGGATAAATATCATATGTGACTAATGTGAGTAAGGGGAAAATAGGTATTTGGTGTGTGAACACAAACAAAAATAGCATGAAAGTAAACCAATTATAGAAATGTTGCAATTAATATGCAATGTGCCAAAAAAAAAAAGGTGCATTAAAAAAAAGAAGAATATCATTAGATCCCCAAGTGAGTTGCTCTAATTAAATTGATTCCTAATCATTTTTCATTTGACTTTAATTTTAGTTTGAGTTAGACTTGAACCTACCTAACACAAAATCTGGATCTGCCACTAGGAAATAGTCTCTCAACAAATAAATTACTTTTTCTATTAGAAGACAAACTATTTTCCAATTACATCCAAAAAGATAATCTTTCAGACCTCCTACCTTATTGGAGGTTGTCGAAAGCAGTTTTAGCATAATAGTTCAACACTGAAAACCATGGGAGTAAAGGAGAATTATCACAAAAAATAATTAGGCCTGAAATATTCCTCACGGACTTAGGCCAAAGCAAAAAACCACGAAGTGTTATAATGCCATGTATTTTGTGGTCTTGGACTAGAGAGCATAACAAGAAACTCCAAAAACAACATTCTGAGTCACAAACAAAGGAGACATATAAAACATAACCGCATAACCACTTGAATATCATACTACAACAAGACTAAAATTCATTAACACGGATTGCAAGGGGAAAATACAAATTAACATACTGGCTCTTCACGGAGATTTATCCACAACACATGAGTTCTCTTTTTGTCAGCTTGGGCTCCGATGTGTTTAAGAACATTTCGGATTCCATCTATGGTAGGAATAGCAACCCCATGAACTTGTAAAGAATCTGCCTGTTGATGGTAACCACAAAGAAGGGAAAAAAAAAAAAAGAGTGATATTCTATAATGAAAATTTAAAAAAAAAAAAAAAAAAAAAAAAAAAAAAAAAAAAAAAGAGTGTGAAATTCTATATATATATATACAAAACATAAATGCATAAAAATACATATCCCATTCACACCTTAAACATACATATATAGAAATGGATATGACTAAAAAGGGAAGATTATAACCGAATATCCAGTGCCTCAAGAGATGCTTCCATATACATACAAAAACTCACCCCTCAGCACATAGATTAATTTCAATTTTTACTTGGACCCCTAATTTAAAAAATACATAGAATTTTATTTGTTACAGATACTACCTCTGTTTTTTTATGTTTTGCTCACTTACTATAGTCTATAGATATATGATTTATTCATTTTTTATACTTTATTATATCATTTTAATGCTACTTTAGGGTATAAAATATGTATTTATATAGATTTCAATTGATTACTATTAGTTAATTATACCCCTAATATGCTAATATGTTAAGAAATTGGAAACAGGACTAAAAAAAACCCCATTTTCATACTGTTTATAGGTGGTTGCAAGTGAGATAAAAAAAAAATTAAAAAAAAAAAAAAAGGAATACAATCAAAAGCCCATAATACTCTTACGAGCAGCACACATCTTGAAGTAATAATGGGTTAAAAGTTTGAAACCCATTAACTCCTAAATTTCAAGTGGAAACAAAACAATGAAAAAAAAAACCATTAATTCCTTATTTTTGTGAGTGCATCCACGCACAAGAGCAGCCCCACGAAAGGGAGAAAACCCTCATATCTACCTAGTGTTATAAATGGGGCGAATACAGAGAAACAGAGCACGAAGCGGCAGTAACTTTGGCGAGCAGATTGGGATTCGAAGAGCAGTGTACATCAGTTTCGTCAACCGCTCTCTCTATTTAAGTCTATGCAATTGACAATGTTAAGTATTATTGATTGTGTTTTCTTAATTGTGATGTGTGGCTAAATTTCTTTGTTTCAAGCTAGGGATGTAGTCTTTTATTATCTATCAATGGATTGAATTATTTGTTTGGGTTTTATTCATGTAATTGCAAATTGATAATCTTGTTTTATTTCATATGATTAATCTAACGAATTGATTGTATGTGTTTAAGGTATTGATTTATTAGCGGGAGTAAACTGTCAATATTAGTTTGTGGGATCATCAAACGTCAAATAGTACAATTTTAAGAATAGTTATACACTTGGGGTGGTCTTTATTGAATTCCTGTTCTTAATGAGTTTATTTCAATTGTTGTGATCACGAGAGTAGACATGAGATTGATATAAATATATGTTTTCTACCTTAGGAGAGGAGATGGCAATTTGATCATTGCTATATTATATTTAATCAACCCTGCAATCAATTTAATTTCATTATAGAGAGTACTTGACAAAACTCAAAACCTAGAACTCTCTCTCATTCTTGTCTGATGTTTTTATTAGTAGTACTTATCTCATATTTTCCGTAAATAGTATTTGAGTTTCTTAATTTGGTAATTGGGTATTCTTCCCTTGTAGATGTGATCATGTGATACCTTGATTTAGGCCCAACCAATAAACAAGTACAATTTAGGAAATTGTTGACAAATGTGAGTGAGTGGAAGATAAAATAAGAGAGGGGATGTAAAAAGGTGAGTTTGTGTAAGAAAAAGTTGGGTTAAGTAAGAGAGATCATAAATAGGTGTAACTATTGTGAGAGTAAAGGGGGTAAGATGGTACCAAGGGTATGCCATAAATGTAGCAAAGTGAGTAGAATAAGAAAGCCCTAAAATGGAAAGTGAGTAAAACAAAAAACTATGGAGAGAGTACCTATAAAATATGTAATTTCTAGAATTACTACCTTCTATTCTATTCTTTCATTACCCTAAAAAAGAAAAGGGAAAAAAAATGGATAATAATACCCCCAAACAACTTCCATCTATGAGTCCCATTTTCTAATTTCCCTTCATTTTTGTTATGCGAAAGTCAATTATATCCTAAATTTTTTATTCCTCCTTCCATTCTCATTAAATTCCTTCATTTCTCCTTTCTTCTTCAACAATCAGAACATTTGAAACTCAGCAAATTTTATCCAAATCTATTGATAAGTAAAGATATACCCATTAATTAACAAAGAAAAAAGCATTCACTTATTAACCTAAACCCCAAAATTAAACCCCCTAATTGATTGGAGAACTTAAATCTTTAAATTGAAAACCTTAGCTTTGAACATTGGGTGAAACTACAACTACTATAAACCCTAGTCCCTAAATTGCTCTTGAATTACTTACCTGGATGAAAAACCATGCAAATTATAAGAAACTGACATGAGATGGTCATTGAAGATTATAGAAAATGGAGCTGAAATTAAACCGTACTTGAAACTAAATAACTCAAAACCTGAAATTGATCTACTTTCCATAATAGGCTATTTGGCAAATTGCTATAAACATCAGTAGCTGTTTTGGGGTAAAACTGCTAAGACCAACAGCAGTTTATTAATTTTAAGTTTTTTACCCCAAAATAGAACAATTTTGCCCCAAAACAAAAATTGTTTATCAAGACGATAAACTTGGAATGATTTTGCCCCAAAACGAACTTAGATTTTCTCCTAAAACAGATCGTTGTTCATACTCTACTTGAGCAATTAAAATAACAGATTTTGCATGCTATTTTCCACAAATTGAACACTGAATGATGCAATTTCACCTAATTAATCTGGGTGAATTGTGCAATGAAAATAATAATTGAGGACAGTACCTGGCGGTAATTGGGAGCACCTTCAATGTGAGGAGATAGACGTTTGTTCTGGCAGCCAGGAAAATGGTCGCTCTTCAAGATAGTCTTCTTCCCAAGGACGGATCCTTCTCGCAACTTCATCACCTGCTCTGGCTCCCTCGGTATTGACATGGCGAAGATGGCGTTGCATATGAATGAATTACAGATTGTTTAGTCTACTGGATTTTAAGATTATCGCAATTGAGAGATGAGCTGCAAGCCTACAGCAGACAGGCCCAAGGTAGCTTCCTTTTATCCCTTTTATTCGAGAACCGGAACGTCAAGAGTATATTCCATTAACCAGGTTTTTTTTATTCACAAACTTAAAAAAAAAAAATGGACGTATAATAATTATTGTACATTTTTTTTTTTTTTTTTTTTTTTTAGAAAATTGTACATCCATTATAAAGATAATATAGAGTAATCAAAAGTTACTCTTGAAATAAATAAAAGTTACCCTAATATACATAAAAGTAACTCAATACAAATAAAAATTATATAATTAAATTACCTTTGTAAAACTTTTTTTGTTGTCAATTTATATAAAAAATTGTATTATATTTAAAGTTACCCAAAAAGGGCAAAAAAATTACCCTAAAATTAGCTAAAAAAGTTACCCTTATATTACTCGGTGTACACTTTATATTTAGTTAATAAACTAGTGAGTAGCTCGGACGTTGGCCCAGGCTACTACTGTTGTAGATTGTAAGGTTGTAGACATGCAATCGATAATTTTATTAAAGACTTTTTAAAACTGAAATTGTCGTTGTATGTCTTTGAATTTTTTTTTTTTTTTTTAATTGAACCTTGTAGGCTTGTAGTATACATTTATATAAGTTTTTTAACATATTAATGACATAGTTGATGGTTGCCTAAGATGGTAAAATAGTCACATTTGTTATAAAAGGTTGAGGGTTCAAATTTTCACTTATATCACACACATGGATTCCAAAATCCTAAAATCTTGCGATTTTATGATTCATGTATGTCATACAATTCGATTTATTAGTATAATTTTACCCGATTCTACATATTTCTCTTATCTAGCTTAGCGAAATTCTTACAGGATTAAAATATGCTTATACAAAATTATTTATAAAGATAACATCTTGCTTATGCATGTCCGTTAAATCGTACGATTCTACATTTAGATTCTGATAGTCCCTTCTGATTCAAAGTAACATCCCAATATTAATAACTTTGGTAATATCTAACCCCTCTCTAACCTTGGTGTTCAAATTATTTTGATGAAGTTGCTCGTTTACGTACTCTAATAAGCACTTTAGAAAAATATTTCAAATAGATGTGTTGTATTTGAAAGAAAACAGAGAACGTATAAAAGCACTAACAAAGGTCGAAGTAGTACATGTTGTTTCGGGGGTTTTTGTCCCTTGGGAGAGTTACAACACTGAGACTGGATTCAACAAAGGACGCCTGTACCTGCAAAGCAAACGGACCGCCGGATGGTCGGTGGTCCGCCTCCGAAGATTAAGTTAGTAAGCGTTCGGTAACAAAATGTGCGGAAATAAAGTTATCTGCTCGGATTCCAAGCTCAGGTAAAGTGTTGTATGTTCCTTGAAAACGACAGCTCTGTGATAAGTGACGTGTTGTCTCGTATTGCGTGTATATTCTCTGTCTTGTCATAAATGTAAGAATGTCCCTATTTATAGGGTCCTTTTGGAAAGTGTGCCCTCCCTAGGATCTGGTGACCTAGGGATTAGGGCACGCCATTTTTTAAGGGCCCCTTGGGATTTGGGCCTTGAAAGCCGCCATTCCCAGGGGGCAATATCTGCTCGACACGTGTCACCATCTGGATGGTCCAAGTAAGTGCATCTTCCAGTGACACGTGTCATGCTCTGATTGGGCCACTTGGCAGGGTATAAAATACCCAAATCATTTGCCCCTCACAGGGGTCACGTGTATTGCACGTGGCACCTGTGACAGGTGTCTTCCTCTGAATGGCTGAATTTTCAAATTGCGTTTTGGGGGGAAAAATTAGGGTTTCCCATTTCTATAAATAGGAAGGTTTGACTTCATTTTTGTTTTCACACCTTTGCGAATCTTGGAGAATCTCTGGACTTTTGACTCTCAAAGACTCTTAAAGACCCTGACTTTTGTCAAGCATCCGACACTCGGCCTTTCCTACCGACTGCTCAGCTAACCAGGCGTCTCAAATACCTTCTTCTAAGGTAACCGCATGCTCTTTTCTTTTATTTTTTATTGTGTTTTCGTTTATTCAAATGGTTTCCCAAACGTACACGGCACGGCCTAGGGTTAGCGATCAGCCGGTCACCGGGGACGGCTGAATCTAGAACTAGGAGTGTCGAATGCTCGTTCGAGAAATTTCCTTTAAGTACAACTCCAAATCCGATAGTGTCTGTGCATCTGCAGGACACGATGGCTCGAACAAAGCAGACAACAAGGAGATATAGGCCGGATGGTACCTTTTACCATTCGGACAGTGAGACTCCAAATTCAGACGGCTCCATTAGGGTGCCAGCTAGTGAGATTTCTGAGCACCCCCCAAATCCCTCTTCTGACCTTCCCCAAACTCCAACTTACTATTCTCCCTCTTCTTCAAGCGGCACCCCTAGTGATACTATACTGAGGGAAGCCGACAGTCAGTACCAGGCCGAGTCTTCAGGACAGGCGCCTGAGGAGAGTCTAGGGGAGGACCCTGCTGGCCCTAGCCGGCAGTCCCTTAGCTCTGGGGAAAGCTCTGATAACGATTCGGCCTCGTCATCTTCAGACAGCGCCTCTGTTGAGTCAGAGGAGGTCCGAGCAAAAATAGATGCTGCAAGGGAGTCCTTGTTAGTAGAAAAGGGGGAAGGCTGGGCGGAGCCGAGTGCTTCCAGGCGCTTGGAGCGCGCCCCCTATTTTCACCATGTCCCGCAGAGCAAGCGGGCCTCCATGACATCCGGCCTTGCCAATTACAGGCGCAAAGTCGTAATGGGGCATGACTTCTCCTTGGCCGTCCCCAACAAGGAGGATACTATAACCTGGCCCTCCCTGGCCAGCTATAAGGACAAAGCCTTCGGCTATTACGAGGCGGTCCTTCAGGCTGGCTTAAGCTTCCCTCTCCATCCGGCCGTGGAGAGGATACTGGATGGATACCAACTGGGTATCTGGCAACTCGTCCCGAATTCATGGATAAATATAATCGGGTACGTTGCCGCATGTGAAATGCTGGAGGTGGATCCCAGCTTTAATTTGAGGCATTCGCCCACATGCACTATCTCAGCCGAGCGCCTGCCAAGGGCGGCGAAGGCTGGTACACCTTGACCACCTGCAAGGGGTACATGATGACAGTCGGCAAAGAGAACAAATGGAAGGACTGGAGAACTAAGTTCTACATTGTCCATTCACCTGAAGGCCGACTGAACCAAAAGTACAATCGGTGGAACAAGGATCCGCCCCTCCTGGCTGGCAAGAGTGCCTTGCCCCCTCTCCCTAGGCGGGCCCAGGAGGAAATTTTTGACCAGGGGCTATTTACAGTGTCCGTTCGGACAAACGAGCATGGGGAGAAAATAGTCGTCCCCCAGAGCTACATTCCCCTTTACAAGTGGCTAGAAGATGGGGTGTTCTTGGTCGCTTGTGGTCTAAGTTCCGAGATGCCGAGAGGTAGTCGGCCGTCTGTTTTTAAGTAAACTTAAAATTGTTTTCAGTGTATGCTTAAAAAGCCTAACTTCCTCTTTTTGGTGCAGAAAAAGCAATGGAAAAGCTCTCGGCAACAAAGAAGTCGGCTGCTGTCTCTGCAGCTAAGTATCGCACCAGCGTCCTCAATAGGGCGAGTGACGAGCAAAAGGCAGCCGGTACCCCCAAGGTAGTAATTTTTATGATACTTGGTATATTTTTTCAATAAAGGTTACATTTTGCCCGCCTGCTTTTCTGACACTTTTCCTTTAACTCATGCAGAGCGTTTCTACTAAGCCTTCTCCTTCCAAACAACCCCAACCCAAAATCCAAAAAACAGGGGCGGGTGATGTGAGTGCATCCGGCAAGAACCGGAAACACATCGCTCACAAGCCCAAAAGAGGGGACGACTCTAATATCGAAGCTGACAGGGAGGTCAGCAAACCAGATGCCACTCAGGCATCAAAGGGTGGCTTTAAGCAACCCAACACTGCTGTTGGCTCAGCAGGAGAGAAGAGATGTCAGGGGAAGGAGAAGGAGGAGGAGGCCCAGCCGGACGGTATGGGCCGCATCCTTATTAAACTTCAATGCTTTATTTTGCTTCTTGGGACTTGACTTACTTTTAATTTTACAGCCCCCCCACAAAGGCTGACCGTCGTCCAGATGGCCAAGGAGATGCTGCGGTCGCTTGATCCTGAGGACAAGGCATCCGTAAGAGGAGTCGGCACCCTCAACTTGGATGCCATCTTGGGGAACCTCTGCGAGGTAAAAGAGTTAGCTAATTTTTCCTTCACTTTTAATACATATCCGACTGGTTTTGACCATTCGGTCCTTTCTTTTTTCTAGGCCATGCTGCATGTCCAAGGGCTCAGACGGCCAATCCAGGAGAAATCCAAAGAGGTAACAGCCGCTAAAGCTCGAGCTGAGTCCGCCTTAGACCGAGCTCAATTTGAAATTGCTCAGAATGAGCTTCTGACCCTTGATATGATGTATTCCCAGGCGGACGCCAACCTGCAGGTGAAGAAGGACCTGGATTCGGCCCGCTCCAGAATCAATGACCTTAAAGCCGAGGTTAAAGGCCTTAAGGAAAAGCTTGAGCCTCTTCAGGAGGCCAAGGAAGAGGCCAGGAGGTTCAAGGAGCGGGTTAGCCGCCTGGAGGGGCGTCTGGCGAACCAGCAGGAGCAGCTAAAGGCCAAGTTTCAGTCTCGGTCTGAGGAGGAGAAGCAGGCCCTTGTCAAACAAATGATGGAAGACTATGAATCCATCATGCGGACGACATGGGAGGCGGTACAGCCGGGTGCTGATTTTGGCATCTGGAAATCCAAGTTTGATAAGGCAAACGAGGATTACAATGCTGAACTCCTTCGCCAGGCTGAAGAGGAGGATGCGGATGATGAAGAGGCCGACTCCTCTTCAGGCTCCTCTGGGGACAAAGACGGGGAAGAGGATGGTGATGACAAGGAAGAGCAGCCGGCAACTGATGATGCGGCTGCCAATGCTGAGAATCCCTCTGCCCCTAAAAGCTTTTAGTAATTATTTCTGCGGCCGAATGGCCATTCATTTCATCTTCCGGCCTGCGTGCCGTGTATCCATGTATCTTTACCGATCGAGGGGTCAGGTGATTTGACAATTCCTTCTGGCTTTGCCAACTAACAATCTTACCCAATCGTCTGATGGCGATTGGGCCTTTTAATTTAAAATCATTCGGCCGTTTGGCTGAAGTTATTCATATTGTTGTTCTCTAAATTTTTTCATTGCATGTTTTTGGCTAAGTATTATAACATGTATAGCATGCGAATGTTCTTGCCCCTGGACGGATGTCGAGTGGTTTCGGTTGAGTGGATTGATTGACTTAGAAATTATTGATACTTAGAAGAGTATACATGGTTTCTAAGTCAATCAATCACTATGGTGATTGCCCCAAACCACGCGACAGACGGCCATCAGGAGCGAATGAATAATTATTTTCATTCAGCCATTGGCTCAAGCGAGATACAACATTTTAACTTAGCAAATTTTGCTAAAAAGAAATCCCTCGCCTGTTTTGCTCCAATAACTAAAAGCAGGCGCATTCGGCCTTAGGCTTTGACGAGAAAAGGTGCTAAGTTTTAACTTAGTCTTAATTTTACTTTAGAAGAATCCGCCCGTCTTGCCCCAAGAGCAAAGAACAGGCGCATTCGACCCACAAATCTCTTTAATCTGCTAAGTATTTTAGCTCGTTTTCTTGATAAGTAATAGTCCGCCTGTCCTGCGTTTGGGCAAAAACAGGCGCATCCGGCCTAATGCCTCAATAGCCTCTACTTATGAAACAGTGACCCTCTCCAACTGTGCTAGAACAGTTAGAAAATTTCTGGCCTTTTAGATTTCACTTTCGATTAAACCTAACGACTGCGAATGCTGCTTTAGCATTCGGTAGGGCCGCTTAGTGTATTTGTAGAGCAATGTGCCACCAAAATGGGAGATGCTTCTCCTCGACGAATTTGCCCGAATGGACGTCGTCGGCTATCTGACTCATGTTGGAGCAGACGGTCATACTCATGTTGGAGCAGATTGTGACCATTCGGCCTCTATTGTGACTATGTTTTTCCTAATATCCGACTATTGGCCTCAAAATGATCTTGTCTGGCCTTAGGCCTTCTAAAGAATTAAGCAAATATTAGTTAAGTGTTGGCGTAAATTTAAAGAATTTCGTAGAAACGACTGTTTTAAAGCAGTCGGCTTCTTCAGAGGAATTGGGACGTCTGCTGTTGGGACAGACGCCATCCAAATGCATTGGTCGTCTGTATTTTGTACAGACGCCACTTATAATAAGAAAAGACAAGCTGTAAATGAAGGCATATTCTCATTAAACAAATTTTTAAATGACAAAATTTGAGGTATTTACATTCGTACTTAGAAGTAGAACTTTTTCAAGTTATCTACATTCCAAGTCCTAGGCAGCTTCCTGCCGTCTGGTTCTTCCAGGCGGTAGGTGTCGTCTCTTACTTCCTCATATATTCGGTAAGGGCCTTCCCAATTTGGGGTTAACTTTCCCTGCTTATTCGCCCTACCGACCGCCTCCATTTTCCGTAGCACAAAGTCCCCCACTTTGAGAGGACGCTTGTGTACTCTCTTGTTGTAAGCTCGTGTCATTCTCAGACGGTAAATCTCATGGCGTAAGGCAGCATTGCCCCTACGCTCTGGAAGTGAGTCCAATGTCAGCCGCATGGCCTCTCAGTTTACCTCTTCGTCATATAACATGACTCGAAGAGTCGGCTCATAGTGTTCAATGGGCAGGACAGCTTCTGCACCATACACCATGAGAAACGGGGTTTCTCCAGTTACCCCTTTAGCAGTCGTTCTGATGGACCAGAGGACGTGTGGTAATTCATCCGCCCAAAGACCACCAGCCCGTTCAATTTTCTTTTTAATCCCGTCTGAGATTAACTTGTTGAAGGCTTCGACCTGGCCGTTTGCTTAAGGCCGGCCGACTGATGCAAAGAAGCTTGAGACCCCTTGCTCTCCTAGCCAAGTCTTGAGTTGAGGCGTCTCAAATTGAGGACCACTGTCAAAAACCATAGACATGGGCACCCCAAAGCGAGTGATAATGTTCCTCCAGATGAAGGAAATAACGTCTTTTGTCTTGATGTTTTTGACCGCCTCCGCCTCTACCCACTTGGTAAAGTAATCCACAACTACCAATATGTAGCGCTTGCCGCCTGGAGCCGCGGTGTAAGGCCCAAGTATGTCCATGCCCCATTTGGCAAAGGGAATTGGGCTGTGGATGGCCGTCAGGTCTGTGGCCGGACGATGGATGAGCTTGCCAAAATTTTGACACTTGTCACATTTTTTGACCATTTCCATAGCGTCCGACTCCAGAGTTGGCCAGAAATAGAGCCGCCTGGCCTTGGCAGCTAAAGACCTGCCGCCTATATGGGAGGCGCAGAAACCCGCATGCAAATCTTCAAGGACTTCTCTCCCCTTTTCTGGGGTAACACACTTCAATAGGGGTTTCAAGAAACCAGCTTTGAAGAGTTCTCCTTGTCTCAGCTCGAAGTTTGCCGCTTTCTTTTTTAGAGCAGCCGCCTCCTGGTGTGAATCAGGGAGCGTGCCGTCTGCAAGATAAGCCCGGATGCTGTCCATCCAGGTAGAGCTTCGGTCGAGAATTCCAATGGGGTCTTCATTAGATATACTTCTTTTTTCCATGACCTCCCAGAAGACCGACCGAGGCGTTTCACAAGAGGCGGATGATGCTAGTTTCGACAGAGCATCCGCCTGATTATTTGAAGACCTGGGCACTTGAGTTAGATGGAATTCTTCAAGTGTCCCAACTTCACTCTTGACCACCTGCAAATATTTTATCATGGCCGGATGAGTGGCCTCGTACGTTCCATTAACCTGGAGTACGACCAGTTGAGAATCAGAGCAGGCGGCTATCTTCTTTGCCCCTGCCGCCTTGCAGTACCGAATGCCGACCATCAGGGCCTCATACTCGGCCTCATTGTTAGAGACCTGGAACTTGAACCGTAGTGCGTATTCGTACTTATCTCCCTCAGGAGACTGACAGATAATCCCTGCACCACAGCCGTTCACAGTGGAGCTCCCATCCACATACACTTTCCAAACCTGGTCTGTATTGTCCGGTACAATCGACCTTGTCATTTCGACAATAAAGTCAGCGAATGCTTGCCCCTTTATTGCCTTCCTTGGTTCGTAAGTGATTTCTAATCCTTGCATTTCAATATCCCATTTAAGCATTCGTCCAGAAGACTCCAGGGTTGTGAGTGGCCGTTTGATCAGTTGGTCAGTATAGACTTTTACCGCATGCGCCAAGAAGTAGGGTTTTAGCTTCTTGTTGGCCATGTAAAGGGCAAGGCCGAATTTCTAAACCATGGGGTACCGAAGCTCCGCGTTTCTCAGAACATGGCTAATGAAATACACCGGGAGCTGGATGCCGTCTCTTTCAACTAAGAGAACGGCACTGAGGGCATGATCAGAGACGGCTAAGTACATGAAGAGCTTCTCTTTGGGCAAAGGGCTGACAAGCCTCGGCAAAGAGTGCAGATGAGTTTTCAGCTTTTGAAAGGCCGCCTCTGCATCATCCCCCCATTCAAAGTTTGTCTTCTTTTTTATTGCCTGGAAAAGTTAGAGGCACTTGTCGCCTGACCGACTGAGGAATCTCCCCAAGGCCGCCAGACAACCTGTTAGTTTTTGCACTTCCTTCACAGTACGGGGCGACTGCATGTCGATTACCGCCTGTATTTTCTCAAGATTGGCCTCTATTCCCCTTTGGTCAATCAAAAATCCGAGAAACTTCCCAGACTCAACACCAAAGACACACTTTTTTGGGTTTAGCATGACCTTGTGCCGCCTGAGTGTGGCGAATGTTTCTCGGAGATCAGCAAGATGATCCGCCTGTTGTTTGGATTTGACTATCATGTCATCAATGTACGCCTCTACATTCCTTCCGATTTGATTAATGAAGACGGTATTAATCATTCGTTGGAAAGTAGAAGGCGCATTCTTCAAACCAAATGGCATCACCGTATAACAGAACAACCCCTGATCAGTGACGAATGCCGTCTTTTCTTGATCTTTTTTCCACAGGGGGATCTGATGGAAACCTGAATAGGCGTCCATAAAACTCATCAAGGCATGTCCGGCTGTTGAGTCGACCAAACTGTCGATCTTAGGCAATGGATAACTATCCTTTGGACATGCCTTGTTGAGGTCTGTGTAGTCAACACACATCCGCCAAGTTCCATTCGGCTTTTTTACTAACACAACGTTAGCTACCCACTCAGGGAAATTGCACGGCCGAATGAACTTGGCATCCAGCAACTTTTTTACTTCGGCAGCTGCCGCATGACTTCTTTCTTCGCCGTGGTTTCTCTTCTTTTGCCGGATGGGCTTCTTTTTAGGATCCACGGCGAGTTTGTGGACAGCGAGATCCGGGCTGATGCCTGGCATCTCCTCCACTTCAAAGGCAAAGATGTCTTTGAATTCTCTGAGTAGCTGGTGAAGGCTTTCACCCAGCTTTGCAAATGCAACCGTCCCCACCTTAACCGTCCGTTCTGGACGACTGTCGTCCAGAGGGATGTCGATGTGTTCACCAGCAGGCTGGGGACGGAGATCATCTGACCGTTCCCCGGTCAGTGATTGCTATTGTTTTTCTTTTTTGACCACCACCAGCTGATCAGTTTTTCTTTTCTTTCCGGCTGGTGGGGCCGACAGCTCTTCCTCGACATCGTCGAGGTCGATTGTTTGCTTGCCCCGACCGGATGCTACGGCCACGGGCTTGACGTCCGAGAGGTAACACTCTCGAGCCGTCTTTTGGTCCCCATTATGGGAACCGACTATTCCATCATCCTTCTCATACTTAAGTAGCATGAGTGTAGGGATGATGACGGCCTTACACTCATTAAGAGTGGGACGGCCAAAGATGAGGTTGTAAGCTGTGAGCTCTTCAACCACTAGGAAACGGATGGTCATGTGCCGACCGTCTCCCCTGCTTCCCAAACGGACAGGTAAGTCAATTCGTACGACTGGGTGCACAAGTCCTCCCCCAAACCCAACAAGGGTGTGGGAGACCTCCATCATGCTATCCGGTTTGTACTTGATATTGGATAAGCATTTGAGGCGGATGAAGTCAGAGGAGCTTCCTGTGTCAATCAGAATTCGGCCAACCAGCTGGTTGGCGACCTTGCATTCTATGACAACAGGGTCATCATGCGGCTGACGGACTTTGCCTCTGTCCTGCTCGGTGATGACAACTTTAGGGAAGGTGGATGTGTCTGCCGCATCCCCTTCCTCAACAGAGTTGACCATCTTTCTCAGATGGTCCTTGGTGCCCCGAATGGTCGGGCCACCACCGGCAAATCCGCCTGCTATGGTGTATACCGGATCTTCATCAGTTTCGGCACTCACAGCAGGCCAGGGAGTCTTTTTCTTGGACTGCCCCGGATTTGCCTTTGAAGTCACTTTGGACTTCACATAGGACTTCAGCTGTCCTTTGTCGGCCAGACGGTCGAGCTCCCGCTTGAGACTAAAGTAGTCGTTCGTATCATGGCCAACATCCTCATGGAAATGGCAATGCTTGTTCTTGTTCCGATTTTCAGCGGAACCTTTTATAGGAGTCGGCTTTTCAAGAGTCAGTCGATCCTTAATTTCCTAGAGGATGGAGCAGCAGTCCTTGTGGAATTCGTACCTTGGGACGTACGGTTTCCACTCTTTTTTCTTCTACTGGGCCGGCTGATCAGAGTTATCAATGGCCCAGACTTGCTTTTTCTTTTTGCTCTCTTCTGGCTTAGGAGCCGGCTGAGCAGGCCAACTCTCTTTCTGCCGGTCGGACTTCTTATGGTCCGACTGCTTATTGGAGGAGCAGAGTTCGGTCGCCTGTATATAGGCTTCCGCCTCTCGCAAGGCTCCTTGCAGAGTAAAGATTTGTTTGCGGACGAGTTCGTACTTAAAAAAAGACCCGTCCTTCAGACCCTTAAAGAAGTCTGTGAAAGCGACTTCATCAGACAACCCATGAATCTGGATTCGGACCAGATTGAACAACCTGACATAGGAACGCAAGCCTTCTCTATCTCCCTGCTGTACATTGCCCAAGTCAAGACTTGTCTTTTTGGCAGGGATGTTCATAGAGAAGTTTGAAGCAAACAAGAACGCAAGCGTCTTGAAGCTATTTATGCAACCAGCCGGCAGATTGCCAAACCACTGCTGGGCTATGCCCTTCAGGGTGGCTGGAAAGCACCGACACCATGCGGCATCATCCAATTCCTGTAGATACATGAGGTGGGTGTATGCTAGCAGGTGGTCTTCTGGGTTGGAGGTCCCGTCATAAGCTCCAACCAGAACGTTTTTAACTTTAGCCGGCTGTACGGCTTCAGTTATTTCCCTGGAGAAAGCAGAGGGTTGATCTCCAAGGTGCTGCAGCCTAAGCTGCCAGTCCATCGGCTGATAGCCGTATGCCGCCTGTCCCCCAAAGAGGGCAGGTTGCATGTAAGGTAAAACTGGCGCCTGGTACAATGGTTGTGCCATGTACTGGGCCGACTGAATCATATGAGGACCAGACTGAACCCGTGGGCTGCTTGCTGGAGTCTCATGTACAGACTGGGAACACCTCACAGAGGTATTCCGAAAGCTATCATGATAAGTCGACGTTGAAGCCGACTCTGATAGCTGGGTTCTCTTCTCCTCAATGTATTGTCGAGCGTCAGAGAACGTTTTCTTGCTACCATCCGGCTGTATGTGCCGGATGGGTTTTCTTGTGCCTGTTTCTGGGAAACGGAGCCGAGTAAGGTCAAATTGGGGCCAGGCCTTCTCCTTAGGGGCAGGATGAGGAGTTGGCTGACGGTCCCTGACCGACTTCTGTTTGCCAGCTTGGGCTGGCTTCTTGGCCGACTGCTCCTTTCTAGGAGCAGGCGACTTCTTTGAGGCGAGTTGTTTGATTTCACCCCTGAGGCTGCTCAGGAGTGTCATTAGTTCATCTCGAGTGACGGGAGTTGATCCTGCCGCCTGGGAAGGATCAACCGGTCACCCCGAGGGCTTCTTTGGTTGTCCAGCATTTTTGCTTGGCCCTGCCTGGTCATGGTGACGCTCCCGCCTCTCCTTACTGTGGATGCGTTTAGAGATGAGGGATCCATTTGGATCCACATAGGTTTCGACGTCAGCGTCGTCACCTGAGTCATGATCCGTTTGGACCACTACGTCTTCTGGAGGCCGATTGGCCTCTGGGTTCGGTACAGGTACTTGTGAAGCCATTTCAGAGGTACTCTCCCCACAGAAGGCGCCAAATGTTTCGGGGGTTTTTGTCCCTTGGGAGAGTTACAACACTGAGATTGGATTCAACAAAGGACGCATGTACCTGCAAAGCAAACGGACCGTCAGATGGTCGGTGGTCCGCCTCCGAAGATTAAGTTAGTAAGCGTTCGGTAACAAAATGTGCGGAAATAAAGTTATCTGCTCGGATTCCAAGCTCAGGTAAAGTGTTGTATGTTCCTTGAAAACGACAGCTCTGTGATAAGTGACGTGTTGTCTCGTATTGCGTGTATATTCTCTGTCTTGTCATAAATGTAAGAATGTCCCTATTTATAGGGTCCTTTTGGAAAGTGTGTCCTCCCTAGGATCTGGTGACCTAGGGATTAGGGCACGCCGTTTTTTAAGGGCCCCTTGGGATTTGGGCCTTGAAAGCCGCCATTCCCAGGGGGCAATATCTGCTCGACACGTGTCACCATCTGGATGGTCCAAGTAAGTGCCCCTTCCAGTGACACGTGTCATGCTCTGATTGGGCCACTTGGCAGGGTATAAAATACCCAAATCACATGTGATGTGAATAATATAAAAGTCAATGAGTACTTTAATTTATTTTGAAACACAGCTAGTTTCATAAAAATTTAAACTTTGATCATTTAATTTAAACTTCGTCTCAATAGCATAACCTATTATTTGGATGTTGTGGCAACACAATTTTTTACTTAAGCCAAAACAGTTTTAACTTTAAACTTATGTGCATGAAATATCATAAATGAAATTCATCACCAAATAATCTATCATAAACGAATAATCTTAAATATTTACCCTTTTTTTTTCTTTTCATTAACCAAGTTAACTCTTCATTAGTCTTTAATTAACCCATTGACCCCTAAATAATTCTTTTTGACTCATAGTTTACCCATAACACGCAAATCAAGGTGTTTAACGTGCCAAGAAAAGCCTTGCTTTGTGTGGCCGTTAATCATCTCTATTCAATGTCAAAAAAATTGTTTGATTAAGGTTTTTGGGTCATTTGGCCTCTTATGATCCAAATTGAGGCCAACGTAATCAGAAAATTACTAAAAAGTAAAAACGCCTTGATTTTGCATGTCTAAATATTAATCAGTTTGTGTGCCTCGATTAGCATACGAGATAATTGATCATTTAAGGGATTGTTTGACGTCATTTTTGGTTTTTAGTTTCCTATTTTTTAAAAAACTAAACCAAAATCAGGAAACAAGAAAAAAGTATTTCCACTTTTTCTGTTGTTAGTTTTTAAAATTATCATAATTTTAATAAGTTGAAATAATTTTTATTTCATTACGTGACATATATCATATACTTTTAAAAAACGATAAACAAAAAAACTGAAACCACAACAATACCAAACAAACCCTAAACTTTAGGTTTCATTTTAACCTAGAAAAATCATATTTGAAGTCAAATTTATCAAATTACCATCAATATCTTGATTTATGTACCTTTATAAGCAGAGTAAATTGCTTAATTTAAGTTTGGGAGACATTTTGCCCGTGAAAGTTCAATCGTTCAATTTTTAAAGTAGAAATTGAAAAAAGATAGCAAAAGCATCGGTTTACATTTCAAGAACCCCTCAATTTGTGTCATAGGTTAAATGGGGTTAACCAAAGGTTAATGGGCCAGTTAAAGGCTAATAAAGGGAAAATACGGTTCAATTTGGTGACACTTTGACTGCTAGTCAAAATCGTGGTGCCACGTGCAACTAACATATATTCCTTGTTGTTGAGGCCTCATAATTGTACATAGGCAAATGTGCCGATGGATTAAACAAATACTACCTCCGTTACAGGTTATGTGCAACGATTTGACATAAAGCAGAGAGGGAAAATGTCTAATCGTTGAACATAACCTGTAACGGAGGTAGTAGATTCACATTAATGGGGTATATAGTATGTTAAATAACCAAAAAGGAACGCAAGGTTCAAGGAAATCCACTAAAACCGCAACAATAACAAAAACATTATTAAAACTCACTTATAAGATCCCACTTAAAGAATAACCACCGTAAAACCACGTTAATAATAAAAACATTATTAAAAACTCACTTGTAAGACCCCACCTAAGAATAATCAAGGTAAAACCACGTCAATGACAAAAACATTATTAAAAACTCATTTGTAAAATCCCCACTTCAAGAGTAAGGTAAAAAATAAGAGAGTACCTAAATAAAGCAATAAAAATAATTATAAGAAAGGATCACCCGATTCAAATCAGCTTGGCCATGGAGTAAGCAACATTATTAGAGTAAAGGTAAAATACAGTCCCTAAACTATTGTATTTGTGCACTTTTAGTCCCTGGCAACTATTTTGTGCACTTTTAGTCCCTCAACCACCACTTTAGGTGTTTTCTAGGGAAAAGTTTAGGGACTTTGCTTAGTAAGCAATAGTTTAGGGACTATGAGTCAGCAAAATAGATTAGGGATGTTGAGTCATCAATAGTTTAGGGACCATGACTTATATTTTTTTTTTCCTTTTTTTTTAGAATTTATTAAAAAAAGAATCTTTTAATTACTTGTTATTTTTACTCTTTTTTTTTACAGCATTATTTTTAAAATCAGCTTTAATTATAAATCAAAAGTAATTAAAAATAATACTTTTCTTTATAAAAAAAAAAAATTGACAGAAAAAAATAAAATTAAGCTTTATCTTTCATGGCTTCTACTCTCTCCCCTTCTTCCCTAACACCCCCTTCCCAATTTTCTCTCTCCTCCCTTCACCTATGGCTTCCAATTCCCTCTCCTCCTTCGAAAATGGCTCCCACCCCTTAAAAAACACAACCTCAACCACCAACAAAACAATGAACAAACCCTAATTTCCCCTCTCGAAATCTCCGCTGAATCCTCCCTAATCTTCCCACCATGACCCCACAAAAGCTTGCATCAACAATTGCTCGCACTTAAGGGTGTTTAAGAATGGGTTGAATTTGGCCGGATTTAAGGATTTATCTGGGTAAATGCATATGTAATTGTTCTCTAATGGTGGAATTAATGGTGATTCGGGTGGTACGATTACAAGGCTTAAAATTACTACGGTTGATGAAACATTTTAGGCTTTGGTTTGGATTGCAATGGCAAGCTGGTGTTGGATATGCGGCTGCGTGAATTAGGTTGTTATGGTGGAGATGTGCGAAGGGGGAGATGCGGTTGCGGCGACATGAGAGGAGGAGTAGCAGAAGTGGTGGTGTTGTGAATTAATGCAAGTTGCAAGGTTAGTAATGGTGCGGTACGAGAGGTTAGGGGAGACAGGGGCTGTGTTTGGTGGTAGTTGCGGTGGGGATTGAGTAGCAGCAATGTGAATTGGTGATAAAATAATTATATGGCTTTTTTATTTTTATAATTGTTAAATAAGAATATAGGTTTTTTTTTTAATTAAAGAAAAAATAAAGGAATTTTTCTTTTTGTTTTTATTTATTTATTGTTATTAATGGGGGTGTTAAATAAAATTTTGACATAAAAAAAATATAAAAAAACAAAATAATATAATGAGTCATGGTCCCTAAACTATTGGTGACTAGACTTAGTCCCTAAACTTTTGCCTAGAAAACACTAAAGTGGTGGAGGAGGGATCAAAAGTGCACAAAAAAGTTGACATGGACTAAAAGTGCACAAATACAAAAGTTTAGAGACTGTATTTTACCTTTACTCAACATTATTACTACATCTACTAGCAAAATCAAAAGAGCAAAACTCAAAAGAGCTAAGACAATAGTATAAGGTACTGAAAACTCTCTTTCCTACAAAGGAGGAGCTCTATCAAGTGGGAACAATCTTTTACAACACACTTAAACCAGCAATAAGATAACCTTTTCACAAATCAGAAATCACAAGTATGTATGGTGCTCACATCACAGGAAAATAAGCTGAAATAAAAGTATGCATGTTGAGTTGGTTAACAGCAAACAGGGTACCATATACACCCCATTCCTTTGTAATTTTTTTTCAACGAGGAGTTCTGTCTATAAATTTGTACCAAAAACCTTGTAGTTAACAGCTATTGACATTAGATGGCATAAGAATATTTATCTGGCCCTAGTTCAGGATCAAGTAGGCACTAGGCTTTAGAATTAGGACCTTCCTCTTAATTACCAAACGATCTCTGTGTAAATGGATAATCCAAGCCATGCATGGGAACCTAGAATCAAAAATAATATATAGCCACCTAATACAAGGCATCTCAGTTCACCAGTCAACAGGAAATTTCATCTTATAAACATCCATCAATAGTGGCTTTCAATTGTTGCATCTTCTGTTTTCCCATCTGCAATATTTAACAATCAGATTCATGTTAGGGAAGCCAAGAAAGAGTATTCCATTCTATAGAAAGCATAAACATAATATGTAGGAGCTTGAATTAGTCAGCAGCTAGACAGCAACCTCCATTCTATGATACATTGACTACTATAACTACAAGTTTCAAGTTTTCAACTATTACAGATGCAGAAGCAACAAACGCTATGACATAGGACTAGAATCATACCTGGCCCGACCCAAATTTCCAGGTTTGGTCAGGAAATATAGGCCCAAAATCAAGATTGGGCCAGTCGGCCCAAATTTGGGTTTTGAGCAACTTGAAATTCATACTCTGTATTCAATATGCCCCTGCCTGAAAAGCCTGCTATCATTGCCATAAATAACGGGTTTGGGCACAAGTTGTTTGGCCTGAACTTGGGCCCCACCCAAATCTTGGCTCAAAAGGGCTTTTTTAAAGTAAAAGCCCAGCCCAACCCATGATCAAGTCTACATGGGAATCGTGGTAAGTACATAATTATGAGTGTAGGTTTCTCAAATTTTCAATAGAATTCTTTTTTTCAAAAAATCAAGTAAAAGGAATAATAAAGACAAGACTTGAGAAGAAGCAGAACCGTTTATACAAAACGTTTTGATGCAAATATCTTGTTCAAATGCATTAATAATCATATATGCAATAGTAGTAGACTTACCTTACGGACAAGCATCATTTGTCTTTGAGCATCAATGAGATGGGTCTCCACTGCTGCTTCCGTTTGCAAAAGAAGCTTCCTATGTAATGCCTCTGACCAAAATAAGGATTTAAGCATCAGAGAACAGCAAAATTATCTAATTTACAGTGCCGATAATCCTTATGCATTTACTAGTGTCATTTAAAACAAGAGAGCAGTGGAATCCCAAAAGAAAATTGGTTCTCATGATACTTCCTCCGTTTCTATATAGTTGATACGTTCAATTTAGGCACACATATTAAGGAGAGGAGAGAGAATGATAAAGCAAAACTTACCCCAAAAAGGAAACATGTCACTAAAAATAAACATTCCAAAAAGGAATACGCGTCAACTAAAAAAAATAGAGGTAAGTACCTAAGACCATTGCACATCAAAGCCTAATTATGAATTTCAAAACTCCAATCAGGATCATCCACTGTATGCAAAACTAATGGGAAATACACAACTGCTATTATGCAATTGGAGTTGGCTTATGTCCAACTTGCGAACAAACAATCCATTTTAACAGATTCGCTAATAGCTACAATATAGTAGTCCTGTCAGGGCTGTCATCCAGTAGGCTAGTACACCAGCATGATATTTCAATGGAAAATAAAAAACAAAAATCAAAGACTCCAATCTCTACATCACCAATATACATATATAATGTCGTGGTAGCATATATTCCAAGTTTCAGTATTGTAATATATATAATTAGTGCAGCATGTCAACATCATATAATGGAACTGATGTATATTATTCCGTATTTAGAAATAACTGATACACATGCCCAATCAGAATTACATGAGATCGTGTATCACACCATGTGGTCTTCAATTAAATACTTCCTGCATTCCACATCAGTCGACAATTATTCCTTTTGGGGAAAGTTCTTTTTAGTTAACACATTTCTATTTTGGGTAAATTGTGTTGGAAATGTCATTCCTACCCTCACTATTCTCTCTCTCTCCCATAACAAACACACTCCATCCACTCACAGCCACCAGCCCACCACCATGGCCCATATTCTCTCTCCTCCAGTCCTCCCTCACTGCCATCACCGCCAATTTTCTCTCTCCTTTGCCATGGTGTTTTATTTCCTTACCACTTCCAAGTTCCCTCCTCCCCTTCGACACCGACTTTACCAGCTTAATGTTCTAAACTTCTAATGTAGCAGTAGAGCCAACATGAAGGGCCTCACATCTACCAAAAGGTATTCATTGTGAAGGTGGAATTCTAATTTCTGAAGGAGAAAGGAGATAGATTTTTCGGGTATTAATTGCGGGATGGTTAGTGTTGGCCTGTTTGGTTGTGGGGAGGAAGAGGAGAATTAATCATTGAAACTGTAAAATTCAAGTTGAATTTCTTTGAATCTCCATATTTTACAAGTGCAATTTCGAGCCCACCTTATGAAGGTAAAGAACTGGAAGAGAGAAGGTGGCTGTGGGGGTAGTAAAGCCGGCGGTGGGGGCGGGGATGACTGACCAGTTGGCTAATGATGAAGGGCTAAGGACTGAAGGAGAGGGTAGGTGGGTTACGGTGTTTTAATCTTTTATATTTCTATCTGACTTCTCATTGATAAGAATGCCAAAAAGAAACGTGTCAATTAGTAGGAACTGAGAAGTAGGAAATAAGTAGTTGAGCAAATAATCTGAAGGCCAGCTCATTTTTAGAGGTAGCTTTATGAAAACAAAATGAGAAGTCTAGGATGGAGTTATCATACTTTGCCTTTCTATTACTCCTCGTAGCTCAAGATGCTGTGTTTCCAGCCCTTCCATGGTACCTTGGCAATCTTGAAGGTATTGACAGATCTCTTTCTTGAACTTTTCATGTATAACCTTTAGGTGTTCCTGTTGTTCTGTATAACAAACCAATAGTCAGACATATGAGGAAACTTAAACTTGCTAAAATAGACTACTTTTAGTTAATCCAGTAATTGACTTGCCAATAACATGGTCTGGCCGTCTGGGCAGTCAGTATTAAGCTGCCCTCATATTTTCATAGAGCCTAATTTAACTATTTGGGAGGCATCTTAATAAAACTAGGAAGGAACTAAAAGTAAAATATAAAGGCATCATAACAAGAAGTAAGGAGACCTACTATACAATGCACAAAGTGGAAGAGGGAAGGGATGATGTACACCACTCAGATGCTTCGACTAATTAGACATGATAGGGTGACAGACTAAAATTTCAAATTTAATTTCATTCTATTAAGAAAGTTTGACCAACTAATATTTCTATAACATTTGCTAACAAATATGTATTTTAGCACTTAGCTCTTTAAATTTCTCAGTGACTGGCATTGTCCATATCAAAAGCTGGTGCTCATGCACTTCATGTTAAAATGAAAAAAAGATTAACAAAAGTGATTATCAATACATTTGAGAATTTCTCTAGACACGTCTTACAAAATACACTTAGTTGACTAGTTAGAGATTGCTAAGCTCCAATTCCATCCACTTCACAACATTTTGCATGATTACAAAACAATAGTGTTATGCTCACTTACAGTTGTGAAGTTAATCCTCTAGAAAAGGTCAAGCATTGAAAAACAGCACCACAGAATTAATTTACAGTTCATCAATTATGGTCTCAATAGATGACAACTCTATGAAGTATGAACTAATTCATATCTCATTACCTTGAAGCCTTGTCTCCAAATATTTCCTTTTAGATGTCTTGAGGCTTGTAAGTTTCACTCTAACATAAACAGAAATTAGACTAAGGAAATGAAAATCAAAATAACAATGAATAGACGGTCAAGTTCTCAAACTAAGAGTACTCACAAATCTGTCTGAATCTGAGACTCAACATTCAGCAGCTGTGAATGTATTTCTTTGGCGGAAGACACCATTATTTCGGAGCATTTTTTGTTTGTCAATGATATCATTTTGGTTTTAACCTTTTCTAAAGCCAAACCTAATAGAGAAACCACTCTGAAAAACCACCAAGAAAAACTAGCATCACTTGCAAATCAGGGTGATATTCCAAGTTTGAAGATGAGAAATATTTTGAATAACCTTGCCAATCCGTCCTCTGGACTTTCATCCAAACATTTTGTAAACACATCACCAGCATTACCACTTTCTGCAAACTCAAAAGATATTAAAAATGTATAGCCAAGTCCGAAAGGTCAGTCATCTTTAAAGCAAAAGACCCTAGCTCATAAAAGCACAATGAAAAACACTGAGGTTTACCTTTTGGAGTATGCAAGGTACGACTGTAATCACCAAAGTCAACATCGCGACTGCAATGTCGTTTGCTTCGGCCAAGCACAGGTCTCTGAACAACCCTGCTTCCATTCTCTGGAGATGCGGGGACATCATCTACTTCTGGATAGACTGCCCAAGAAAGTCCATATTTCATGAATAAACACATAAAATAAAAATTTAAGGCATTCAATTTGTGATCTAAGTGAAAGTGTTGAGCTCAATCCAAATTAACCCTTCTACAAAGCCCTTTAAAGTTAAAGGGTCATGGAATAGACAGCTTATTTTAGCGATTCCAGGCACTAGTCACATCATTACAATCAGGATTGATGCCAGTCTCCTTGATTTTAGCCTTATAAATAGATACAAGCAGAATTGCCGAACACATAGCCGCACAAATACGGGTTGAAGAGATTCTCTCTCCCGCCCCATTACTGACTCTGATCATTTGATCTATTTGCACAAGACGTTGTACTTTGGGGCTCTCTCAAGAACGTGGACCTTGTTTAAATTTCGAAAACAGAAGATTAGATTCCATTATAGATTCAGTTTTTCTAGATCTAGAACATTGCTCATGCCATTGTGAGTCTGTGACTATAGATCTGCCATTGCAGACCCTCTTAATCCAGAAACTTGCAGTCAATAGTCTCCTAATGGCTAGTTTAATTAACACCCCCCCGCCCCCAATCTCTCTTACATTAAATGAAAACAATGATGGGATTCATTGTCAAATAGCCTTGCATACCCCTGTCAATATTCTGTGAACGCTTTTAAAGTTTCTATTAGAAACGACTCACTAAATAGGCTTATATCTAAAATTGAACTTGCTCATATGCGAGTAGGTGACAAATGTGTCTAAAGCAACTTAACTCCATAAATTGTCATGTGTCTAACACCAATATGATAAGTACAATGAAGGATATATTTGTCACTTATAAATCTTTAATAAAATGTGTATTCATACAAAAGGAGATGGGGTAAATGATCAGTCAGGTAAAAGAACACTGCATCAACTATAACAGTAGCAAAATTAATTTTAAATAAGATAAAATAAAATAAGAAAGGCTAATCATAACAGAAGCAAGTTTGATTTTAAAAAGGGCTAAATCATAACAAAAGCAAAGCATGCCACCTGTTTAGACCAACATAATGCTCCATGATCAATTAAATGAAACCCTTTCTCAGATTTATCCATGGAGGAAAAACTCACATTCCAAAATGGTGGAATTGTTTTAAGGAGCAAATTAACAAATTCTTTTAGGTTGCCTAGTACTGTTACTCCTTATTTTTCTGCATCCTCGGTTGACTTAATAAATGAATAAGCAAGGGAAAGCACAAAATAAAAGAATGCAAGAGGACAACCTTTCTTAGAAGATGAAACCTCTTCGGTACTATCAAGCTCTCCTCTCATTTGAGTAAACAGCCCATTTCCAACATCCTTTTCTTCTGTAGATGACTCTCGGATACTGGAATTTCGGTCTTCGGATTTAGCCGCATCATCCTGATGATTCAACAGAAAAGGGCCTATGATAATAACTACTTGATGCATGAATAAAAAGCAAGATAGTATAATACTAATATCTTTAAAAGGAGAGTTGAATTTGTGTCCTCACAGAAGATTCAAAGTTATCCTTCTCTGAGGCTGTACTACTTTTGAAAAAACATCTATCTTCGAAAAGAATCCCTGCCTCTGCTTGAGCAGATCCATGAACATTCTGCTTCTTATCATAAGTTAGTGGATATGTGTGCAGAGGAGAATTCAGAACAGTATTTGTCATTTCGTACCATGGGCAACTCAAATCATCAACATGGGGCACTGGAGATTGACCACCAAAGTGTTCAAAAAACTGTGACTTTTTCTGTGTAGCTGGACTTTCAGCATCAGGCACCTGACTTTTCTCTCTGGCTACTGGAGATTGGTTGCAGTTAATGTCCTTCATTGCTGCCTCCGGTTCAAGATTATCATCAAGACAGCCATGCTTAGAAAATAGAGCTCCACCAACATTTGGTGAATCCACAATCGATGGTTCCTTTTCACACCCAAATATCTCTGTCTGGACATTTCTCAAGTCTGTTATAGGAGATAGCGTGTCCCCTGCCTCAATTTCGCAACTCTTTTTGGTACGATCATTTTTCTCAACAGTTGAGAAACCCAGAGTAACAGCAAAAGGTTTTGAAGGCGCAGATTTTTCAGCGAAAGAGAAGATATCACTGCTTGGATGCTTCTCTTTATCACTAGATAACGACTTTGGCTTAAAGTTCCTTGGTCGCATCTTAGCAGGGGCCCTCCTTCTGGCAAGAGAACGAGTCACCGGTCTCTTAGTTGTCATGACAGCATACTCAGAATCAGTTTCTATAGTATCAGAATTCTCCCGGGACTTGGAATGGCCATCACCTTTAAGAATGTGCTCTCTCATCATCTCATTATCATTTGTCTCACAAGTCCTTGAATCACCTAATGTATTGTTACCAGAAGGAACAGTTCCTAATATCTCCCGCAGCTTCATCCTCAGAACTTCTTTGTTTCTGTTGTCGGTTTCGATTGGCTGCTCTGGCAGCACCTCTTTGGCTGGTAAGCACACTTGCTGTTTGGGTGCACAAGAAAATTTCTGGGATGGTTCATCCATAGAGGCCCTCTTGCTAGCCTTCCCAGAAGCCTTTTCCGACTCTGTTTTATTGCCAACAACGGGTTCTAACAATACTTGGTTCACAGGGGATTGCACCATATGTGCTGGCTGCTTTCCATGTAATAAACTTGTAGCCGGCCTAGATGTTTGGTTTTCAATCTGATTTCTGGCTGTAACCACTACAGAGCCCTCCTGAGCATCATTTTTACACATAGTCGCAGTACTAGAGGCCCTAATTCCACTATGCACATTGTGCTTTGCCGTCAAATATCCTCCTACAGATGCTTCCTTCTGTCCCTGGCTGATTGAAACACCAGCCTCTTTCACCGATCCACGATGAGGTTTGGCAACAGACTCAATGACTATCCCAATGGACATCTTCTGAGACTGGCTACATGGTTGATGATTGAATGCAGAACTTGGACAACAACTCATCTTACTTTGAACAAATTGCTGATTCCGAAACCCTAAACCTGAAAAAGGAAAAACACTTCAGCTAAGCACAATTATCAAACTAGGGGTTAGAAAGGCCCATTTTCATAGTTACGTTCTACAACAAAGGGTTAAGAACAACAGCCTGAAGCACATTAGCAACCAAACTCGGTTCAATCAACTAACTTAGCTCCAAAAATCACATTAAATTCTTTCGGGTAAGAACATCAACGAAAATTGCAAGTAGCAAAATTCTAGCAACAAATCGATCGTTATTATCTTTTATAACTATAGTAATTAATAATTATAACCAAAAGTTCAGTAATCCAGCTTAGAAGAACCCTAAAAGGACTATACTGGCAATTAAGAAAACGATGAACCCTAGATTGTAAAAATTGATGTTCGATAATTTTAAAAAGAAATATAAATATCTTACCTCGGAAGCTGCTTCAATGGAGGATAGAAAGCTCAGAAGCCGCTTCAATGGAAAACTTAGAGGATGCGCGCGCTACAGTTAAGTAGAGAGAAAGGAGGTGTGAGCAGTGAAGTAAAAATGACACTGTACTGGCAAGAGTCGTGACGTAAAACTGTAAAAAGAACGCGCCCATACTTTGAGTATTTTGAATTACTCCCCCCGTTTTTAAATATTTGCTTTATTTCTCTATGCGCAGAGTTTTAGGAGAAATTGGAAAAAGTAATAAAATATGGAGGTAGTGGGGTGGGTGGAAGAATAAAAAATTGCAAAAAGTAAAAGTAATGGAGAGAATTGGAGGAGAGAGAATATGAAATTAATAAAATATGATTTAAATTAGGTCCACTAGGTGAGAGAAATTAATTAAATATTATAAAAGCTTTCCAAATAAGGAAATTGAGCAAGTATTTAAAAACGGCCGGAAAAGAAAAGTGGAACAAGTATTTAAAAACGGAGGGAGTACTACCTACGTTACGTATTATTTGCAACGATCAGACATTTTTCCTCTCTACTTTATGTCAAATCGTTGCAAATAATGTGTAACAGTGGTAGTATTTTGTTATTATCTACTCCCTCCGTATGCGCAGAATTTTAGGATAAATTGGGAAAAAAATAATAAGATATGAATGTAGTGAAGTAGGTGGAAGAATAAAAATATTGTAAAAAGCAAAAGTAGTGGAGAGAATTGGAGGAGAGAGAATATGAAATTAATAGAATATAATTCATGGTGGCCCGTAAATTAATTTAATATTGTAAAAGTTTTCCAAATAAAGAAATGGAGCAAGTATTTAAAAACGGCCGAAAAAGGAAAGTGGAGCAAGTATTTAAAAACAGATGGTTTTTTTTTTTTTTTTTGAAGAAAATGTATTTTTTTCTAATCTGTAAGTTTGTTAGTATTTCTCTGTTTTTAGTTGGTTTTAGAGAGTTAAATAATTATATTTTTTTTATAAGAGGTTAATTGTTTGAATCTCCTTATCATACTAACTCAAAGTTAGATTATGCTCTTAATTTGAGGATTAATTGGAAAACAATCCTCACAATGAGAACAAAATTATCATTGGTGTACCGTATACCCGGGTGTATATAATAATCACTCTCGGTTTTTTTAGTTGACACGTTTTGATGTTAGCACTATTCACACACTTTTATTTAACCGTGTTTTGTGATTTATATGCAATGAAAAATTTAGTCATAATCGTTTTTTAGTCGACACGGTTACTTTCCGACATTGACTTCACTCTTTTCAGTATTGACCCCCATGTGACATGCACATGGTCATTTTTTTTACTAATCACACCTATATTTCTTCTTATTTCCCTCTAATTTTCCTCCTACTAACTAACTTGGCTAATCATTTA
The DNA here is from genome assembly GCF_948465745.1 of Chenopodium album. NCBI lineage: Eukaryota > Viridiplantae > Streptophyta > Magnoliopsida > Caryophyllales > Amaranthaceae > Chenopodium > Chenopodium album. Next base: position 86,061,103 of record NC_137835.1, on the reverse strand, counting down.
ATAATTAAAAATAATCTATAATCTATAATTAATACTAAAATATCAACCGCTGACATCATTCCTTTTTTCAAATTGTACATGTGTCAACTTCTCCTTCAATTTTTTCCCGCCTAAACTTTTTTTTTTTTCCAATTTTCATTACTTTTTTAATTTTTATTTTTAATTTTGAAAAGTTAATATTAACTACAACATACTTTTATACAATACATTATCTTAAGTTATATTCTTTCCAAAAAAAAAAAAAATTGTTACACATACATAATCTTAAAGAGAGCAAATATTAACCATGTATTTATTTGATTACTCCTTCTAATTACAAAGTCCACTAAATTTTGTTGTACACATAATTTTTCTTTTGATTATATTATTTTAATTTTTGCAGTTTTGTTTATTTTAATACAAAAAATTTACATATTTTGAGTGATAAATTGACTTAAAAATGTACACAATTATAAATTATATTTATAATATCCGTGCATCGCACGGGAGCTAATCTAGTTTATAATAAAGAAACCCACCACCATCTCCACCACAGCAATCACCCCCAAGCCCACCCGTCACCCCACAACTCCCCACCCCCACCTGCCACCCACAATTCCCTACCTTCCCTTTCCCCTTACTCCGACCCCCACAGCGAACCCAGCCAAACCCTAACCCACGACAACCCTCCTCCCTTCCCTTACCATGAAACAATCCCATCTTTTTCCCCCATCCCGAAACTGTATACATAAATTTATAGCTCATCTTTAAGAATGTAAGAATGACGTACACCATCGTTTTAATTCAAATATATATATATAAGCCACGTTTGATTACAATACGATACAAAAAAATGACGTGGTAGTAGAGAATGTGACCCCCGCTCTTTTTTTTTTATTCACGGTGAATTTAACTTTAGTATGATTAAATGAGATAATATCTTACATTATTTGGGTAATTTGGATGGAAAATAGATTCGATGACAATTGAGCTTCTTCATAGAAACTGACTGTAATTGGCAAAATTTCCTAACTTCTCAATTCATGAAATTGAGTTATGGAATAGTTTTGTCCCTCTCTATTCCACGTCTAAGCTTTCAAGTACTCCACACATACATAAATTTTCAAATACAAACTATGTAATAAAGTTCCATGCCATGCAATAGTTACAAGGATATGATCCTAAATTTAATAAGACCGAAACTATTGTCAAAATTTTGTTCAAGCCTTCAAGGAAATATAAAGTATGGAGCCACATTACTCACGTAGATGCACTCATGTGCAAAGCAAACAAGGAAGAATTGTAATACCCCGCATTTTTATACTTTTTTTTTATTTTAAATAACTATTTTGTGAGGTATTTAACTAATTTGAAATGAATTCTTTATGGCATTTTAATTATTTGTTTTAAATAAGTTTGGAAATATTTTATAAACGGAAGTTTTATTAAATAAATTATTTTATTAAGTGGGGATTTAATTTAGAAAAGTTTTATTTCAATAAAGTTTAATTAAGAAAGGGATTAGGAAAGAGCAAAAAGGGAAAGTTTAGGTAAGAAGGGTTTCTAGAGAAAGGGGTATAAATATGCAACACTTGGTTAATTTGCCCAGAGTGGAGAATACCCAAGGTAAACTTTCTCTCCCTTCTCCTTTATTTTTCTTTCCTTTTTTCCCCTTTCCCCTGGCCTTTTTCGGCACTCACCACGCCGGCCACCACCACCAGCAGCAGCGGCGACACCAGCAGCCCGACAGAAGTCGGTTGTGGTGCCGTGGCTGCTGTCTGGCCTCCCTTTTTGAAGAAAAAAAATTATTCCTTTTATTTTTCTTTTGTTTAAATCCTAGCTCTAATTATAAATTACAAGTTTTATGTTGATTTTATGATGATTGATATTAAGTATGGTGCAAATTAATTTTCAGATTTTTATTCTAATTAAAAAGCCCCAATTTTAAAACCCTAGATTTATAAATAATTGATTATTGAAGGAATATGATTTAGAGTGGTTTAAACCTTTAATTTAAGGGTTTTAAAGTATATTTACAGCAAGTTTTCATTAATTACTATTGCTAGAATTTTTGTTAGTATGCTAAAAATTATGTTTCTTGAAGAAATTTTGACTACCCATTAATTGGGATTAAAGTATAAGGTTTTAAATTAATTTTCAGCTTGTTTTAATTAAATTATGAGTGGTTTGATAAGAGTATATATTGTTGGAAATTTGTGTGGAGTATATTTTAACGCCATGTTATGATTTTGGTTTGTAGGAGACTTTGAAGTGAGTGATTTCTATTAGTCATGGCGATTTTAAGATCGTATTCAAAGTACTTTCGCGTACTTACCATATTTTTGATGATGTAGTAACATGCTAGGCTTGATTAATTAATCCTAAGTAGTATCATACTAGATTATGATTGGAAATTGTGATTTGGTTGATATTGGTGATTGAAATTATGAAGCACGATTTATTTGTGATGGATTAATGGTTTGAAAATAATTGTTTGACATGTTGAATATGAACCACACTTTTATTTATGGCATGATAGAAAGCATGTTTAATTAAACTAAATATTTAATTTAGTTTGGAATATTAAAAGGGGATTTTATTATGGTTCATATAATTTTTATTGATGCTATAAGCATGAGAAAGAAGCTATTTAAGTGTCTTTATACACGAAGATTAAATTATATTATTGGTGCCTTAGTGCACTTAAGGTATTTCTAACACCGAGGGATAGGAATTGTGGCGCATTACGCGTTTAAGGTGTCTTTGACACCGAAGTAAATTTAAAAAGGGTTCAACATTAAATATTATGTGGTCACTAATTATTCAAAAATTAAATTGGAATGTTTGATTGTTTGAATAATTATTATAATTGAATGATTATGGTTTGAGAGTTATCACCAAGTTTAATAATATGTAAATAACGTAAAATGAAAGAGATTACGCACCAAAACTCTTGGAACGTATACACTATGATCATATGGGGGGAGTTACGGGGTTTTATATTTAACCATAACTTCTACTGGGACTATTTTTTATTTATTTATTTTTTTTATAACAATCCCACTAATAGTATTTACTTTACCAAAACAATTTCATGATTAAATAATGACTTCGGTAATACAATAATTAGTCCCTTAATAATTACAAATTCATGTTGATATTGCACAAAAAAAAAAAAAAAAAAAAAAAAAAAAAAAAAAAAACACATTTATGTTGATAGTATTTTATAAGATTTAGGATAATTCTTTTAAGAAGATTAACCAATCTAACCACTTTTAACCCAAAAAAAAAAAAAAAGTACAACAACTACTGTAATAAAAAAAATTATTACACTAAACACCATGAAGGTATAATTAGTTATCCTTCAACTCCAAAATTATTCTCAATTTTAAAGCAAGTTATAATACACTCAGCTCTGAAATTGACATGGGTACTTATCTTTAAATAAAAAAAATTGATGAAAATGAAGTTGTTCTTCTCCATGTCGAAGATCAAAGATTTGTTTTTGTTTTTTTTTTTTTTGGATTCTTGTTAATGATAATTGTTATTGTAATCCGTTTACCCCTTTTCACTGCTTAATTTTCTATAATTAAATTTGGGGGTTACTAAATGTCACAATAGAATTACTTAGGGCGCGATATTAAATGACTCATCTATCCTTATAAATTTCATGTTTGACAATTGACATCATTCAATTTTTCTCACCAACCATACTCCTTCCACCACCATCACCCTAAACACCATCACCACCACCACCCTAAGTTCGCCGGAATCACCATCACCTTAAACACCACCACCATCACCACCCTAAGGTCGCCGGAATCATCCAATTTTCTCACTATCTATCACACCAAATCAACCACTTATCATACCAAATCAACCTGAAAAAGGATGAGGCTGACGACAATGGAATCACGGTGTGGGAAGGGGGTTCGTTTGCCGGGAAATGTGGGAAAAACGCCGGCCAATTCGTCGGTAATTAGTTTTTTTATTTTTTAATTTTCGCATAGATTCGCATAGTCGCGTGCTATATGCGACTCCACCACGGCATAGTCGCATATAGCGTGCGACTTAGCCACGGTACAATCACATATAGCACGCGACTCTACCACGGTGTAGTCGCATATAGTAGGCCTAAACAAAACTATCCGAGAATCCGAAAATCCGGTAATCCGATCTGCTACCGATCTGAATTCTTGGATATCCGATCTGAAAAAGCGGATATCAAATGCGGATTTGGATATTAATTTTCAAAATTTCGGATATCCAATATCCGAAATATAAAGCCTAAAATAGTGAAAGATATATAAATTTTTTAATTTGTTCATATAAAACTAACCTTGTATTATTAACTTATTATAATATTCTTAATATATTTGATGATAATATTTATTGCAAAAGGACTACTATTATATTAAAATATGTTATACAACTTAGCGATAAAAAATCGGTAAAATTAGTGAAATTTAGAAACTAGTCATAACAATTTTACTCAATATTGGATAATGGATATCCAAAGCATCCGATCCGAAAATTTTGGATATCCGAATATCAATTTATGATATCCGAGTATTCGGATATCCAATCCGTGAACAGGACTAGCATATAACATGCGACTATGCCATGGTATAGTCGCATGCTATATGCGACTACACCAATATGCGACTACACCGTGGTATAGTCGCATATATCATGTGACTACACCGTGATATAGTCGCATATAACATGCGACCGGGTACAACGGAAATTGAAAATTAAGTCCGACATATATCTGACTCGACGGCGTCGACGATTCGTCGTCCCCACGCACCAAGTGCCTCCAATATGAACGTCGACCTTCGTCGACTCATTTTATATGTCGTGGGTGGTGGACCATCCAAGGTGGAGTTGTGGTGTGTGATGGTCAAGGTAGAGTCGTGGTGGACCATCAAGGTGGAGTTGTGGTGGTGGAACAGTCAAGGTGAGTGGTGGTATGGGTGGTGGAGCTAATGGTCAAGGTGGAGCTAAGACAAAGTTAGTAGATAATAATGGTTGGATTGTTATGTAATTTTCAAAATTATAAGGGGCATGAAAGTCTTATAATACTATAGCTTGAGTAATTTCATTGTGGCAAATAGCAATTCACTTAAATTTTGCTTATTAATTTTTGGAGAGAGGGCGATTTGTTGCTGTGATATTTGGGCATTTGTGTAATTATGCAACTGATATTTGGAGCGTTTTCAAAATAAGCTAATTCATATCAATAAGCTATTGTAATCTGATGCTTACCAAACACCTCAATTAGATGATTGGTTTGGTCAAACCCTCTAATTGTGCTGAATAAGCTCTTTTTTTTTGGCTCAAAACGCTAATAGCCAAACACGGCCAATAAATTATTAGCCAAATTTTAAATGATTGTAATTGACAAATTTTCCTAAAATAAATAAAAATACTGCACTCTTTTTTATGAGAGACAGCAGGACCAAATGAGGCCAATAATGAAGAATGAGTGTAGCCGAGGGTGACTGTGAAAGGTTGCGATGAGAGGAGCCGTCAGCCGTGAAAATGGCTGTGTGTTAATAATGTAAAAGGAAGAAAAAAAAAAAAAGAAAAAAAAGTCCATTGGTGGAGATGGATGAGGAGGGAGATTGGGGTGCGGAGGAATCGAGACTACTACTATCCAGATCCACCCACTCCGATTGTCATCTTCATGATCCTAATCCTGACGATGAATTGCAATTTCAGGAAATAAAAAGACCCATGGCGAAGTCACTCCATAGATGTAAAACAGCCCCAGCAAAGGATATGGCCGCAGTGGTTCGTGAGCTTCAAGCGAAATACACAGCAACTGGCGGTGGCGGTGATGTTGGTGGTAAAGCTGAAGTCGAGGAGGAGAAAGACGAAGATGAAGATGATGACGATTCCTCGGGTACGAGGACGGTGATGGTGAGACAAGCAGGTATACTACTGATAATATACTTAGTCATGGGTGTTTTGGTGTATCAACTCAACAAGGATCAATTTTCAAGAGGTGAAGGAGGTGTAGAGACTCATCCAATTGTTGATGCTCTCTACTTCTGCATCGTCACAATGTGTACCATCGGCTACGGTGATATTACTCCTCTCACTCCTTTTACCAAACTGTTTTCCTGTCTCTTTGTACTTGTTGGCTTTGGTTTCATCGACATTCTCCTTTCTGGAGTACTCAATTATGTGCTTGATCTCCAGGAGCAGAATATCCTCTCTGATATACTTCATCATCAGACTAATAATGTTAATAATCCGAATCTGAGTCATAATCGCAATCCCCCTTTCCTCCGCTTCCTCACCCTCAGGCTCGTAGATGTTCAGAAAGGTCGCATGAGAATCCGTCTCAAAGTTGGTCTAGCACTGCTGGTCCTTATCCTATGCATCGGTGTTGGAACTCTCTTCTTGTATTTTGTTGAGCAATTGTCTTTGGTTGACTCCCTTTATCTATCTGCCCTTTCCGTTACTACCGTTGGCTACGGCGATAAAGCCTTCATCACCCTCTCCGGCCGCCTTTTCGCTTCTGTTTGGCTCCTCCTTTCCACTTTGGCTGTCGCCCGCTCCTTTCTCTTCCTTGTTGAGGCTCGCATTCACAAGCGTCAACGTACCATTGCCAAGTGGGTTCTCCAAAGGGACATTACTCCTCTTGACCTCTTTGCTGCCAACATCAATAATAACGATTTCATCAAGTATGACCATCTCCTTTTTTTTTTCTAAAACTGTATACAAGTAGTATATTTCTCTAATCTTTACAATATAATAATTAATAGATGTATATTGTATTATAGCAGAATTGTTCACTGAGTGGTAAAATCAGGAACCAGAAAAGAACAGTAGCAGAGCACTTTAACACCTCTTTATCATGTCATGAATAGAACCCATGTAAGCAAGACAACACATACTCGTGTGAAGTGATGAGGTCCTTGCTCAGGAGTCTAAATAAACCTGATTTATCACTATATTACGAGTAGTATTTAGACCTCAGTTGATAATTGGGCAGTCATCATCCATAATCTAATAAGTGGCCAATTTGCCATACAAATTTTCCATTTTACAAATGTGTAAAAGCTATTAAGCTCAATCATCATTATTACTCAATCCTTGGGCATCCTTGAGTCCATGACTGTTGATGGACTTTTTACGTAGTGTTGTGTAAAGGGTTGTGCTTCACAAAAGCTCATGGTTTGTTTACTGGGTTTAGCTATTTGGCCTATATCTATACAGTCTTTGGGAGCTATGTTTATGGTCTACAAGTAACTAAATTTGGATTTTCCAATGTGTGTCATCAAAATTATCTATTAATTATACTATGCATGTATCTGGCAATCTGAAGTTGAGAAGAACCACTGATCCCCCATAATTACCTTTACGCGCAGCAAATCAGAATATGTTATCTTCAAGCTTAAAGAGATGGGAAAGATTGTAGAGCAGGACATATCACAGATTTGCCATCAGTTTGAAAAGCTTGATTCCAACAACATGGGAAGGATTACGCTGCCTGATCTATTGCAAAGTCGCCCTTTTTCGTGAAAGCAGAAGGTTTGGCCTGAAAAGCATTGCAAGAGAGTTGTTATGAGGGTGTAAGCAACATTTGCAACCTATAAATTCATGGTTTTATTTTTTAATGGTATCTCTGGAATTATGCATATATACAGGGGACTTACTGATTATCCTCATTTATAGAAATCTCTGTCCTGTAGACTTGTATATTGTGTCCAGAACAACGTAGAAATACTAAATATTGTATATTCTAAACAGGTTACCTAGTACATCATTGTCAATAATCACTAGGCAACATTGAGATCACATGAAAATGTGCAAACTCTTGAAATTATTGCATGGTTTCCTACTTTCCTGTGTACAATTGTGACGCAATTTCTTTATTAATGTAACTAATCTTGATGAAATCAATGTAAAATGGTGTATATATGTTTTGTTTAATTATAAGCCTGAAGCTCTCCTTAAATTTGGTACACAGATTACTTAATACTTGGTTCACTGTAAGTTATCAAGTCTAGTGAATAACTTAGGTTATTTTCTGTGAAAAAAATCTATTTTAATTCCTTACTGTCTGTGTTAAACTTGCTTTCCTTCTTAATAATTTTATTTGCGTACTTGACTTCAGTTTGGTCTATGGTTAAGTTTCCTCAATTTGCTATTATAGTTTGATGCTGATATTTTCTCCTTTCTTTGCAGTATAATTGCTTCACTCTTCAGCATTAGCTGTAGATATTTAATTGTTGGAGTGTGGACACTATTCCCACCTCAAGTCTGATTATAATACATGTCCTAGAAGTCTTTAGATGGATTAAATCTGTTCCCATTACAAATGTATTGGGAGCTACTCCAATTCACCTGTTGCAGAAGAAATCCTATGAATAAAGGAAGTCATGTTCATCACGGGAATCATAGGAATATTATAATTCTGAAGACTAAAGGGGATATCTATGAGCCTATGATGGCCAATGCTCATAAATCCTTGCCAGGTTGGTTCTTTATTTAGTCCTTCATTAAGCGACATGAAGTACATTATATCTCAAAATGGTTTTAGATGGTGATAGGAATTGTAGCATTTGGTTTATCTTAATATAAGATGTCTTGAATATGAGCCAAAATAGTGGGGGTATTTCATTTTCAACTTGCATATAAAGGAAACTAGAATATGTGTTAGGCACAAGAGATATAGCATGGGTTAATTATATATTACTAGTTAGGGAGAGGATCTGCAATTTTTTTAGGGTGCTTGATCCTCACAACTTTAGGATGGGAAGGCAATCAAAGATTCAAAGCTATAGGAACACCATTCTTAATTTTGTTATTTAGGTGTTGAGACTCTACTATTCTCACATCTACCTTGTGCAAATTCTGGTTTTTATGAAATTGTTTGGAAACTTGATATCTGCATTATGTACAAGGGATATTTATGTATAATTATATTTTACTAGTTAGGATTATTTGAAGTGAGACTAAATGATAACCATTGCGGATGTTTGTGTATAATTGTGTATATGGTTGCTACCTTCTGTAAATTAGTGCAAAGCTAGAATTACAGCATTATTGCCATGCATATGTACCAGCAATATGTGGGACATTGACCATTTTAGTTAAATGGATGCAACTGTGAATTGTTGTCCTTGTGTTCTTCCAAAATCTTGGTTACCCTTATTTTTTTTCTTGCAAGATCTGAAAGGCAATCCAGAATCAATTATGGTCCAGGTGGCTCTGGCGGTAAGCTAGAAAGAGGGTGATCTGAAGTTCATAGATCCTTCGAGTCATGTAAACTCAAATAACAGGACCTCACACACCTAATTTTTTCTGAGAACCTTGGCCATCCTCATGTTATTTGGTTTATTGTCTACCTGTCGAATAGCATGCCATATGCTGAAGGTATTCCTCTCTCTCTCTCATTTTGTTACTCCTTTGTAATTAATAGTTATATTTGTTCAGTACCTTATATTAATTGATGAGGAGAGGATTGAAAAATAAAAATCACTTGCTTTTATAGAGGTCTTTTATGTTTTTTTGGTACTATATTGGTCCATTCTTGGTCCCATTTTGTCAACTTATTTGGATTATTTTAGGCAATAAAAGTTATGAACTTATACGAAGTATAAGTCTTGATGTAGTAAAAATAAGGTCTTGCAAAATCCATAAGTTGAATAAAAATATAGCCTTAAGATATAAACTAATTTGGGTTGTAGGGAGTAGGCTAGCAGCAAATGTGTTTGGCAGCATGTGTATATGTATGTATGCGTTTTGGTTTTTTAAAACGGTTTAATACTAGAAAAGAATACAAACACTAAAGATTGCTTTTAGGGTAATTGAATTGAGGGTACCAATGTAAAATCTGAATGACTGAAATGTTTTGAGCATATTGATGGGTTGGATATTACTATGCACTCCGTAGTAGTTATCATGTGCTATTTCTGAAAGATGAGCCGCACTCTTTACTATTCTTCATCTCCCTTGACCCTTGGGTAATTGTGATAAATTAGTTTTGTTAAGAGCATTGATTTGTATGACTGTATGTGGAAGTACGAGCTAATGGACTTGCAGGACGAAAAACTTGTACCAAACATAGATTTGGTATGGAGATGAATATGGAAATGACGTGTTTGTTTGATAACCACCTGAGTCAGTGAAGATCTTACGATTTGGTAGGAGATGGTGTGTTTGTTTGTTAACCACCTGAGTCAGTGAAGATCTTACCTTCCTTTGCCATGTAACTCCACACGTGAAGCTTTGAAAGCTTATGTGTACCCTTGCTTAATCCAAGCTGATTCTTTTGAATAGAAGTGCAACTGATACACAATGTGAAGTGACAGTGTTAAAAGTAGTAGTGCAGCCAAAATCCTTTTACTGCATTTAAGGGAGCGGCGCCCTGAGAGGCTAAGAAGCAGAGCTGGTTATAAATAAGTGTCAGAAGCAGAGCTGTGAAGCTTTAGATGATCACCAATTTTTACCCTACAGCCTACTAAAAAATACAATAGGGATTTTGCAACTTGTGAGCTGGTTGACATAGGACGATAGGAGTTTAAGGAATTGAGGTGTAGTTTGGTTCACATGGGAATAAAAAATTTCCATGAATGGCAAAGTTTTGGGAATTTCCTAAAATTATTTGGTTAATTTCAAGGGAAGTAACTTCATATACTTCCTCCGTTTCACATTAGTTGCAACACTAGGCTTGACTCATAGTTTAAGAAAATTAAAGATTAGACTTGTAGCCTTATTACTACCTCCGTTAAATATTCTGTGCAACTTTATAATTTTTTATCTATCTCAAATAATTCCCCAAAATTGCACATAATGTTTAACGGAGGTAGTATATACTAGACCTGACAAATGGGTCATTCGGGTCGGGTCATTTCGGGTCAGCTAACATCCGATTCGGGTATGGGTTGGGTCAGGTCGATTCGGGTTTCAGGTCTACTTCGGGTCAGGAATCGGGTCGAGTCAATTTCGGGTCGGGTATGTTCGGGTCGGGTCAATTTCGAGTCAAGTATGTTCGGGTCATATTCGGGTCAGGTCAAAATCTGTTCAGGTCATGTTCGGGTTGTTTCATTTGTGAATCAGCTCAAATCAATAATTTTATACGCTGTATATATTTTGTTATTGTTATAACAACACTATCAATTCAGTTTATGAGCTTATCTATGATTAAAAATGAACAATTTAAGTGTACAAGACATTTTAAGTTCAATTATAAGGTAATTTAAGTTCAGGACATTTCGGGTATCGGGTTCGTTCGGGTCAACTTCGGGTATCGGATCTGTTCGGGTCAAACAATTCGGGTCAATTTTCAGTTGGGTCAACTTCGGGTCGGGTCAGTTCGGGTGTCGGGTCAGGATCGGGTCAACTCCATTTTCGGGTCATTTTTGGGTCGAGTCAATTTCGGGTTTCGGGTCATTTTTGGGTCAATGTTTTTGGGTCAATTTCGGGTCATGGGTCGGGTCATTCGGGTCAGGTCATTGGGTATGGGTCAGGATTGCCAGGTCTAGTATATACTACGTATAAAGTATTGTTAATACAGATAGAAATAATAATTAGGGCTGGCAATCCCTGACCCTACCTGATAACCCGAACGAACCCGACCCGAAGTTACTGAGAGAAACCCGAACCCGACCCAACCCGAATAACCCGAATTCGACCCGATTTGACCAAATTTTCATATTTCTTAATAATATTTAGTTTTACACTATTTTTTTTTTTTATTGTTTTTAAGTATAACTCGAAATCAACCCGAAATCTGACCCGAACCCGACCCACTGACCCGAATTGCCACCCCTAATAATAATAATAATAAAGTAGTGTGGGTGGGGTTGGTAAGAAAGAGAATTAATAAAATATTTATGAAAGTGGGGTTTGTAGGAAATATAAATTATAATGGTGTAATCTTTCCAAATATAATAGTGTTGCAACTAAAGTAAAACAGCTAAAAATAGAAAGTGTTGCAACTAATGCGAAACAGAGGAAGTAGGAATTACTACTATTTTTTTTTTATTAGCAGTAGGAATTACTACTCACATAAGGAGATTAGGTAAGTAATATATATATATATATATATATATATATATATATATATATATATATATATATATATATATATATATATATATATATATATATATATATATATATTTTGAACAAAGGTAAGTAAATTCTTATAATTTGTGAAAAGTGTAAATTCCTAAGAAGTTTTTTGAGGCTTACCATCGGTAAAAACATCTACAGATGTTAGAAAAACCCTCTAAAGGGAGAAACCCTTTCAAATCCCTATCTTTTCTAATTGTTTTGTAACACCTCAACTACCCTCACTTATTTGTATCATAAAGTTAATTAATTGACCTAAAATTATATGCTGGTAAAAGTGTAGCTTTTTTATTTTTTTAAAAAAGGGGTCTTCAAAAACAAAAGAGAGAAAATATATACTCTGTACAATAGTAAATTATTAGAGGACAACTCAACTAGATGCGTATACGCAATGCCAATTGACCAGATTGGTAAATAAAAAAGACCCTTAGCGACAATTTGGTAAAAAAAACTTACTCCGGCGAAAAATTGGTAAAAAAACTAACCTTAAACGACAATTTGGTAAATAAAATAATCTCAGGCGACACTGAACCCAAAAAATACAAAAATTTTCGATAAATTACTCGCGAATGCTTAATATAGTTTGTTTTTCTTGTTATTTTACCAACCCTTTTTTACGGAAATTACAATTTGAAGAAAAAAAACGTTAAATATCAATTTTCACTTAAGTTTCATACCCCTTATTAACGAAATTTTTTTAAAAAGGGGTTGGAAATAAAAAGGGATGACATGTAAATTCAATATTTTAAATGGAAAAAATAAATTTAAGAACACAAAAACAAATTAAAATAGGATTTTTAAAGAGTTTGTCGGGAAAAAAATAGATTTTTTTGGTCAAAATATTGCCGGAGTTTATTATTTTTACCAAATTGTCGCACATTGTTAGCTTTTTTTACCAAACTATCGCCGGAGTAAGTTTTTTTTACCAAATTATCGCTAGAAGTCTTTTTTATTTACCAATCTGGTCAATTGGCCCGCTATTGCGCCTTTTCACATTAGAGCCTATTAAGCTAGAAATGTGGACGCAGCTTGGGCCCCATCATATCCGACGTGTGGAGGAGATTTGAAGCCGTGGTATTTGTTTATGTTGGTTCTAATACCATATTAGATGATCAACTCAGTAAAAAATGTAAGCAAATGGTTGAACCATTGAATCGGTTTGTATACTCTATTTATATTACTTCCTCCGTTTTTATTTTATTGCACCATTAGGACTTTTACACTATTCACTTAATCTTCTTTGACCATCATTTGTAATTTATCCATTCGGAAAAATATAGTCATGTGTGATCTAGTTAGATTCGTCTCGAAATCTTCTTTTCAAATATCAATTTTTTATAATTTTTACAAAAGTATAATTGAAGGTATTAATAGGTAAAACAATGCATTGACAAACCTGAAATCCCTCATGGTGCAATAAAAAAAAGAACGGAGGAAGTATAATAAATGGCAGAAAGAAGGGAGAGTACTGGAATAGTAGTAATTATGAAGAAAGTTTAAATGGAGGAATTGGAAAATCATGGGAATTTGCAAATGTATGAGTTGTTTGGTTGACAATTAAAAGTGTAAATGAGGGAATTGCAAATTCATGGGAATGATGACCTTCCCACAAAACATGAAGTTAATTACCTACCCTCTAGGTAACTCTAAATCTCCATGATTTGCAACTTCTTTTATCCCAACCAAACAAGTTAAGACAATTGTTAGGTATTTAATTTCCGTGGAAAGTAAATTTCCTTATCAAACAAACAACACCTAAAAAAAACAGTGAAAGCAAAGATACAAGGCATAAAGTTAGGGACCAGTGAGGTTAGTGAGAGTACCTCATCCGTTACGAGTCCCAAATCATCAGATACAACTTACAAGGACGACACTCAGACGCAAATGAAGTAAATGTTTTGAAACTTACTTTTTCCAAACCTTTCTTTTCGCTTCCAATCCAAAATTATGCAAGATTACAACTTACTTCAATCATCCCTTTTTACTTTTGTAGCATACTCATTTTTAATAATGATCACAAAATATTATATGCATTATAGGAGTAATAAGCACTTTTTCCTTCTCTTCTTTTTCCGCGAAATCTCTGCTTCTTAGCCTGCTTTTAGACATTTACCACACTTTCTGATTCTAGATACTCTTCTCATTCTATGCATTTTTGTAAAAGTATAACTGTGACAATAAATGTATACAATAATTGATTATTAATTGAGATGAATCAAATAAGACTAAATGGGAAGAACAAAAAGGTTTGAAAGAAATACAAGTACGAGTATTAAATATACAGTATACTCCAAATCTAAATTATTCAGTGTTAAAGTTGCATGATAATGTAATTGACATTAGAAATATGGAGCAATTTCTTTTCTTGGGATGCTAAATATCTGAAATCAAAAATAAAAAGAATTGTCACTTTGTCAGTAAATGCTCCCTTCACAATCTGAGCTGAAGCATAAAATTAAAACTCTACTCGCCAAGGAACGTATATATTCTCTTAAATACTAGTGAGTACTTACCTTATGAAGAGGGGGTTTTGTGCTTTACCAATACCAGTTGGCAGTAGTAGTAGTTGTTCCTTTATATATCTATGTTCTTGTCTTTCTCTTAATTAATAATTCTTCTACTTAAATAGTTGGTTGTACTGTGAGCTGTTGCAAATCAGTCAACTAAAGATAAAAGAAGAAAAAAAGGGAAGATTAATTGTTGATGGAAATGAGTAAAGAGGTAAGAGTGTTGTTAGTAATGATGGTAGCAGCCATTTTGTTAGGCTGCAGCTGCAGATGCAGTGTGAATGCAGGAAACATTGAAAAGGAAAAATCGGCAGTGGGGGATCCAGGAATGAAGAGGGACGGACTGAGGGTTGCTTTTGAGGCCTGGAACTTCTGCAATGAAGTTGGTCATGAAGCCCCTGCCATGGGTAGCCCTCGAGCGGCCGACTGCTTTAATTTCATCCCCAAAGCTTCTATCAGCAACAAAATCCAAAGTGGAGGAAGTAATAGGTCCTTTGAAATTCAGCACAAAGTGACAGAAGCACACAACAAGCTTGGGGTGGGAATGCCTTTTCCAGGGTTGACAGCAGAAGCTCTGACTAATGCAGATCTGTATGCAGCCCAAAAGGAGCTATATTTGGGAAGCTTATGCGAGGTTAAAGCCGAGGCCGAAGCCCCGTGGCAATTCTGGATGGTTATGCTGAAGAATGGCAACTTTGACAGTAATTCAGGTCTATGTCCACAGAATGGGAAAAAGGTTGGTCCATTTTATACACCTCCAGGCAGGTTCCCTTGCTTTGGAGCTGGGTGCATGAACCAACCTTCCTTTCACCATAACCCAACCTCATCTCATGCTAATGACTCTGATATAGCCACCATGACGGGTGGCTTCCGGGGTACCTATGACTTAGATTCCGATATCAGCAATGTCGTGGACGTGGGCGTGGGAGTCTCTTATTATGAAGTTACTTGGAAGAAGCAACCTGAACAGGGGAGCTGGTCTTTCAAACATAAGCTTAAAACTTCCAAAAAGTATCCGTGGCTTATGCTGTACCTCAGGGCTGATGCAACTCAAGGATATTCTGGAGGTTATCACTATGACACCAGAGGAATGCTCAAAACTGTAAGTATTTTTTTTATTTATTTTATTTTATTTTATTTTATTTTGGTCCTGCATCAATTCAGGGTTTCCACTCCATCTCTATGAAAACAAGTAAATTTTTGGCCAGTAGAAAAAAAAATCTTCTAGTAGTGACAAAATTAAGTGAAAATGTGATATTTCAACTGGATCCCGTCCCTACATGTGCTGTGGAAACATCAATAATTTGACTAGGTTTGCAAGATCCATGTGATTCCACCAAATAAAGTTTTGCTAAATTCCCCAGGTTTTGAAATCTGTTTTGACTCTTGGTTTTGCCGGCGATTATTTTGACAACCTCTATTAATTCCACTCTTAGCTCTGATCACTGTAATATATTTAAAAAAAAAAAAAAAAAAAAATCTGATTACTGTTTTTATGGTTCTCTGTGTTGACAGTCTTGACACTATTGTCAATACCCCACCAAACAAAACTTGGGGATTTATCTTAAAGTCGCAAACTCGAATCCTTCCAAGTCCCAGCATAGGTTGCACAAGAACGGGTATTGACACGGATACGAAAAAATGTCTATCTTAAAATAAGGGACACGGATACGGGATGTTAAAATTCATATCATACATTTAAAAAAAAGAATTTGATCATATATGTATCACTCTATCCTCCCAACATAGGTTGCACAAGAACGGGTATTGACACGGATACGAAAAAACATCTATCTCAAAATAAGGGACACGGATACAGGATGTTAAAATTCATATCATACATTTTAAAAAAAGAATTTAATCATATATGTATCACTCTATCTTCTTATTAGATCATACCATGAAGGCACTTTTATATATATATCATACTTTACTTAAATTTTCTTATTAAAAAAAAGTTGAACAACTAATATAATAGTAGGGATACGTCGTCGTGTGTCCCACATGAACACAACATTTGGATGAAGTATCCATGTAACCTAGGTCCCAACTATATGTGCTTAGAGAGATCTTTTAGCTTTCTTACTTCTAATTTTACAAGTGTCAAATTGTCAATACTCCGACTAGTGATAACTCATAAGATTTAAAACACCCCCCACCCTCTCTCAAAATCTATTTTATGATTTGTATGTTTTGTTTTGTTATTAGATTTTTGTTTTGTTTATTTTTTTTTATTAAAAATTTTTTGTTTTACTTTGACATACACGTTTGACATATATACAAAATTTTAGTCTATTTAGGTAGATTTTGCTCACGTGGATCCCACCTTGACCAGGCCATGTGTTAATTTTGTTCCATGTTGTATTAAGTTCTTATACTAGTTGCCACAATTACAATCATTGACATTATAACTAGGCCACTAACTACAATTAAAAGAGTAATACATATAACGTTTCCTGCATGCAGCTTCCAGTATCCCCAAACTTTAAAGTGAAAATGCATTTGGATATAAAGCAAGGCGGAGGAGCAAAGAGCCAATTCTACTTGATTGATATCGGAAGCTGCTGGAAAAACAACGGAAAACCATGCAATGGGGATGTGCTCACTGATGTTACTAGATATAGTGAGATGATCATTAACCCTGAAACCCCCGCGTGGTGCAGCCCTACTAGCATCAAGTCCTGTCCACCCTACCACATTACTCCCAACAACACCAAGATTCCCAGGAATGACACTGCCCACTTTCCCTATGGCGCCTACCATTACTATTGTCGACCTGGGAATGCTGAGAACCCTGATCAACCATCTGACTCATGTGACCCTTACAGCAATCCTCAGTCACAAGAGATACTCCAGTTGCTGCCTCATCCTATTTGGGCTGAATATGGATATCCTACCAAGCCAGGCCAAGGATGGGTTGGCGATCCTACTACTTGGGTGTTGGATGTTGGCGGCCTTTCTAGTAGGCTCTACTTCTACCAGGTTATCATGATTTCTTCAACTGCAGTGTTTAATTAGTGTATGCAGTAATTTGCTCTTTGTTTTTCTGGTTGTTGCTAACAAATTGCCATTCTCTATGCATATCAGGACCCTGGTACACCTCCAGCTAAAAGAGTATGGACTTCAATTGATATGGGTACTGAAATTTTTGTCAGTGACAAAGAGGAGGTGGCAGAATGGACAGTCAGTGACTTTGATGTCATTATCACTTGATAAACAGGAGCTAGGAAATCTGCTTCTAAGGCTTTGTGCGATGGTAGCGCAGGGTGTAGAGTGAAAATACCGTAGGTAATATATTAAGTGCAATCCACAAGCCATAAAGGGCAGGGTATAACCGTCATTTGACACATGAATCTACTGTGATCTGTGGCCATGCCTTTAATTGTAAAATTGACAGAAATGTGACTTGTTTCTCTACTGTGAGCTTTTCTTCAATCTAAAAGGAGATCTAGCATCTGCTCTTTTATTCAAATATATACTCATGGTCTCATACATTATCTTTTTTTCTTTCCTAATTTTGCAGCAAATTACTAACTGGTTTACCATGTGGAGAAGCAACATGAAATCAACCTCTATAATTTTCTAATATATAAAGCATAAGAGAAAAGCAGAAAACATTATGTTGTTCTCTTGTATTGGGAGCAGGAAGCCAAGGTTTGTAGATTGTAGGCAAGTTAAGAATGCCCCTGAATGTACTGTTCCAAAAATTAGATTCAAGAAGTTTAAATCTTACTGGAGTAAATTCTCATACTTAATATATGTAACCGTGAGCTCAATCGAGCTGCTGTTTTTGATTAGAAAACATAGTCGAATGATAGGAAGAGAAGAAGATAGGATAGAGATCAGAGATAAGAGAAAGAATTAAGAGAGAGAGACATAGAAGAGATAGAGAAGTAGAGAGTTATTATTTCAAAATCTGTTTTGGGCTTCTTACAAGACTGTATTTATAGAACTACAGTAATAACTAACTCAAGCATAACATAATTCAGTTACAGATAATATAACAGGATTAAGATTCTGTGACAATATAACTATATATAATTGCTCATATAGATGTCAATATAAATTCATTCGTTAGTTAAATTACACCAGAAAGTCCGTCAGAACAACTGATATAACTGTAGCTTGAAGCCTTGGAGCTTCTGCTCAGCAAGTCAGAATAAATATATAAATAAAAGCAAATTATTAACCTCTTATCCCAGACACATTATGCTACAACAAGATTGAGTGGAACAGCAACAGCCTTAACCCAAGGAGCACCGCCTAGGAAAACTCCAGCAGAGTAGCGTTGGGCCTCAGCCTTGTTTAAGACCCTAACATTCTTCCATTTGACCCTCATAGCTGTATTAGAACCCGGTCCACGATTGGCATACTCACCATAGAATGCAGTGTTGATGTTTGCATTTCCAGCCCAGGGTTCATACCCCGCAGGCTGGATCAAGTCTCCCATTAGAGACTCAATGAACAGAGTCTTGGCATAGGTCTTCCATGGACGACCCAAGTAGGTTTTGAGCTGGAACCTGAGTGGGAAGAGTTCTCTATCAGGAAGGATCTCACAACCTTGAATTACAATCCCAGTGGGCTCATTAGCAGCTATACCACCTTGAGCTGTGACTAAATTCATTTGGTTAGGGTCACACTTTTTAGCAAGGATCTTAGAATTTTGGATCAAGGTAGCACCGTTCCCAAAGATGAAATCTACTGTTCCAGCAATTTGGCAATCACGGAAGAATTGAGACCCACCCTGAACATACAAGGTGTCTTGGAAGCCATCAAACCAACAGTTGTGAAACACAGCTTGAAGAGCATTAACCCTCAAAGCCACAGCTTGATGCCCCTTGGGACCAGCAGTGTTTTGAAAACCCATGTCCTTAGCAAAGAACCCTAAACCTTCCACATTAAAGGGAGCTGTCTTTGAAGTTTGAACGCCCTTAGAAAAACTCTTGTCCCCCGTCACCACTGTTTTTGTAGGGCCGTCTCCATACATGTACACATTAGGGTGTTCCCTCCCTACAACGGCATCCTCCCTATAGATACCAGCCTTTACATATATAACATACCGACCTTGCAAATTCTTCCCTGGATGGGCCCTGAGAGCATCTGTGATGGTCTTGAATTGGCCACTACCATCCTGAGCAACCACAACATTAGGCTTCATACCAGGTACAATTGCAGCACCTCCTGCAGTAACTGCTGCAGCACCTCCTGCAGCTAAACCCTTCTTACCCTTTCCCTTCTTCTTGCCTTTACCAACCCCCTTTTTCTTATGCATCTTCTTCTTTCCACCTTTTCCACCTAAGAGCCTACGTTCATCAGCAGACAACCACGTTGGGTAGCCCTCTCTATCAATGGCTATGCCAAGGAGACGACGACTACTAGTAACTGGGGTGCCAATGTTCGATGTAGCATTAGCTATAGTTGACAGCTCAACCAACTTGCTAGCATTAAGAGAAAGAGCTAAGTCACCAAGAGCTGCATTAAAAGTGGTAATGATGTCGAGCATGCTTACAGTGAGCTCAGTGGCATTGAGAACAGCATCCTGCATTGTTTTTTGAAGCTCGGGAGCCTCAGCCTCATCAAATTCATCTACACAACTAGTGGCAAAGGTGGCGACATCAGTGAGCCATAAACGGACGTTCCAAACTATATCCTTCTCTTTATACATTTTAGGATCCTGAACTTGTTTAATGGCACCATCCAAGCGATCAATTGCTAAATTGAATAGGTCTTTACAACTTTCAATAGCCATATTAGCTCTCTCCACATTTTTTGTTGCATTAGCTTTAGGGACGAGGGTATCAGTTAAATTGTTGGCCTTTGATATCTCCTCCAAAGCCATTTTGATACCAGCTTTAACATAGTCTTGAGGAGTGGCGCTCTCGTTCTGTGCCACTGATCCTAAGCTCTTAATGCATGAATCTTTAAATGTAGATGGTTCACATAGGGCATTAACTGTCTTCATTGAGGAAGACAAGTTTTCATCATCCTTGCCATTATCCTTACCACCTTTATCCCCTGGGTGATGAACGACTACCACCACTCCAATGACAACACCAACCACCAAAATGATGGATATTAATGATACCACTACTTTACTTCCCATTGCTCCTCCCTCCCCCTATCGTTTCTTTCCCCTCGTAATTTTTTTTTTTTTTCAATTGTAGTATAAATGATGGAAATTATTATGAAACGAGGGGAAATAAAAAATAAAAAATAAAAAATCAATTCATATTGAAGAGAGACGAGAAAAGAGAGATTTCTACCCTCCGTCTCTCTGTTATATTTACTCTTGGTAAACCACAATGCGGCAATTGTGTAAAATGAGACTATTTTATTATATGAACATCGAAGAAGTTTGTTAAAATTAGGAATCAGGGTACACTATCTCTTCCTCATATCCCCTTAATTTTCTCATTACAGGAGTGTTTCATCCTTATGTGGTGCTCCGCTTTTCCTTGCTAAATCTATGGATTCCATAATCTTGGGTTGTATTTTGGGTGTCGCTGCTGCTAGTGCGACATCCCACAGGCTTATGAATAATGAATTTCTTTTTAACACTATATAATACAAAATAATACTACACGTACGAACAAATTGAAAATGAGAATTCATTATTATTCATTTATTCTTTAATATATTACACACATATATAAGGCCTTGAGGGATACAAGAATTTAACAAAAAATATGTATAAAAAAATGTGACAAATGCAAAGCGATTAAAATGATCCTACTCAAATGGCAATAAATATTTGTATTACAATGAGTCACTCTTTGTTAAATTAGAAGAAAAAATATAGGTAAGCGTACGATAAGTAAACCTATAGGTAAGCGTATGATAAGAAATGATAACTCGCCTATAGTATTTTGAATCTCAACAGACAAAATTCGAGAACACCACAATCGGATTTCTTAAAAGAGGTGCAACTTGAGGTTATCTCTATCTGAATTCTAAATAAATACTTAGCCGGCTGAGAAATTTGCTATGGCATCCATTTCCTGCTGTAAGATAAGAGCGTCAATAAACATATCTAAACTTTCCCCTTGTAGCACCTCATTTATAGAGTGATGTGTAATGCCAACACGGTGATCAGTTACACGCCCTTGTGGAAAATTGTATGTACGAATGCGTTCAGATCTGTCGCCACTACCGATCTGCAAAAGTTATCAAGAAATGCAACTTTCCAATGATTAACCAAAATATATACAGCTTGCTAGACAGACAAGCAATCAAAACAGATTTATCAAGCTCGAGGATGAATAGTATAGGCAATTCACCTGCTCTGCCCGAAGCTTCGATCGGTTTATCTGCATTTTATATCTCTCAATTTCATAAAGTTTTGCACATAGTATCTTCAATGCTTTGGCCTTGTTCTACAAAAGAAGAGCATACAAAAGGAAAGAACATAAGTACATTAATTAGTATGTATACAGTTCATTATGCTATATAATCACAAGAATTTTTGTGAGTTAGCATGAAAAGAAAACAAAAACATAAAAATTGATCCAAGAACTGACAAAAAATTTAACAAACAAGGACTACTATCATGTCCAGAAAAGAATAGATAACACTATCTCTAATGTTTCACAAAACAATACATGTCCAGAGTTACTGTGAAATATTATATTAATTTTTGTTTGTTACTGATGTGAAGCACTGTCATACCTCCGAAAGTTTTTTAACTTACTCAAAACTTATTAGTGATGGAGTAGATTATAATGCCGGGGGTATTTTATGATTTTATAAAATGTGTTTATGGCTAACTAAAAAAAAGAACTTACTCCCTCTGTTTTCAGAATGATGTTCCTATTTCGTAAATCGATGCAAATTTTTACCCATCTTTGACCGCAAATATCTTTAATCTCACACTAGCAAGAATTATAAAAGTTAGATGTTAATAATCTACTCACCAAAACGAATCAAACTAGATCCCACATGACTATATTTGTTCTTATATATTAAGAGAAATTTAGAAGATTCTCTCTTTTTTAAAAAAGTGAAAGATTCCAAACAAGAACATCATTCTAGAACGGAGGGAGTAGTATAAAGAGAAGAACGATTGAAGAAAGAGAAGAACGAAACAGAAACAACTGGAGAAGGATCACCCCAAGTTATCAATTCTAGTATAAAACATTTTTATCAAGTCAGAAGCTACTAATCTAGTATAAAACATTTTTATCAATTCTTTGTAAGCCTTAAAGAGAGAATGTTCTCCTAGAAAACAATGTAAATTCCTTTGTGAGCCTATTTTCTTTATAGACATAAGAGACTTCAATGTTTGTTTCCTCATGCCCCTAAATACACCCCAAGTTTGATTTCTATGCAGAGCAAAACTCTATTGCCATTAAGAGCCTAAGAGACAAGTGCCCTACACATTTTAATAGGGCAAGTGAACCATAGTACTAAACCTGCCTCTCCCACTAACTTCACCCTGCATTCTCTCATCTTCATTCACCTGCACAATAAATGAATCATATAGCTAACTAGTCAACTTTCTTATGAAGCTAGAAAGTGTAAACAGGAACTAACAAATTTTCATATTTGTATGTAGAAGCCCTCATAACATAAGCACTATACTATGTAGAGATCTAGATCGCCTAGTAATCCAAGTACACTTCGGCAATTCAGTAGTCAGATTTGGCCCCTTTCAGCTAAAGCAGCGAGAGTCACCTTTTATTCATCTCCCAATCTCCTGTCCTTCATGACTTTATCCATGTTTAGTCAATATCTCTGCAATCCATTCCTTTCTTTTTCTATTTAAATTGTTTCCTTTTTCCAAACTCAAGTCTAAAATAAGTGGCCAATGACATACGCTCAAAAGGGCAAACACAACATTTCCAATCATAACAAATGAACAACACAACAAGTACTGCAACAGGCCATCACTTACCATGTGCTGTGACCTCTCATCTTGAATAGCCACTGTCAGACCAGACGGGATATGGGTCATCCTCACAGCACTATTTGTAGTATTAGCATGCTGACCACCTGAGCCACCAGATCGGTAAGTATCAATTCTCAAATCTTCGCTCCTCAATTGGACATCCACCTGCAAAACAAATTAAAAAATATATAATTGTGTCATTAAGATAACACCCTGCAATGTAGGAAATCACTAAGGCAATGTTTAGTTCACCTTATTTAAGTTCAGTTCATACCAGATTAGAAAAATAAGTTCATATCAAATCAGATTAGAAAAATAAGTTCAAATCAAATCAAATTAGAAAAAGTAAGTTCATATCTACTTTATTGTTTTAAGTGATTTTTCATTGATATGTATTGATAAGTGTTTTATTTTTCCACTTATCATGGTATTTTAACACGATTTTTTAGTCATTTTCCCCTCTTAGACCCCTTCTCTAACTCTTTTTTGTGCAAAATTGTAGTTTTTGGTGTTTCTACTCCTCTTTTGTGTGATTGTGTCTATAGGTACAAAGATAAGGTGAAGATTTAGCTTAGGCTCAAAAGCACATTCAAGGAAACCCGGCAAGTTTAGGAGCGGGCGTGCACCAGTCATGGGAGTGGGCTGTCACGGGTCATCTCCCTTGCCAACCATGGGCGTCATTAGGCAACCGGGCATAATCGTGGCTAGGGGGCTTGCCCTTGGTGCCCAGCTAGCACTTACCCCTAAAGAGCTTTATTTTGATGTGGTGCTATTTTCCTAGTGAACACCG
Organism: Chenopodium album; assembly: GCF_948465745.1. Taxonomy (NCBI): domain Eukaryota; kingdom Viridiplantae; phylum Streptophyta; class Magnoliopsida; order Caryophyllales; family Amaranthaceae; genus Chenopodium; species Chenopodium album. Next base: position 86,036,847 of record NC_137835.1, on the reverse strand, counting down.
TAGCACAATAATGGGTCATTTGGAGACCCAAACGAAGTCCGAATGGGTCCAAATTTTGGGGTCCACTGTATTTTGGGCCAAGGAAGACCAAGGTGGTGTCGATTTTCCAAGATGAGATCCCGAAGTACAAGTTTTGGCAGCAGGTAGCCCGAACGCGATAAGCTTCTAGAAGGTTCCGGAGCTAACTACAAGGTTCTTTAGAAGACTATTCTAGAGTGGATGACTCTAGAATAACCAAGGTCTGGTACATAGTAGGAGTCTTCTAGGTTCTTCTACATATGTACATAACTCTTGTAAATTTCTACCATGTTTTAGGTTAGTCCTTAGCATTCTAGGCTTAGATGTGTGTAGAAACCTCCATGTATTTAGATGTAGCTTGTAAGTAGGGAGGAGCACTATAAATAGGCTCCTAAGGATCATTTGTACATTCAAGTTGAGAGTAATACAAAAAACATTTCAAAAGCACTTGTGTTTTCTTGCAACTCAATCCTTTCCTTCAAACACTTAGAGAGTGCGAGGGAAACCAAGGCACGAGGGTGCCAAGTGAGTGATCGGGCATACTAGCAAGGGTGATAGCTCGTGTGCCCAATTTTCTACGACACTTAGTCGTAAATCCGAACTAAGACACTAAGGGTGAGTGCTTAGTTCAACCAAGGGGACTTGTTAGCACCAAAGGGTCGTGCTAGCAAACATATTCAAGCAGCACTAAGGATTATGCTACGTGGGCACAAGGAGTAGTGCCAAGGGAGAAAGCCTGACTCGTCTTACGACGGACTGTAAGCGGGTGGCGCACGGTGCGTGACTAGGGCAAAGTAGTCGGCACGTGACAGGGCGCTCCAATCAAGGCTCCACAAATCTCTTGGTTAGCTCTCTAATTTAGTTTCTTTCAAAACTCAATCATTGTAATAGTTAATTGAAGTTTGTTCTCTTGGATTCAACAATTTCTAACTTTGAAGCTTCAACAGAAATCTCTTTCCTCTATCTCTTACTCTTTATTTTATGTTTTTAATTGCTTTCCATTGTTATTTTCTCTCTTAATCTTGATTATTTGTTGTTGCATGTTCAATCTACTTTGTTCTTATCGCTCCTCTCAACTTGTTAGATTAATGCTAGATTTAGAACTTGTAGCTATGTGTTATAGATTAAATTCGGCTAATGTAAATAAACGCAATTGATAATAATTTAAGGTTGAATGCTTGAGTATGTGATTGATGGATGATTGAATTACAAAGGGGTAGGCATAACCTGAGGTTAGTCTCACAGTAGCTTTAGGCTACCAATCTCTCTAGTGTTTACACTCAATTTTCTGGATACCTTAACTAATGACTTGGCTAAATTACTTATACTCAAGCTTAAGGATTACATGTGACTACTTAGCTAAGAATAGAAAAACCATAAATAGACATTGTTGCAATAGCTGACTTGCTTTCTCTTTCTTCTCTTTAATTAGTTTTGTCTTGTTGCTCATTGTTCCTTTCCACATTTGACCCTTGATGCCCCTGTTTTACATGCCTGGAATGCACCAAAAGTGGTGGCTGACTCGGTTCCTTGGAGTCGTTGACCCATTCCATTACACTATGTTGTTCTTCACCATAATCACTGAGTAATCTATTAGCTAGGGGTTGGGTGAAGACCCAACCAAGCCATGGGTTGATTGATATTTGTGCTTGCATGCTCATTTTGAGTTGATGTTTGATTGTTAAAGAATTGGTTAACTGCATGTGTAATTGGATGACCACTTATTGCTCATGTATTCATTTCTATGCTTGCATTGAAAGATGAATTTTGGTTATGAACCTTTTCTTGTATGATTAAACCAAATTTCTATCTTAATTAAGGTTCCTTGTTTGGATGATGTAGTAGTCTTAGTTGCGATAATTAGATGAGAAATCCCAATTACTTGTGCCTTAATGCTATCTTGGACCGATCGAAAGACAAACTCGAGTTAGTAGGTTACTTCCCATCGTTAAGACTTGGTTGGCCTATCTTGTTAATTGAGTTTGGTTTAGGGATGTTTATTGTTGTGGCTTCGAAAGAAGGCAATGTTGAGTGCCCTTTCTATCACTCAATTTGTGTTTATGCTTGCCCATTGTTGGTTTGGTAAGCGTCGATTCCCATTTCCCCCCTAGTTTGTCTCCATAGTCATTAAGTAATTAAAACCCCCAATTTGTGACTGAATTAGATAAGAACTGTTTCATAATCTTGGTGAACTCATACCCATTCTCTGTAGATGCGATCCTCTACTTACCCCTAGACTTATCTTAGGTTCGTTTAGGTAGAAATATTGTTTGGCTTAGGGTGATTGTCCAACGACCGATTTATCCCTCCACCATGTATCTTTAATTCCGTATATGGATTTGCATGGGGATGAGGCATTGGACTGTTAGGGATGGAAGAGGAAGATTTTTGTCAATGATAACACGAAATAATCAAATTTGGTTCATGAAGCCAACCCCACTTATGGGACTAAGGCTTTGATTGATTGATAATAAAACCCATTTAAATTTTTATTTATTTACTTAATACATTTTAGGTTAAAGGTTGGTCAAATAAGACGATCAGATCATATATGAAAAATTAAGATCATATCAGAAAAATTAAGATCACATCGAATAAGCAAAAATAAGGCGAACTAAACATAGCCTAAATCTCAACAATAGTAAAAGACTACAACAAAATCAAGATCTCAAAATGATGTATATAAGAAGAAAACAAGAAAATATTGATTCTAAAGAAAACGTTTGTGCCAAGGAATTATCCAAACATAAGAGTACCTCATCAGCCTGAGGGAGGATGGCAACAGTCACAGCACTGGTATGAGTGCGACCAGACTTCTCCGTTACAGGAACGCGCTGAAAAAAATAGGATGGTTGGCAACGATGGTTATAAACCGTTGGAATCTTTTAGTTTTACTCACAGCATTGTTTGTTTATACCTGAACTCTATGAATACCGCTCTCAAATTTGAGCTTCCCATACACACCAGCCCCTGAGATCAATCCAATAGCTTCCTGGAAGTTAGTCACATTAGATCATATACTCCATGACATCGATTAATTTCAACAATAACTCATCCAGATTCCGGTGCACACTAAACCTTACAGAAATTGAAATAGTAATAATAAAAATTTTAATGATCTCACGATCAATGTGAATCTAAATCTTAGGCTTTCTGACATACCTTGAATCCTTTAAGGTCAGACTCTGTTATATAAACAACTTCAAATTTCCATCCCCTCTTCTGTGAGTACCTCTCATACCTGTCAGGTGTCACGAACAAAAGTATGAGCACTAAAGATGTTTGTGTCAATGTGTCACATTTTGCAAGCATATTGGTTGAATCAAAGTCATAAGAAGACCAGAACTAACATTTTGAATATCTCCATAGCAAATAAAGAAGCTTCTTCCCCTCCAGTACCTAGTTCAATAGCTTGTATAAGGTCCAGGTTAAGAAAACAGGTCCTAAAAACATTGAAAGGGTGTTGCCCACCTGCTCTCACCTCCAGGATGCTGTCTCTTTCATCAGCATCATCCTTTGGAAGCAATGATTTCAGCAGCAACATTTGCAGCCTTTTCTCCTCTTCAATAGACTGATCCAATTCCTCATATGCCATGTTAAGCATGTCTTTTTCATCAGCACACTCAGCCATGAGTGACTTGAGACCATCAATCTCCTTAAATGTCAAAATGGGTCAATGTTTTTCAATTCTTATTCCAATTACGGAGCACATTAAATGATCATATAGAGTATACACTAAAACACCACTTATGGGTGAAAAGCTGCTAAAGCCATCAAAATGAAAGCAACGCAGCAGAGCAGCACCATCAAGTTAATACGGAGGGGGGTAATAAAAAAACCTATTGTACTTTTAGGATTCATATTCTTTTGTTTTCGCCCTTATGTTCATTGATTCATATTCATGTTCTTTGGCCAACCAACATGATTCATTTTAAACATCTGAATTGGAGGTATGTTTCAGTTTGAGCCATAATCCAACACACATCGAACTATCCAATGATAAGCTACTTACAATGCACATGGTATTCTAATGTACAACCTAGTTTCTGCATAATAGGAATGATAATAAAAGGAGAAGGTATATACCTTCTGCTTTGCTCTCAAGTCATGTATTAAGTCCACGGAACTTCTGAGTTTCCTAAAGTCCTTATTGGCTCTGGCATACTCGGTTGGTGAGGCATCAGGCTGTCTTCATTCATGACCAAAATTAAAATTTAAATTAAAATAAAAATAAAAAAAATGAAGCAACCAGGAGACGAGTTCTACTAGTAATCTGTCTGTGAAAAATGTAATTCCCATAAGAAACGCAGATGTATTTAAAAGAAAGGATGAGCAATTAGCAATCACCTTATTAATGATATCCTGAAGCAAGGCACTCCTTCGCTCAATAGCTGACAACCTTTGCTCCATAATTTGAATGATGTCGGCTGATAAATGAGGCTGATTTTCTGCCAATTAACAAGACTGAGCTAAATATGAACAGCAGCAAGTTTAGTTTACTGGGAATTGATGGTATGAAGAAGAGAAAACAAACCAGATGTGAAAAAGCGTAAAAACTCAGCGGCGACAACCTTCGATCCAATAAAACCTGCTGGTATGCGAGGTGACATTTTTGACCAATTCCTAGAACCTAACCCTAACCCTAACCCTAACCCTAACCCTAATCTCAGGTAATTTCTCATTTCTTCCTAGTTAGCAACAGAAGGATTCTTCTTCGTCGTCTTCAAATCCTCACTCATTCATTACCTCTGCTCTGAAATACAGTATGTCGCAGCATGGTCTTGGAAAAGGAACGAAGGACTGAATTTTTTTACCATTTTTTTTTTTAAGGAGTTGACATTCGTCATGGAGATATTGGGATAGGTAAAAGAATTGGAAGAGAAAAAAATATCAAATTAATAAAAGTACTCCCTTCATTTTATTTTTTTATTTCCATCACTTCCATTATACACCCTCCGTTTTTACATATTTGTTCGATTTCCTTATTTGAAAAGTTTTTACAATATTAAACTAATTTCTCTCACCTAGTAGACCCAATATATATTCTCTCTCTTCCAATTCTCTCCACTACTTTTAATTTATACAATTTTTTATTCTTCCACCCACGCCACTACCTCCATATTTTATTACTTTCTCCAATTTCTCCTAAAACTCCGCGCATGGAGAAATGGAGCAAGTATTTAAAAACGGAGGGAGTAGTAGCTTTAGACCCTCTCTAATGGTGAGAGTGTGAGACTCAAGTGAGTATTTTTAGGAGAGAGAGTATTTTTTGCAATGTATACCAATAAGTTGGTATCTAAACTTAGCAACTTCAAAATAAAGTTGTTAAGTTTAGATACTCAACTTTGAGTCTCATTTGACAAAAAATGTGGGCCATTTGTCAATATTTTATTATATTTTGTAATTTATTTAAATTTTACCTTTTTTTTTAATCTTACAATATTTGATAATAAAAAAGAAATGGATTTGGTGAGCCATAATTGAAAGTGTATTTTAGAGAGTCTCACCATTGAGAAATTAGGTTTCACATGAGTTGCTAAATTGAGAAGTGAGTATGGTATCACCATTGAAGGTAAAAAACAACTCATTTTGTATTTCAATACTCAATTTGAGTCTCACCATTGGAAATGGTCTTATATATATTTTATTATTTCTCTTCATTACTTTAAACACCAGTCAAATAATTTATCATTCTCTCTCTCATGGTCCTCAGAGCATTCCCAACAATGAACAAAAAAATGTTGATGAGCAAAACTTTGGGTGAAATTAAAATAAAAATGACTTACATCAATGAGCAAAAGTAAAAATGCTAATGAGCAAAATGAAAATTGCTCATAGGATGAGCAATTTTTAAGATGAATAGTAATCATGTGGGATCCACAATGCAAGTAAAAAAAAAAGAATTTAAAATAATATAGTAGAGAGAAATATAAGAGAGTATTAGTAAAAGTAAGAGAGAAGATGCACTAGAGAGAGAATGAGAAAGAAATTTTTTTTTGATCATTGATAGGATAAAACTATGGTCACAAAAATGCTCATGGGTTGAAAGAGAGAGAAAGTGGGTAGAGAGAGAATGAGGAAACCAATTTTTGCTCATTGTTGGGAATGCTCTCACTACTTTCTCTTTTATACTTTCACTTTCATGGTCTCCATATTACTTTTACCATAATAAAGTATTCATCTACTCTCATTATTATATTATACCAAATTCATTCTCCTAAAACTCCGTGCAAACACAAGTGATGCAAATAAAAAACGGATGGAGTATGATTTATGTTAGGTCTAAGCTTTCCAAATAAGAAAATAGAGCAAGTATTTAAAAACGGTTGCAAATGAATGAATAGTAGAACAAGTATTTTAAAAACGGAAGAAGTACAAAGTACTCCGTTTTTAGAAATAATTAAGGATCGTTTTTATTTTTTTATTTTTTTTATTTACATCACTTGGGAATGTAGGGAGTTTTAAGGAGTGCTACTTTTTTTTTTTGAAACCCGGTTAGAACCAATTTTATTAATCAATGGACAATTTGTCCATTAGTACATACGGAGAGATTACATTGGATCAAAAATTCTCCCAAACCTGTTCAACACCAAAAGAAACTAAACTAGCTAGGTGATGAGCAACGAAATTCCCATCTCTACGAATTGAACATGAGACCAAGAAACAAAATTAAAACTAAAGCTAAGATGAATCATCAAGGACATAATCAAGATTAGTAAAATGAGTGGTAGCCTTAGAGAGGCGAGAAACAGCAAGATGGCAATCCGATTCAAGGATTATAGTCTTCAATCCATAACATGGGGACCATGAAAGAGAAAGTAAGTGAGAGGGGAAAGATATTTTTATTATTTAAGTGGGGACCATGGAAGAGAGAAAAATGATAAAATAATTTGAGTGAGGTTCAAAGTAAGAGAGAGAAATGATAAAATATAGTATAAAGTTACCAAATATCGAAGTGATGAATTCAACAAAAACATTCATTATGGTGAATTAATGAAAATAAAAAAAACGGAGGGAGTATTTACTAAAATGACAGTATCGTAAAAACTTACTCCAACAATTTTTACAGTTAAAAAAATAATGACACGTAATTTGAAACGTTTCCCAATATGTATGTAAAACAAGACATTTATGTATTTTTTTTTCTTTTTACCAAATTCAAACTCAATTTGGACCCAGAAGGTCCCAAATGACTCCTAAACCATTAAACGAATTTTTTAAGAACGCAAACTTCCAAAATGGGAGTTTGCGGGGAAGGCACCAGTGCCACAAAGAATACGCACTTTTCCTTTCGCTCTGCTTTTATGATCGAGTTTTTTGCAATGTGAATAAGCTTAAGAGGCACTTAACTGATGATCCTTTGTGCCATCGCTGCTAGGCCCATACAAATGAGACTTTGCTCCATTTATTGAGAGATTGTCCTATTGCTAGGAAAGTTTGGAAAAACATGGGAAGAGTTGCTCTTTATCCATCTATCTTTCTTTGCAGGTGATTTTAATGCTTGGATGGTGCGCAACCTAGAAGCAGATGACCTTATTTTCTCAGAGAAGTGCCCACTAGCTTTTGCTACTACTTTATGGTGGTTATGAAGATGGAGAAATAATGCTTTGTTTGGTAGTAGTGAAGCAATACCAGCTGATGTTGGCTCTTTTCTTTGTGGCAAAATTGACGAGACTTGGAGTGTGTTCTCTAGAGAGCATACCTTAAGCCAGCTGATAGCTACTCCTAGAAGACTGATGAAGGAAACATTAATCAAATGGTTATCTCCCCCTTTGAATTGGGTTGCCTTATATTGAAGTATAACAACCGTAAATAATTATCCTTATAATTATTTACTTATGATCACTCTTGTACAGCTAGCTTTCTTATCTCATAGTATGCTTATCCCCTTAAGTTGTTATATTTTGTAATTATCTTTAGCTTTGTAGTTCTCATGTAAAGTCTATTTAAAGGCTTCTTCTGTTTAATAGTAAGCATCTTGAAAAGCATTCTCTTCTTATTCTTATATGGTATCACAGCGATCGATCTAATTTTTTTTTTCCTTCTCTTCTTGCTCTTATCATGGTTCTTAACAACGACTCCATCATTCCCAATGCTAATGATCCAACTAAACCCTTCACTGTGGTTCATTTTCACAATGCCATTAAGCTTACCCCTACCAATTACATTGCCTGGAAAACCCACCTTCAAGCCACGCTGCTCGGATACGACCTCTACAAATTTGTAGATGGCACGTTTCCTTCCCCACCTGCCTCTATCACCACTGCCGAAGGAACTTCGGCAACCAATCCTTCTGCCCTCCCTTGGTTCCGTCAGGACCGTCTTGTCTTTGGGGCCCTTGTTGGCACCCTATCACCTGATCTTGTACCTCTTGTCTCTCAATCTGAAACAGCCAAAGAAGCATGGGATATCCTTGCTTCCACCTATGCCAATCCATCCCGTGGTCACTTCAAACAAATTAAGGACCACCTAGCCAAGATCACTAAGGGAAACCTTAGCATTTCTGAATATATGCAGGCCATCAAACAGTGTATTGATCGCCTTGCCTCTATGGGGAAACCCATGGATCCCGAGGATATTATTGATAAAGTCCTTTTTGGCCTTGATTATGAGGTTTATAAGCCTGTAATTGATGCGGTTAATGCTAGAGACTCTCCTATTTCTTTCGAAGAGCTCCATGAGAAACTCATCACTAGAGAACTCATGGCTGCATCGACAATTTCTCCTACTCCCTTTCCTGCCACAGTCCATGCTGCTCAACACCGTGCATCCACCAGCCACGCTAAGCATCAACATTATCTCACACCCAGTCCAGCTCTTCTTCCTACTCCACGCAATACCTCTACTGCACCTCGTCAACAATGCCCATACCTTGGTAAATGTCAGTGGTGCCGCAACCAAGGTCATGCGCTTGATCAGTGTGCTATCTTCAAAGCTCTCTTTCCTCAGATTAATGTCCCAACTGCAACACAAGCTCGGGCTGTTCAACAAGGCCATCAACAACCTCATGCTCATCTTGCCACGGCTAATAATGTCCCTGCTTCAAACTCTTGGCTCTTAGATAGTGGGGCATCTCATCATGTGACAAATGATCTCGCCAACCTCTCTCTACATGCTCCCTATGATAGCACTGAGGAACTTGTAATTGGTGATGGCTCGACTCTTCCGATCCAAAATACTGGTTCATTCTCTATCTCCACTCCCTCCTCTACCTTTCATTTCTCTAATGTTTTACATGTGCCTTCCATCTCTAGAAATATTCTATCAATCAATAAATTCTGTCAAGATAACAATACTAGCATTGAGTTCTTACCTTCTTTTTTTCGTGTTAAGGAGCTTTTGAAGGGAACCATCCTCCTTCAAGGTCCAACTAGAGCCGGAGTCTATGAATGGAACCCAGGTCCTCCTCGAGTCTTCACAAGTCTCAAATTACCTGTGCATGACTGGCATCACCGTCTTGGACATCCATCTTCATCTATCCTTAGGATTTTAAATTCATCTTTCAATTTAGCCATTTCTGATTTTTCCATGTCTCATTGTAATTCTTGTAATATCAATAAAAGTCACAAGTTACCTTTTTCGGTTTCAACTCTCACCTCTACTGCTCCTCTTGAACTTGTCTTTACTGATGTTTGGTCTTCTCCTATTTATTCTCATGGCAACTTTAAGTACTATGTCATTTTTGTAGATCACTTTACTAAATATGTATGGTTCTATCCCCTAAAGAAAAAGTCTGACACCCATGATACTTTTTTGAGGTTTAGGGCTCTTGTAGAAAAATATTTCAAACGTCCCATTATTCAAGTTTTTTCTGATAATGGTGGTGAATATGAAAAATTAAATCCCCACCTCTCTACTAATGGCATCTCTCATCTTACCACTCCTCCACACACCCCCGAGCATAATGGCTATGCCGAACGTCGACATAGGCATATTGTCGAAACAGGCTTGTCACTTCTTACTCATGCCCGACTTCCCTTAGCCTTCTGGCCTCATGCCTTCACCACTGCTACATATCTCATTAATCGTCTCCCCACTAAGTCTCTTGATAATAAATCCCCTTATCTAGCTCTATTTCTTTCCCCTCCGAACTACCAAAAACTACGGAATTTTGGATGTTTGTGTTACCCTTGGCTACGACCCTATGCCTCCCACAAACTAGACTCTCGCTCCCTGCCTTGTATTTTTCTAGGCTACTCATCTACACAAAGTGCGTACTACTGCTATCACCCTCCTACCAACCGTATGTACACCTCTCGTCATGTAAAATTTGTTGAGGATGTTTTTCCCTACCCTGACTTATGTCCTTCTCCACTATCATCCACAACCACAAATGTTGATGAGTGGTGCACTGTACCTATTCCTATCATACAACAGCCGGTCCCGGCCACTAATTCCGCTTCCGCTACGCCCCTTCCTCCTCCTTCCCTTACTCCTCCTTCTCCTTCTCCTCCTCCTCCTCCTCCTCCTCCCCCCACCCGCACTATGGTCACTAGGCTCCAGAATAATATTGTTAAGCCTAACCCCAAATTTGCACATCATGCTGTGGTTCAATCTTCTCTAACTGAACCAACTAATATTACTCAAGCCTTGAAAGATCCGCAATGGCGGGCTGCCATGACGGATGAATATAATGCTCTCACTCGCAACCTCACATGGACACTTGTTCCACCCTCCTCTACTCAGAATTTGGTTGGCTGTAAATGGGTGTATCGTATAAAATATAAGTCGGATGGATCAATTGACCGCTACAAAGCTCGACTTGTGGCCAAGGGGTTTCATCAACGGCCTGGTTTAGACTACTCTGAGACATTCAGTCCTGTCATTAAACCCACTACAGTTCGCCTCATGCTATCCCTTGCCGTTACAAATGGTTGGTCTATTCGCCAACTCGACATTAACAATGCATTCCTTCAAGGCTCCTTAAAGGAGGATGTATATATGTCACAACCGCCCGGCTTTCTAGACAAGGATAATCCCTCTCATGTTTGCAAACTTCAAAAAGCAATATATGGTCTAAAACAAGCGCCACGGGCTTGGTATCAAGAGTTTCGTGCATTCCTCTTGTCTTATGGGTTCCGCAATTCTATTGCCGACCCCTCTCTGTTTATGTACCGTCACAATGGTACAATTTTTTTATCTCCTTGTTTATGTAGATGACATCATCATCACGGGACCCTCTACTTCAGCACTACAAGTTTTTATTGATCATTTGGCAGCAAGATTCTCACTAAAAGACCTTGGTAACCTGTCATACTTTCTTGGTGTTGAGGTGCTTCCTCACCCAAAGGGTCTGTTCTTAATCCAACAGAGATATATAGAGGATTTACTTGGAAAAGCAAATATGGCCGATGCCAAATCAGTTCCTACACCAATGGTGACTCATCCCCCCCTCAATATAGCTGATGGCACACCACTTCAATCACCTACTGAGTATAGAGCTTTAGTTGGGAGTTTGCAATATTTATCGTTAACTCGACTAGATGTTGCTTTTGCGGTTAATAGATTGTCTCAATACATGCACAAACCCACTGACTTGCATTGGGCAGCTCTAAAAAGACTCCTTCGTTACCTAAAGGGGACATCACATCATGGAATTACTCTTCACCGTGACTCTCCCTTGCGACTACATGCATATTCGGATGCCGATTGGGCAGGAGATCGTGATTCTTATGTCTCCACCACCGGTTATATTGTCTACCTTGGTCGCAATCCTCTATCTTGGAGTTCGAAAAAACAACAGGGACTTGCTCTTTCCTCTACTGAAGCTGAGTTTCGAGCCGTAGCTTCAACCACGGCAGAAATTCTATGGCTCCAATCTCTGCTTTTGGAGCTTGACATTCGCTTTCTCTATACACCGAGTATCTACTGTGACAATCTGAGTGCAACTCACTACTCGGCTAACCCCGTGTTTCATTCACGAATGAAACACTTAGCACTAGAATTTTACTTTGTGCATGAACAATTCCAGCTTGGCACTCTTCGTGTCCAACACATTTCTGGTTCAGACCAGCTTGCTGATGCTCTCACTAAGCCCCTTGCTAAGACAAGGTTTCATGATCTATTTGCCAAGATTGGCCTCACTCAAAAGCCGTCCATCTTGCGGGGGAGTATTGAAGTATAACAACCGTAAATAATTATCCTTATAATTATTTACTTATGATCACTCTTGTACAGCTAGCTTTCTTATCTCATAGTATGCTTATCACCTTAAGTTGTTATATTTTGTAATTATCTTTAGCTTTGTAGTTCTCATGTAAAGTCTATTTAAAGGCTTCTTCTGTTTAATAGTAAGCATCTTGAAAAGCATTCTCTTCTTATTCTTATACCTTAAACACTAATGGAGCCGCAAAGGGGGCACCTGGGCTGGCTGGAGGTGGTGGTATTTTGCGAGATTGTGCTAGCAAATTCTTAAAGTGTTTTGCTGCTAACTATGGTATTTGCACAACCTACAAAGCCGAGCTCCTAGCAGCTGAAATGGGACTTAAAATGTCCGTCGGAAATTTCCAATGGAATCAAAATCCGTCAAAATTTTTGACTTTTCCGACTAAAAACATGTCCGTCGGAATCTGTCCGTCGGGAATAGACTGGTTTCTAGTAGTGTTATAGATTTACAAGTAATTGGTTAACCATTTAGTAATATACTTGTATCCAAAAACATTACTCCGTAATAAGTACGTAGTCATTCGATAATTCTTTTTTTTCTTATTTAGGTAGCGAATACGATTTACAAACTAAAAAAAAAGTATTGCGAATGAAAATTTCACTAATTAAATGTGGGAGATTAGGATATAGGATGATTAAATCCTAATTACTTAAAAGTATAGTTTCTACTCTAATGGATATTCTAAGCAATATTAAGACTGATTGGAACACCAGCAACCTTCACCCAAGGAGCACCTGCTAAAAAAGTAGCAGCAGAGTAACGTTGGGCTGTAGTCTTATCTAAAACCTTAACTTGTGGCCACTTAACCCTCATAGCGGTATTGGAGCCTGGTCCACGGTTAGCATACTCACCATAGAAAGCAGTCAAATGGTTATTTTTTCCTTCTGGTGATTGCCAAGAGAAATAACCAGCTGGTTGGATTAAGTCACCCATGACAGTTTCCATGAATACGGTTTTTGCGTAAGGCTTCCATGGACGGCCTAAGTAAGTTGCAACCTTTAGCCTTTCTGGAAAAAGATCTGTCCCCGCTACGATTTCACACCCTTGGATCACAATCCCCGTGGCCTCGTTAGCTGCTATCCCACCCTGAGCTGTGACCAGATTTTGTTGTCCAGGATTACCCCTTCTTGCAATGATTTTTGAGTTCTGGATCAATGAAGCACCATTGCCAAAGATGAAATCAACAGTTCCAGATATTTGACAATCGCGGAAGAACTGGGATCCACCTTGGACGTATAGAGTGTCTTGGTAACCATCAAAAAAACAATTTTGGAAGATTGCTTGTAAACCATTGACCCTTAAAGCTACAGCCTGATGCCCTTGTGGCCCTGCAGTGTTTTGAAACCCCATATCCTTGCAAAAGAACCCAAACCCTTCGACTTGGAATGGAGCAGTTTTTGATGTCTGTACACCTTTTGCAAAGCTCTTATCACCCATAACCACTGTTTTTGTTGGTCCATCACCGTACATGAAAACGTTATTATGTTGTTTTCCTATCAACACATCCTCCTTATAGATGCCGGCCTTAACATAGATAACAAATCGACCTTGCACCTTACCTGGATGCGTCTTGAGAGCATCTACGATGGTTTTAAATTGACCACTACCATCTTGGGCAACTATCGCATTAGGCTTCATTCCAGGTACAATAGCAGGAGCAGCAATAGCCCCAGTAGCAGCAGCAGCGGCACCTGCTCCTGTTCCTGCTCCGGCTGCAACACCTTTGCCCTTCTTTATTCCTTTTCCCTTACTTTTCTTGCCCCCCTTTCCAGAACCTTTACTTTTGTTGTTCTTCGTTTTTTTAGAGCCTTTGTTTCCATCGCTCAAAAGCCTACGGTCTGAGGAAGATAACCATGTAGGATTTCCCTCTCCATCAATAGCCATGCCAAGAAGGTGACGATTATTTGTGGGAATATTATTAACATCTAAACCTTCACCAGTAGTCTTAACCTGCTGAACCAAATTGGTAGCATTAATCGAAAGGTCTAGACCGGAAAGGGCTTCATTAAAGTTGGTAACAATGTCCAGCATGCTTATAGTGACCTCGGTGGCATTGACAACACCATCTTGCATGATTTTTTGAAGGTCTGGAGCCTCGGCCTCTTCAAACTCGTCCGCACAACTAGTAGAAAATGTGACAACATCGGTAAGCCAAAGGCGAAGGCTCCATACAAGCCCTTTGTCCTTATATATATTAGGATCATGGACTTGGTCAAGAGCCCCATCAAGGCGATCTATAGCGAGGTCAAACAAGTTCTTACAACTTTCAATAGCCATATTGGCCATCTCCGGTTTCTTGGTTGCATTGGCTTTTGGTACAAGCGTGTCAGTGAGGTTGGTGGCTCTAGCTATCTCCTCTAGTGCTAACTTGACACCAGCTTTTACATAGTCATGTGGTGTGGCGCTTTGGTTTTGTGCAACCGAGCCTAGGCTCTTGATGCATGAATCCTTATATGTCGTCGGACCACATAATGCATTAACTGTCTTCATTGAAGATGACAAGTTCTCATCATCTTTACCACCTTCCTTGTGACTATCACCCTTATCTCGATGCACTACTGCCACCACTCCAATTACAACTCCTACCACCAATATTATGGATATTACTGATACTACCACCTTTCCCCCCATTTTTTGATATATATATTTTTTTTAACGATTATCACCTATGTAACAAATAATATATCGATGGAATAGAATGATTTATGTATTTGATAAAACCATAGGATTTTTTTGATTTTTCCTTTTGACGAGTTTCTTATTTACAATAGTGTTTTGTATGTTATTAATTCATACAATAGAGAGGGAGAGAAATGGGAGTTCGTTTGCCCCTCTATTTCTCTTGACTCTCTTTGTCTATTTTATTTGCAACTATTTATTTTTTTATTAACTTGTAATAATGCAATTAGTTATATGGGGTTATATACTTTTTATACTGGTTTAATGTTAAATATAATGAGAATGCTTAATTTAATATTGTCCCCTAATTTGTCTCGCATCCCTTTATTTTTTTTTAGCCTACCCAAAATACTACTCCGTACTATTACAATATGATTTCTATGTGGCTTACCATTTTTGATGTGACTTTTATGGTTTGAGGAGAGCTCATTTACCGCAGGTTGCGGGGCAGCAAAAATTTTTGAGATTGTTTGTGATGTCAAATTTAATTTAGTCAAATTGCAAAAGCAATACTTGTATGTATGGGCGTATGGTTGTATGCATCATACTCAAATCAAGGAAATTGTAATTGTTACTTTCAACATAAAATTTGGTTGGATCATAAATGAATACATACAATAGCTAATTATATAGACATATGGCCTTACTATCTATATCTATATCTATATCTATACTTCTATATCTGTAATTTATTAGTATTTAAAAACTATAACCAAGGAAAACACATGTCTCCATCCTATTACACTTCAATATCTATTTCTCTAATCCAAATGCCACATGTCTTCTTGTATCATTAATTAATTTTTTATTACACTATATTAGTATATTTCTTTAATTCTTTCATTAAAAACTTATATATATGCTTCATCTTCCATATATATTTTATCTTCATCTCCCCTCTTCAATTCAACCTTTTGTTTTTCTCTATTTAATTTTAACCCCTCCTTTAATTAATCCTCATTTTCAATTACAATTCCAAAAATTAAATTTCTTTAATCATATTTTTATCACACATTATAATCATAGTGGCTTATTGATTTTCATAATTCATCTTTCAATGCATTTTTTTTTATGAATAACCCGTGCTTTGTACGGGTCAGAAGGCTAGTTTTAATTAAATATCCTTTGGAGTATTATGCAAGTGTGCAAATATTACTAAGTATTTAGCAATGACCACAAGTCCACAACTAGGGATTGTTTGGCATTGTTATTTATTTTAGCTTTATCAAAAACATGAATAAGAAAAAAATGAATTTACTATACATGAAGTAAAATAGAAAGGATGATGTGAGAACAATCGATCTGAGTATGAGTAAAGTATTACTCCGTCAATATTTTTATTTGCCTTTTTTGTTTTTGTTTTGTTTTGTTTTTTTTTTTTTTTTTTTAAATCTTCCTGTAGCAATTGTGACCAACTGACGTTGGATATGTGAGAGGAGTTTATAATCTTAACATCCAAGCAACAAGATTGTAACTGTAGTTTATGTAAGATCTTGCAGTAATTTGGCAAATCCTTTCGCCAAATAAAGGACATCCAAGCTATGGAAATTGTTTACGAAACAAGCTGAGAGATGGTTTGAGACCCATTTGATTAGTCAACAACAAATAAACTATAACCCTTCCTTTTATGTATGCATACCCGTAATTTTAATGCAATTGACTAGTTCACTCTAATTTAGTCGCGCTATTATTTAGTATATGTTTTGAGGGCGCGTGAGATGTATATTCTTAATGAAATTCTATTAATAGAGGAATTTCAGCTATATAGACATAAGAAATGAAGTCACTTTTAACAAAAGTATGGGTCTATCTATCTTTTTGTAAATAATATAATGGATTATCTTTTGTAGATGTTTATGAATCCAGTGGAGTGCATGACCAATTGACCATATAATAATAGTGCTACCTTAATTGTTTATGAGCCCGAGCAATATAATGTGTATGAAGTTATTCCGAATCTTTAATTTGAATTAGAAATTTTGGCTCAAAAGCTTTTAGGTATTAATTTTGTTGGGGTTTTGAAAAACAATAATGTCATCAAGTGAAAATGGTCTTCAATTGAGAAGATCTTTGTCCCACCTAGAAGAAAATATAAGTTATGTCTTTATAACTCTAGGTGTGTTATGTACAATGTAATTATACTGTGTAGATATTATGAGCTTGGCTATATTATTATTGTTGGATTAGTTGTGTGTTATGTACTATCCCTCGTTAGATAAGATTAACGACACTGTATAAGATACATCATTATGAATGACAAAGTGTAGGTAAGTTAGCATAATAATCCCATTAGCATTATATTGTACTGTAGTATGTAGCGTATATAAACTCAAATTAATTTCATATTACTTTAAAAATAGCACTTAATTATTCTAAAGACTATATTACCCTTTATATAAACTCAAATTAATTTCATATTACTTTATTAATACGAACCTTGCTTCCCCTTCATCTCCTATTCTTCATCTCCATTGTACATACAAAGTACAGTACAACTACCTAACTAAAAACAAGCTTAAAAGCTTCCCCGTTCTAGCATATATATACACACATATATTAGATATTTTAGAGTTTCTAGGAAATTTTGACAATTACCACCTTTTATTATGTCTATTTTAGCAATTACCACCTTGTATTTTTTTTTTTTGAAAATTACCACCTACTATTTTCAAAAACATCAAGTGTACAATCAGGTTACAAAGAATCAGGCCCGTATCTCACCCAGGGCAGCTGGGGCAACCGAGGGCCCACGGATGGGGAGGGCCCATTTTTCAGCTTTTAAGTTCAGTAAAATTACCGATATATTAAATTTAGAGATACATTTGTCATCATGCTTGTTTGTGTAGCTTGGTGGTTAGGGTAAATATTTGAAGATCCGAAAATCCGATGATCCGATCCGCATCCGATCCGAAAATTATGGATACCCGATCCGAATTTGATTTCGGATCGGATATCCGATCCGGATAAATCGGATATCGGATATCAAAAATTTAAATTTCGGATATCCGATATCCGAAAAAAGTCGGATATCGGATATCCGAAATGCTACCCAAAAATCGCTACATCTAGCAGACCAGCAAACCCAAATACCCTCAGAAGCCCAAATACCCCCCAAAGGCCCAAATACCCTAACAAGAAACCCTAAATTCCTAAACCATTCCTCCAACCCACCTCACCGCCCTTTTCTCTCTCCTCTCTTCTCCTTCTCTGATCTTTCATTCTCCATTTCTCCTCTCTCCTCTATTCTCGTTCAAAAACCTTCCCCAGTAGTTCCCCCTCCTCCCGGTGGTCAACTCCTACCCCTACTGCCGTACTGCGCCGCCCTTTCCCACCAGGCACCAGCAACAGCAACCCAAATCGACGGTAATCCTCATTGCGCTCCTAAATCGACGACGTCTCCTCTCAGATCTCAGTCCCAAATCGACGGTGGCTTCTCCAATTTGATGGTGGTAGCGGGACTAGCGGCGGCTACTCTCTCCACCTCACAGCTAGGGGTGTTCAAATCCGGGTACCCGGATTTCCGGGTACCCGAAAACCCGGGTACCCGGAGTTTCGGGTAGTTGGTAATTCGTCCCATGTCCCGACTCGAACATCTCGGGTACCCGGGTTCCGGGTACCCGAATTATTCGGGTCGGGACATCGGGTACCCGAATTTCTTTTAATTCACAACAAAACCTTTAAAACCCAGAAATTAAAAAAGACAAAACAACAAGATTAAAGAAGAAAAAATGCTTAAAATAGGGATTTAAAGCCTGTAAGGCTGTAAAATTGAAGAAGTTAGGAAGTTTCATGTAATATGCAAATTATGAATTGACACTATACTTTGACAATCAAATTCAAAACATATAAGATTCCAGAATAGTTAAACATTTCCCATCAATAATCAACACTAAAAGTCTAACCCCTCTCTTCCCTTACTGCAAAAATCCGAACAATATCAACCTCCATTCTTGACAGGAGAAGACAAGAAATGACATGAGAAGTTGATAACATCAATAAATTAGAGCGCAATACACTACGGATTTAGTCCAATTATCACGATAATACTATCAATTAGATTACATAAATTCAAAATAACCCTAAATAAACTCGCGTGAGAACATGAATTACATGAGATTGAAGTCTTGAGTCGCTTGAACTCGCGTGAACTCGTGAAGGGCTTGAACTCACTCGAACTCGTGAAGGACCAGAAATCCGTGAACTCGTGAAGGAAAAGAAATTCGTGAAGCTTGACCACTTACTAGAGAAGGAACTCAAGGAAGTAGCTAGGAAGTAGGAAGGCACGAAGAGAGAGAGAATCAGGAAAAAAAAAAAAATCAAAGGAGGAAGAAGGAAGGCAGGAAGTAGGAAATAGGAAGAAACGACATTTTTGAATTTCATAGAGAAGAAGTAGAGAACCCTAATTGATTATTTGAGTAACTGGGCTATGTGGGAGTGTGGGGTGGGCTGAACGACTGACTGGGCTCATTTGAGGTAGATTTTTAGTTTTTTTTTTTTTGTTTAACCGGGTAATCGGGTACCCGAAATAAACAAAACGCGGCCCATGTCCCGACCCGAATCACAGGCACTTTTCCCGGGTCGGGTACCCGACCCGAAAAAACAATTTTTTTTCCCCAAATTTCTCATCGGGTATTTGCCGGGTCATCGGGAAATCGGGACGGGACAATCGGGTCTGGTTTTTTTTAACACCCCTACTCACAGCTTCTTCCACTTTTCGCTCCTCTCACAATTTCATTTTTTTTGTTCTTCATTCTTGTCTGTTGATTTCAATAAGTGTATTTTAAGTATAAATATTAGGCTGATTATTTTTTTGCCTTATATTGTTGATTTTAATTAGTTGATTCTAAGTTATTGCTCATCAATTTCTAGTTGTCTTTAGATTCTGAATTTTGTATGTTGAAATTTGATTTTTGTGGTTTAATATTTTGTTATTTGTGGTTAATATTCTGCAAAAGAAAGGATCAATACTAATGAAAGGATCGGATACTAGATATCCGACGTATCCTATCCGAAAATTTCGGATATCAAAATTTCGGATATCCGAAGCTTTCGGATACGGATATCCGATCCGAAATTGGATTTCGGATCGGATATCCGATCCGTGCTCACCCCTAGGTAAAAGTTTGTATCTTGATCTGCAGTTCGATTACCATTAGCCACATTTTGCTCTTTTTTTTTTTTTTTTTTTTTTTTCCCTTCCTTAAAATACTATATATTGATGTATACAACTATATATAAACCACTTTTTAAAAACTATATATAAACCACTTTATGTAACCATGTTTCTTTTTTTTAAAGAACTTTTTATTTCTTTGTTTATTTATAATTGTAGCCTAAATTCTTGTTATTTTTCATTTAACTATTTTTGTAAAATTATAATTATAGCTTAAATTCTTGTTTCTATTATCTTTGCTATTATAATAAAATATGTCAAAAAATAAAATAAAATATAATATAATGGTTATAGATTATGAACAAGATCAATTTCATTCGCAAGAGAGAATCGATCATAACGTTATGTCCTTATCATACCATATAGTTGTAGAAGTACATTATATTTTACCATTGTTGGCATTGTATATAGCTTAATTATTATAAGGGTTTTTTGTAAACAGTAGTCAAAACTAGATTATTTATTGAAAATGTTTTTTATTTTTTTAGAAAGATTATTTGTTCAAATTAAAGTAATAATGAAAAAAAAAATTCTCCAATATTAAAAAAAAAAAAAATTACATAAAGTAGGGCCCAATTTATTTTTTCGCCCTTGGGCCCCCAAAACCTCAGAAACGGCCCTGTAAAGAATTACGTACTACCCTTTACCTTTCCCTCCTATTTCCCCTTTCTCACTTCGACATAATAGAAGGTGGTAATTGCTAAAATGGACATAATATATATATATATATATATATATATTGTGTTTGGTGCTTTAGCACATGTACAATCTAATAATGTAGTATAAATACAAAGTTTATCCATAATTAAGAAAGTGTTTGGTGAGAGAAAATGATCGAGTACGTACGTCATGCTAACTAACTTAAGGAGAAGAAGGGTTTGACATTAAAATTAAACCTTAACATCGATCTATATTAAAGGGAAACAGGGCATCATATATTGTGCAATTATTGCATTTGTAGTTCGCAAGAATCTTTTTCTTTCCTTTCAATTTATAGGGGGAGGGGGAGAAACTGAGATTAAAACTGATAGGTGGAAACAACGTCGAGCATGTTGACAGCAATCTCCTTAGCATTGGTAATACCATCTTGCATAAGTTGTTGGAGTTGTGGATCATGAGCCTCAACAAACTCATCCAAACAATTAGTAGAAAAGGTGTTAACATCACCAAGCTCGAGACGAAGATTAAGGATGGCTGTTGGGTCTTTTAAAGTGGAATGGAGGTCGCCAACACCCACTTGATTGGAAGCCATCTTAAGGCGATCAATAGATTGTTCTAAAAGCTCCTTACAAGTATTAAGCGCTGAGGTAGACCTCTTAGAGTTTGCTTTTGGGAGTAGGGTGTCTGGGAGGTAAGAGGCCTTTGTTATCTCATCCAATGCCATATTAATTCCACTTTTAAAGTATTGTTGTGGATTGTTATTGCCACTATTTCTTGTCAATGAGCTTAAACTCTTGATGCAAGCATCCTTGTATGTGGTTGTTGCGCAAAGTCCATTCACCGTTTTTATCGAATCAACACCGCAAATGTCACCTTGGGCATTGGAATTAGCATGTGCATGAGCATGAAATCGAACGCCATGGACATGCGCATGAGCATGAGCATGCCCCGTGTTCCTTACTAGCATTTTACGATTAATTAACTTGTTGGCTTTTACCTCTCTTATTCCTAATCCAGGCAATTCAGCGACCAAGATGGACATTACTAATATCACTAACATACCCCCCATTTCTTCTCCTTTATATATATTTTTATAAGTATAAGAGTTATTTATGAGAGAGCTCGAAGGATCTTATCATTAATTTTTACAATAGAGAGATTGAGAAAAGAGAGCCTTTTTCTGCCTCTCTATCTCCCTCAACTCTCCGTGTTTATTCACAATTGCAATAAAGTTTAGAATCTTTTATCACAATTGTAACGATAAAATATTAAATGGGTAAAGATTTTCATACCACAAATATTTTAAGGAGGAAGTATGTTAAAATTTAGCATAACTCCTCCTATCACTCACATTCCCTTGGTTCTTTTATAGCCATCCATTTTATAGGAAGATATTTGTTATTTAATACCACTTTCTTTATTTAGTAGAGTACTCCATATAACATTCTTGTTGGTATTTGCAAAGATCACACTAAATCCTTCTTTGTATAAGTCATCACCATCCAATCATTCACCAATGTTGTTTAAACTAATATTATACTCAGTTCCCATATAATTGACCATAACCTATTAGATTATCATAATTAGACGAGGAAGGCAATTTAAAGAGAATAATGTTACCAACCCTCCTTGTGTCTTGTTGGCATAAATCATTTGCTTGGTTGCACTTGAACAAGGCTTCAATAGTTGGCAAGGAAGGAAGAGAATAATGTCATGCATGTAAAATTGCATACATTATCATGGACATTCATGTAATTACATATATGTACAAATAAATGCATATTTTAAATTTAGAGTGATATCATTGAATAATCAAATAATACCACTGAACATACGGTGATACTATATATGCATTTAGTTGTACTAAATTTATGCATAAATAGTATTAATGAAGATTCAATTGTATTTTATAAGCTTTTAATAGAACAATCAGCATCTGATCCCCCATCCATATGACAAAAAAAAAAAAAAAGGTGGGCTCCACCTACAGACCCCTATCTTCCTATCTCTCTCGTCTTTTCTCTTTTTACCATGCGTTTTTAAAATATTCTAATCATTGTTATGTACAGAGTATTTACAAATACACAACAATACTCCATTATACATTTAAAGATTGTTCACATTTACTGAAATGAACTGATTACAGCTGAACTGAACTGAACTGAACTGATGAAATGAATATTTTATAAGAGGAGGAAATGAGGAGCTGAACTGAACTAATTGGAGCTGAACTAAACTGAACTAATTAGAGTTGTACTGAACTGAAATTAAGCTAAAAGAGCAACTCCAATGGTTGTAGCTAGAGACTTGCTTGCAATTTTCAAAAGTCTCTAGCTACTAGCTTGACCATTAGAGCTAAAAAATACAACTAGCTTGGCCAAGAAAATTAGCTTAGACAATCTAATAATTTGCTTGACAAAAAAGTTTCCAAAATTATTTGAGATTAATATATTCACTACAAGAAAAATCACTTTTCGTAGCGATTATTTCGTAGCGATTGTTCATTCGCTACAATATGCAAGTATGTTTGTGAAATAATTAAGGATGTAGTATCATTTTTACAATCGCCATGGTTTTCCCATATAAAATCGATACGGAAAGCATAATAATACATACACTAGTAGAAAAATAGTAATAGGCACCCCCTATATGGCACCGGTTCAGGCCAAACCGGTGGCCAAAATCGGTCCATAAATGGGCGGGATTTTAGAAGAAGAGAAAAGGCACCGGTTTGGCCTGAACCGGTGCCTAAAATTAAAAAAGGCACCGGTTTGAACCGGTGCCAATTGAACCAGACCCAATCCTTCAATCCTTCCTCTCTCTCCCTCCACCACAGCCGTCACCTTCACCAGCGGCCACCAGGGGTTTCGAAAACCGGCCGCCTTCAATCCTTCCTCTCTCTGTTTTCCCTTTCTTTCTCTTTCGAAAACCACCTACATAGTTCGAAAAATCCTTCCACCGCCCTGAGGTTGCTCCACCACCTAGCCGCGCCACCCCCCTGAGGCTCCTCCACCACCGAGCCGCGCCACCAGCCTGAGTGTCCTCCTCCTTTTGCCGTGAGTGCCAGCTAGCTGCTGCCCTAATTTTCTCCTCCACCACCTAGCCGCGCCACCCCCCTGAGGCTCCTCCACCACCGAGCCGCGCCACCGGCCTGAGGGTCACCACCGAGTCTCCTCCTAGCTGCTGCCCTAATTGTCTCAAGGTTTATTTTTAATTTTTTTTTACATTATTTTCCAATTATATAATTATATATATTAATTTGTTTTGCATTTTGAACTATTGTTAGTAAATTAAAATTTAGGTTTGAATATAATTTTTCTCAATTTTAGGTTTGAATATAATTGGGAAATTGTGAAAATATTAGAGATTAGTAACCTTGTTACTCAATTAGTTGGATTTTATTATGTTTTAATGGTTAATTTAATGTGTTTTGGTGGATACTTTTGAAATAATTATAGAAAATATATTAACCTTGGTACTTAATTAAATAGGTGAAATTTGGTATTTTACTTTTAATGGTTAATTTGAAGTTGTTTTGATGGATTATTTTGAATAAGTTAGAGATTAGTTAACTTTGTTATTAAATAAGTTGAATTTTGGAATGTTTAAATGGTTAATATTAAGTTGTTTTGATGGGTATATTTGAATTAATTTGAGATTAGTAACCTTGCTTGTTACTAAAGTAGATGAATTTTGGAATGGGTGAATGGTTACTTTTAAGTTGTTTTGATGGGTAATTTTGAAAAAATTAGAGATTAGTAACCTTGTTAGTTTAGCAATTGTTAGTTCAATGAATGATGTGTTTTAGCTTATAAATAAATTAGTGAATTGACATGTTAGTTTAGCAATTGTTAGTTCAATGAATGATGTGTTTTTTTTAACAGATTTGTGAATTGAAGCACGAGTTTAATTAGCTTGAGGACTACATATTGAGCTCAAGTGGGTAGTTGCTATATTGGTATGACTTATAAACTTTACTTAGCTATATTTTTTTCTATTTATCCATTTAATAAAAGTTTATTCATGAAATTGCAATTTGTGTATTGTTTAATTGCAAATAAATACAACAATATATAGAATACTTGAATTGCATCATCATATGCCTAGATACCCGTTCAAGGCTTTCTCATTAGGAGAAAGTCTTGAATAGTCCCCGGTTGGGACTGTTCTTGAATGTGTACTCTCACTTAGGTGGTGAATGTATGTTTTCTTTTCGATTTTAAGGAACATCTTGGCTTACCATTTCCTCACTATGTTCTCTGGGTACATATGTGGGTAATTAATTATCTACATCGTGTACTTGGAGAACTAGGGGGAAATGCTGCCGGATTTTCCTTAAAATTGGAAAGTTGACATACATTCACTAGTGAGAGTAGACATTCAAGGATGGGTTAGGTTGGAGTGATAAGGACCCTTTGGAAACATGCATTTTTTCACTATATGAATGGTATATTCACGTTTTGTACTTGAATTTGATTTACATAAAATATGTAGCACTTACACATTATAATTATATGGTGCTATATATGTTTAGAGACAATTTACTAAATGGAGAAGGATCGTGGTTGGATGTATGGTAGACGCGATACATTGGAATTTTGGAATGGGGTTCAAGAGTTTTGCGAGAGGGCTTTAGCTTATCAACGCACACTGGGAGGCAAAGGCCTTTATTGTCCTTGTGTTGATTGTAATAATGTGAATGTGGTCGATAGTGTTGAAATCATTAGAGATCATGTATTATGTCGTGGGTTTAGGCAATTATACCATGTGTGGATTTGGCACGGAGAAAGTGGAGAGTACAGTGGGGATCTTGATCGGAATGATGTGCGTGTTAGAAGCAATGAGATTCATGTGGACGAGGAATACGAGAATGATGAGTATATTGTTGATAATGGTGAGGATAGAGCCGATGAAGATCAGGCGGATGAGGTCGAGGATGAACAAGTGGATGAGATGTTGCATGGTGTTGAAGGTGAAGTGTTTGAATTATTATCGGAGGCTTCCAAAAAGCCTTTGTATCCCGGGTGCAAAAAATACTCCAAACTATCGGTCGTGCTAACACTTTTCAATATTAAGTCGAAGCATGGGTGGACGGACATCAGTTTTACTTATTTGTTGACCGCATTAAGTGATATGTTTCCTGATGGGAATGAAATTCCTAAGTCTTATTATTACGCAAAGAAGCTCATGTGTCCCTTTGGTTTGGAGTATAAGAAGATACATGCATGTCCTAATGACTGTATTTTGTATCGAAATGAGTATGAAAAACTGCAGGAGTGTCCACGATGCAAGCGGTCGCGGTACAAGCGCATGAGTTGCAATCTTGGCACGGAGGGACCTCATGCTAAGGTGTTGTGGTATCTTCCCATTATTCCAAGGTTTAAGCGTCTGTTCTCAATACCAAAAGACGCTAAAAACTTGAGGTGGCATGCAGAGGGAAGAAAGAAAAACAGAATGCTGAAGCATCCAGCTGACTCTCCACAGTGGAAGAACATTGATTTAAAGTTTGAGGAATTTGGTAATGAAGTCAGAAATTTAAGGCTTGGGTTGTGCACGGACGGGATGAATCCATTTGGCACTCTTAGTACCCAACACAGCACATGGCCGGTACTTTTAGTGATTTATAATTTTCCTCCTTGGCTGTGCATGAAACGTAAGTATGTAATGCTTTCATTGCTAATAACTGGTCCTAAGCAACCTGGAAACGACATAGATGTTTACCTTGCGCCGCTTATTGACGACTTGAGAAAGATGTGGGACGAAGGGGTTTCCGTTTTCGATGCTCATCAGAACGAGATGTTCACATTGTGTGCAGCCCTTATGTGGACCATGAATGACTTCCCTGCATATGGCAACTTGTGTGGGTACAAGGTCAAAGGGAAAAAAGCATGCCCCATATGTATTGATGACACATCAAGCGTATACCTGACTCATTCTCACAAAGATGTCTACCTACGGACTCAAAGGTTCCTTAGGCGTGATCACCCGTACCGTAGGCAGAAAAAGGCTTTCGATGGAACCGTGGAAAAGGATACTGCGCCTAGACCATTGACTGGTGCTGAGATTAGTGCTCGAGTGAAAGGGATACGAACGGTGTTTGGAAAATCAGAAAAAACTGTGGTCTCAGCTGCTCTGTTTAAGAAAGAATCAATCTTTTGGAAGCTGCCGTACTGGAGAGAACATGACGTTAGGCATTGTCTTGATGTGATGCATATAGAGAAGAATGTGTGTGATGCTCTTTTGGGGACGCTTATGAATATCCCAGGCAAAACAAAGGACGGAAAGGGTGCACGGTTAGATTTGAAAGAGATGGGGATTCGTCCAGAATTGTGGCCTCAAGAAAAGGTTAGAAAGGGGAAGGAGCCGAGAATAGAAGATGAAAATGTTTCGAAAAAAGGGAAGGAGAAGAGCAAGGGAAAGGCCAAAGATGCGTCAAAGAAGAAAGTTAAGGGTAAAGGGAAAAGAATTATTTACCCCCGGCTTGCTATACATTGTCAAGGGTAGAGAAACGTATGTTTTGTGCATGTTTGTACGACATTAAGGTTCCATCAGGGTACTCATCTAACATGAAAAGATTTGTAACCTTAAATGGAGAATTGAAGCTGACAAGTATGAAATCCCATGATTGTCACATTATGATGCAAGTATTCCTACCGATTGCAATCCGTGGTATTCTACCGAAACACGTGAGGGAAGCGATTACAAGCCTTTGTTCGTTTTTCAATACAATTTGTAGCAAAGTTCTTGATCCTTGTACACTAGATGCTTTGCAAGTAGATATGGTTGTGACTTTGTGCAAATTTGAGATGTATTTCCCACCCTCATTTTTTGACATAATGGTTCATCTGGTTCTTTATTTGGTGCGTGAGATTAAGTTGTGCGGTCCAGTGTTCATGAGGTGGTGCTACCCTTTTGAAAGACACATGGGTACATTACAAGATAAAGTACGGAACCGAGCTCACCCTGAAGGAAGTATAATGCAAGGGACAGTGGGTGAGGAGATGGGTAACTTTGTGGCGGACTACATAGCCCTTGCTCAACCTATTGGTCTTCTTACTTCTCGACATGAAGGTAGACTTGATGGTCATGGCACAATTGGGTCGAAACGAATGTCACCAGACCGAGATCAGTTCTTACAAGCACACCTTTATGTGTTGCACCATGTTTCAGATGTGCACCCATATTTAGACGAGCACATGGCTAGTTTGCGTGCCGAATTTCCATCCAAAGGTGAAAGGGCACTTATGCAGTTGCATAATAAGAAATTTTTTGATTGGTTTTGTGATCGAGTAATGAGTGGATTGAATGATACTAATGTGACCGATACAGTACGGTGGCTTGCGTACGGTCCTAGGGATGATGTCCGTTCATTTGAGGGATATGACATCAATGGGTACACTTTTTGGACCGAGGCTCGTGATTTGAAATCTTCCTCCACCCAAAACAGTGGTGTATCTCTTGTGGCATCGTCAAGGGAGTTTGTAAGTTCTAAGGATAAATCACCTGTCGATGCAGAGTTGTCATACTATGGTCGAATTCAAGAAATATGGGAGCTTGATTATTGTGACTTCACGGTTGCTCTTTTCAAGTGTAAGTGGGTTGATAATATCAGGCGTAACGTCAAACATGAGGACTTTACTCTTGTAGATCTTGGCCACTTGAATGATAGTGCGGAACCATTTATCCTTGCATCTCAAGCTAAGCAAGTGTTCTACGTAACTGACCCAATGGATTCAAAATGGTCTATAGTGCTAGCTGGCAAAAGAAGAATCCTAGGCATTGGAGATGTTGAGGATGAGGAAGAATATGATGCGTTTGATGATTCAGCACCTTTCACTGTTCCTAGACCTGTTGTACTAAATTACATAGACAACGAAGCAGGTTATATGCAATCAGACCACAACGAAGGAATTTCAGAATGAGGTAGTTTGATTTAAAGTTAGTAATGGTTTCATTGCAAATATAGTTTAGTTATCATGTATATAGGAGCATAAGTAGGCGAAAATGATATATTTGTAGTTTGAAATTGCCTAAGTGTACTCATTATCATGCATATACAAGGTTATAGGACCATAAGTAGGTGAAATTGGCTTAAATAGCTTCTACTTAACCCAATTCTTTTGTTTTGTGTATGAACTAACATTTATTCATTCTAACAACCTATATTCCATATATTTAACATGTTTGTAGTTTGAAATTGCCTAAGTGTACTCATTATCATGCATATACAAGGTTATAGGACCATAAGTAGGTGAAACTGGCATAAATAGCTTCTACTTAACCCAACTCCTTTGTTTTGTGTATGAACTAACATTTATTCATTCTAACAACCTATTTTCCATATGTAGATTGAAATTGGCATTTTGTACTCATTATCATGCATATACAAGGTTATAGGACCATAATAAGTAGGTGAAAATGGCTTAAATAGCTTCTACATAACCATAATAACTATCATGCATATACTTTACTATACACTAATATTGTTTTATGATTGCTTTGACAGGTGCTTATATCTCATGGCGGACGATCATGATCCTCCTTTGGTAGAGGACATTGACGATGATGAGTATGAGGACGAGTACGAGGATGACGACTCCGATGATAGTGATGTGCCTTATGATGTGAATAAGGAGGATGACTTGGGTGAGCCAGAGGATCAGGCTCAAGATGAGTTCGAGCGTAGGCTTGACGATTATGAAATTTCAGTTGAACGTGCACTAGCCATTGTAAATAAAGCACGTGAGATTGTTGGTGAGAACCCGACTCCTGAAAGTCAAGGCCAAGGACAAGATGAAAACAACACAGGTGGTGGAGGGGGGGAAAAGGCACCGGCTGAAAGAAAAACAAGGGGTCCGACGAGAAGCTTTAAGAAATCGGACGGTCCCATGGTCTTGGAGTATGACAACAAAAGCCAACCCGGGCCCAAATTTCGTCGACAATATGCTAATCAAGTTGGCTTATGTTCGCGGAAAATCCCCATTACACTTGTAATGCGACAAGTACCTCCGGGTTTGATTCAAGCATTTTGGGATGATACAAGGGTAAGTGTGTTTTTGGCACATTTAGACAATTTAAGATACCTTAACCTTATGGTTGTTACTAAATAGAAACTAATAATCGGTTTTAATTTGTGCTTGCAGAGGCTGTTTTCTATTCCTAATGATCCCGAGAAGAGAAGGGTGTTTGAATCTTTATTAGGGGAAAGATTCAGAGGCTTTAAGACCAAGTTGACTAATCGGTGGATCTACAAGAAGAAGAAGGTGCAAACAAAGAAGAAGAATGCCAAAGTGGATAACCGTCTCCCGTGGAAAATATGGCCGACCGTGTCAAAAGATGATTGGGAAGAGTTCGTTAGAATGAAGAGTCAAAAGAAAGCCATTGTAAGTTTGTGTAAATCTGATCTCAATTGAATAATAGCTTGACACTTTTTGTAGTAATGAGACTAACATTTTTTGTTTTGTAGGAACTTTGAGAGCAAAATCAAGCGAATGCAGATAGAAGGAATACGTCCATCGTATGGGTCCTAAGACTTTTGGTGAAAAGAGACCTGAGTGGGTCGGTTCGGGTTTATACCCTAAAGCGCTTCTAGTGGCATCGAAGGAACCCTCTAGTTCCACGATCACTACATTGGTGAGTCGTGCGGGTGATTTCTTTTGTTCTCTCCATTCGTTTGATAAGAAAACCGGAAAATGGGTCATCAAGGGTCCGGAAGCCAAAAAACTGGCGGATAAGCTTGTAAGTTACCTATGAATTGTTGAAATTAAGTCACTTTTGCATCTAAATCACTGTACAAACCATTAACTGTTTTACTGACCTCATTTTTCCTTATGCTATAGCTTGAGCACACTCAAGAGATGGTGGAGGGCAAATTTGAACCAAGTGTGGAGAATGACCCTTTCACCATGGCTTTGGGAAGGCCATACCATCCAGGATGAGTAGTAGGTTCGGGAGGGTCATTGCTTGGATGGAATAAGGTGATGGGTCCCGAATACACAAAATCGGGTAGATCTCGAGCCAGTGTTAACTCACCGGGGGAGTTAGATGCCAAGGTGGCATCAATTAAGGAACAAGTACGCAACGAGTTAGTTGGTGAATTGAATGCTTGGGCGAAGCTGATGAACTTACCGACTTTGCCGTTCCTCACGAGTACCCCGGTCGACTCATGTTCTGAACCAAAAGGACAAGGAGAAGGTGATAGACATGGAGGAGATGAGATACGTGGTGAAGATGTGCCACCTGAGGTAAAATCAATTGGGTTATTAAAAGTTTTAAAATACTGAGTTAATTGAGATTTGAGGTGCAATGATTGATGTACTGTTGCAGGTTCCTACTCCTACACATGCGAACTCGAGGGAGCTTGAAAATCAAACACCGCATGAATTTCCAGAGTTACAAGTGATTTGTAACCCTCTACCTTAATGAATTTCGTTATATTATCTATGCTGTTGTAAAAGTCCTATTTAACTATCTTCTTTTTATATATATATACTTGTGTAGGAAGACACCCGGTGTGCACTTCTAGCCCCGGGGCATGCAAATAGTACGGTGTTTAGTTTGGTGGCGTATGGTAGTGCCCAACCGACGACAGCTGCTACGGCGGGGCCACATCATTACTCGGTTGGGATCGATTCAGTGGTTGTGGGGTTAGAAGACATCCCACTACCCGTACCGATAGAGGAGGTTGAGATAACAACGCTTTGGCAAGCTGTAGGTAGCTTCGTTGATTGGCCACGTTCATGTGTGAAGTTGATTAATAAGGAGGTAAATTATTTAGTTCTCAATTTTTGTCAGTGTTAAACCGTTAGATACTCTTAAAATAAAACCGCCAAATTTTTTTTTTTTTTTTTTTTTTTTTTTACAATATGCAAGGTCCGCCAAGTTGATTTTGAGCCGAAATGGCTACTCACTTGCCTATTTTCTTCATTTCTCAACTTATAAAATCCTTGCATCTCAAAACAACTCATAATCACATATTTATAAGTGTTTGTCATTTGAAATTACATAAAAATCGCCAAGTTCTAAGTTTTTGGGTCCAATTCATCATAATAAAGCCATTTTGAGCCAAAATGGCTACTCACTTGCCTATTTTCTTCATTTCTCAACTAATAAACTTATACATTCTCAAACCATATCATAATTACATATGTATAAGTGATTGTGAGTTGAAATTACATAAAAGAAGCAAAGTTCTAATTTTTTTGGCGCATTTCATCAAAATAAAGCCAATTCGAGCCGAAATGGCTACTTACTTGCCTATTTTCTTCATTTCTCAACTTATAAACTCCTTGCATCTCAAAACAACTCATAATCACATATTTATAAGTGTTTGTCATTTGAAATTACATAAAAATCGCCAAGTTCAAATTTTTTTTTTTTTTTAAAATATCCAACTTCCGCCGCACCGGGACACCCGAGGGAGCCGCCCCCGCTGCCGGAACAGCGAAGGCAGCCCGCGCCGAGGCCACAGCAGCCCCGACAGGTGGCTGCCAAGGCTGTAGCAGCCACGGCAGGTGGCTGCCAGTCTGCTGCAGCCTTGGCAGCAGCCTGCCTGGGCTGCTGCTGCCTCGACAGGTGGCTGCCATGGCTGTAGCAGCACAGGCAGGTGCTGCCGAGGCTGAAGCAGCCATGGCAGCCGCCTGTCGAGGCAGCAGCAGCCCAGGCAGGCTGCTGCCAAGGCTGCAGCAGACTGGCAGCCACCTGCCGTGGCTGCTACAGCCTTGGCAGCCACCTGTCGGGGCTGCTGTGGCCTCGGCGCGGGCTGCCTTCGCTGTTCTGGCAGCGGGGGCGGCTCCCTCGGGTGTCCCGGTGCGGCGGAAGTTGCATATTTTAAAAAAAAAAAAATTTAAGCAATTTTCATCATTTCATCAAAATCAAGGTCATTTGATCCGAAATGGCTACTCACTTGCCTATTTTCTTCATTTCTCAACTAATAAACTTATACATTCTCAAACCATATCATAATTACATATGTAGAAGTGATTGTGAGTTGAAATTGCTTAAAAGAAGCAAAGTTCTAATTTTTTTGGCGCATTTCATCAAAATAAAGCCAATTCGAGCTGAAATGACTACTTACTTGTCTATTTTCTTCATTTCTCAACTTATAAACTCCTTGCATCTCAAAACAACTCATAATCACATATTTATAAGTGTTTGTCATTTTAAATTACATAAAAATCGCCAAGTTCTAAGTTTTTGGGTCCAATTCATCAAAATCAAGGTCATTTGAGCCGAAATGGCTACTCACTTGCCTATTTTCTTCATTTCTCAACTAATAAACTTATACATTCTCAAACCATATCATAATTACATATGTATAAGTTATTGTGAGTTGAAATTGCATAAAAGCAGCAAAGTTCTAATTTTTTTGCCACATTTCATCAAAATAAAGCCACTTCGAGCCGAAATGGCTACTTACTTGCTTATTTTCTTCATTTCTCAACTTATAAACTCCTTTCATCTTAAAACAACTCATAATCACATATTTATAAGTTTTTGTCATTTGAAATTACATAAAAATCGCCAAGTTCTAAGTTTTTAGGTCCAATTCATCAAAATAAAGCCACTTCGAGCCGAAATGGCTACTTACTTGCCTATTTTCTTCATTTCTCAACTTATAAACTCCTTGCATCTCAAAACAACTCATAATCACATATTTATAAGTGTTTGTCATTTGAAATTACATAAAAATCGCCAAGTTCTAAGTTTTTGGGTCCAATTCATCATAATAAAGCCATTTTGAGCCGGAATGACTACTCACTTGCCTATTTTCTTCATTTCTCAACTTATAAAATCCTTGCATCTCAAAACAACTCATAATCACATATTTATTAGTGTTTTTCATTTTAAATTACATAAAAATCGCCAAGTTCTAAGTTTTTGGGTCCAATTCATCATAATAAAGCCATTTTGAGCCGAAATGGCTACTCACTTGCCTATTTTCTTCATTTCTCAACTAATAAACTTATACATTCTCAAACCATATCATAATTACATATGTATAAGTGATTGTGAGTTGAAATTGCATAAAAGAAGCAAAGTTCTAATTTTTTTGCCACATTTCATCAAAATTAAGCCACTTCGAGCCGAAATGGCTACTTACTTGCTTATTTTCTTCATTTTTCAACTTATAAACTCCTTACATCTCAAAAAAACTCATAATCACATATTTATAAGTTTTTTTCATTTGAAATTACATTAAAATCGCTAAGTTCTAAGGTTTTGGGTCCAATTCATCAAAATCAAGGTCATTTGAGCCGAAATGGCTACTCACTTGCCTATTTTCTTCATTTCTCAACTAATAAACTTATAAATTCTCAAACCATATCATAATTACATATGTATAAGTGATTGTGAGTTGAAATTTCATAAAAGAAGCAAAGTTCTAATTTTGTTGCCACATTTCATCAAAATAAAGCCACTTCGAGCCGAAATGGCTACTCACTTGCCTATTTTCTTCATTTCTCAACTTATAAACTCCTTGCATCTCAAAAAAACTCATAATCACATATTTATAAGTTTTTGTCATTTGAAATTACATAAAAATCGTTAAGTTCTAAGTTTTTGGGTTCAATTCATCATAATAAAGCCATTTTGAGCCAAAATGGCTACTCACTTGCCTATTTTCTTCATTTCTCAACTAATAAACTTATACATTCTCAAACCATATCATAATTACATATGTATAAGTGATTGTGAGTTGAAATTGCATAAAAGAAGCAAAGTTCTAATTTTTTTGCCACATTTCATCAAAATTAAGCCACTTCGAGCCGAAATGGCTACTTACTTGCTTATTTTCTTCATTTCTCAACTTATAAACTCCTTTCATCTCAAAACAACTCATAATCACATATTTATAAGTGTTTGTCATTTGAAATTACATTAAAATCGCTAAGTTCTAAGGTTTTGGGTCCAATTCATCAAAATCAAGGTCATTTGAGCCGAAATGGCTACTCACTTGCCTATTTTCTTCATTTCTCAACCAATAAACTTATACATTCTCAAACCATATCATAATTACATATGTATAAGTGATAGTGAGTTGAAACTTATTATTTCTCAAACTATTTCAGATTTCAAATGGAAGCAAAACTTCAAAGAGAAAGAGGGTGGAGAAGCCTAAAAGAATTGATCAACCTAAGAAGAAGCTAAGTGAACATCGGTCCAAGAGTGAACAAGCGTCGAATTTGCACTCTTCGAAAGGTTCACCCATGCCACCTACTCCACTTTTTGAAGACATTGTTCTTCAATCGCTCTCTGCTGACATGACCTTTCTTCACAACCGTGCTTGTCATTTGGTCGATCCCATGGAAGTTGCACTTCCTAAGGCAATGTTCCACTATCATGAGGATGCAATTGCATGGATCAGCAAAGAAGATGTGAAGGAATTTCTACGTGGTGCAAAGCTTAACATTTCCCTCATTCAAACATTCATGAGGTACTTCAATGCCCACATAATCTATACTTTTTTCAAGTTATTCAAATTGATGGTGATTATCCTACATCTAATAAATTATTCAATGTTCATGCACGCAGAGCACTACAGGAGCACTTAACTGACACTGATTCTCCTTGTAAAGTTGGGTGGTTATGCCCCGAGCAGTTATCCACTACTAGAATCATAGGCAACCCCCATGACGTGTTGTACTATGTTGAACAGAGTATAAGGGAATCAGCGCGTGCGGGAGACAAGTTCATATTCGCCCCATGTTATAGAGAGTAAGTCTAACCATGTCAAATTCAATCGATTTGGCCTCATTATATGTTGACTCCTAAATATTAATTACCTTGTCTATTGTGAACTTATGTAGGGAGCATTGGAGCCTCATGATGATTTGTAATTCCACTAACACAATTTATCACCTTGATTCAGCTCGATCATCGGAGAAGTGGCTCGTGAAGTCTATATTGCAAAAGTAAATATATATAGCAACCTAGTGATGATTATTGATAATAATAACTAATTTAGTAATCATACGACTAATCAAATTTGAATGTACTTTTTTTTACTACAGTGTTATGAAGAAGCTACATTGTCGTGCTCCAAAGGGTCCAACATGGAAGACACCGTTGGTAATTTACATGATATTGTGATTATCTTGAAAATCTATGTTAGTAAATATTTGCTCATTTCCTTTGCATGTTTCACTGATGTGATTTGTTTGTCATATGCTAGTGCGCACAACAAGAGAATGGACTTGATTGTGCTTTGTATGTGATGAGATTCATGCTTGACATTGTGACTCATTGTACGGACACTCAACAGCTTGATGAGGTAAGTCCTAAAACTTATTGAAATGCTATATTGATGTGATTTCTAGCCTTAGACACCTAATATTATCCAACAATGACATGTTATGAGAAACAAAAAGGCTATTTCACAAGAAAGGTAGAAAATGGGCTGAATAGAAGTCATATGGGCCATATTAGGGTCATTTTGTGTTAATATGCTCTTTTGATGTGATTTCTTTCCTTATACACCTATAACTAGATAATATTGACATGTTATGAGATAAATAAAGTTCATTTAATAAGAAATGTAGTAAATGGGCAAAGTAAAGTCATATAGGCCATATTCGGGCCATTTTAAGTAAAAAGCGTCATAAACCTTAATAAAATGCTCTCCTATACAATTTTAGGGCTTACACACATACAACTACCCAACATTGACATGTTATGAGAAAGAAATAGTTCATTTGATAAGTAATGTAGAAAATGGGCTACATAGAAGTCATATAAGCCCTATTTGGGCCATGTTGAGTAAAATGCGTTGTTAAACTTATTGAAATGCTATATTGATGTGATTTCTAGCCTTAGACACCTAATATTACCCAATAATGACATGTTATGAGAAACAAAAAGGCTATTTCACAAGAAAGGTAGAAAATGGGCTGAATAGAAGTCATATGGGCCATATTAGGACCATTTTGTGTTAATATGCTCTTTTGATGTGATTTCTTTCCTTATACACCTATAACTAGATAATATTGACATGTTATGAGATAAATAAAGTTCATTTAATAAGAAATGTAGTAAATGGGCAAAGTAAAGTCATATAGGCCATATTCGGGCCATTTTGATAAGTAATGTAGGAAATGGGCTATATAGAAGTCATATAGGTAATATTTGATAAAATACATATTGTTTTGCCTAATTAATTATTTTTAAAATAATGTTTTTGTATTTCAAGTT
Organism: Chenopodium album; assembly: GCF_948465745.1. Taxonomy (NCBI): domain Eukaryota; kingdom Viridiplantae; phylum Streptophyta; class Magnoliopsida; order Caryophyllales; family Amaranthaceae; genus Chenopodium; species Chenopodium album. Next base: position 85,999,960 of record NC_137835.1, on the reverse strand, counting down.
TTGCAAGGTCCAAAAGGATGGTCCGTTGACAATCAAGGAGTTTAATGAAGTTCGTGACATGTTGGCGTCTTTTATCACCTTCAACATGTAAATGGCATTGTAATTGTAAATTATTTATGTTAACTTTTGAACTATATAACTTAATATTAATTATATATGTACTTACTATTATTTGTATATGTAAGCAACTTTTTTTTTTTTTTGTATTGCGTTTGGGAATATTTATATCTATATATATAATTGAATTCTTGTTTTTAATATTATTTTTATTGTATCTTATTGTAATAATTAATAATATTATTATTAGTTATTATAATAATAATATTATTAATTATTATATTTAATATAATTGCTGGAATTACAGGTTATTATTATTGCTGGAAACAGGTAATTTTTTTTAAAAAAAATATTATTGCACGAAAATTGGAAAAAAAAAACAAAAAAAAATAAAAATTGGTGAATAGGCACCGGTTAGGCAGCAACCGGTGCTTAAAGTATCTACCACCCAAAAAAAAATTGGCGGGAGAGCAGTATTAGGCACCGGTTAACCGGTGCCTAAGTAGGCATATAACACCGGTTAACCGGTGCCTATTATACCCTATGGCACCGGTTTTGAACCGGTGCCAAAAGCTTGGTTTTTGGCACCCCTCACATAGGCAGCGGTTCAAACCGGTGCCTTAGATCGGGTTTGAACCGCTGCCAAATGACTTTTTTCACCTAGTGATATCGACACTATTTTTACACATTTATATAATTTTGAGAAATCGTATCATTTACAATCGCCACTAAATCCTAAAAATCGATGCGAAAAGTCTTTTCAACACTAGATATATAAATATTGTTTGACAAAGAATACATAAAATATGTCATAGCTTATTGGTGAAACATTTAATTTAAGAGTTTGAGGTTGCATGTTCGAATCTTGTAAAGATCATACGCATGTTTTTTTTTTTGAAGAAAATGAGTTAAACATTTATAGCGATTGTAATCGCTACAATAATCACCACGATTGGATGTAGTTTTTCGTATCGATTATTGAGGCCAACCCCAGCGATATTGAAAACCACTACTAAAGGCTAAGGCAACAGGGGATATTGTATCGAATGACCATTCGTTGGGAAAACTTTTTGTTACAATTACAATCGATACTAAAGGTTAAAATAATCGCTACGAAAAGGTTATTTTCTTGTAGTGATTAAATTAATTAAATTTCTAGGGCTAATTATATTGAGAAAGTCAAGCTTATTTAATTAGCAAGCTAGTAGCTAACTATTGGGGTACAAAATAGCTATAAAGAAAGTTAACTTGAAATCACATGTGGCATGACAAGCTAATTTAACAATTAACTTACCATTGAAATTGCTCTAAGACCATTACTATTTATTTCGCATCAATCAATCAATAACTATATACTAAAAAGCACACCAGCAATGACACGCGTCATTTCCTGGAATGTCCTTTTTTTTTTTTGCTAAATAAAAAATTCTATTACAAAAACAGATCTTATACAAAAATCATTCACTAAACTTATATAATAGCTATACCCAATTAATTCCCCAGATATGCAAAATTTGTTTATTTGGGGGTATAATTGTCTTTTCAAGTATTAGTTGAGGGAGTATATGTGTCTTTTCATGTACTAGTTGAGGGGTACATTTGTAATTTCCTCACCAAACAGTAAAAGCAAGTTGCAAACATTAATTGGACTGATCACCAAAAGTACTGAATAAATGACCCTGCCTTTTCAATATATTTACAAAAATACCATCAGATTAACAAAAATTCGTTTATCTATCAGATTAACAAAAATTCGTTTATATAATACTCCCTTCGTTTTTAAATACTTGCTCCATTTCTCTTGGACATACATGCCGATGCTAATATTTTATCAGTAATATCTTTAATTATCAATAAGTATAAATTCCAACAATTGAAAATTAATAATTCATTCATTGAGATGATTTCAACAAGTACCCATAAGACTATATTTTTTCTTATGTATAAATCACAAACATTAGTCAAAGTGAGACAAATGAATAGTACAAAAAATAGAAATGGAGCAAGTATTTAAAAACAGAGGGAGTATAATTACTTTTAAAAAAAAAAAACATTCTTAACATAAGTTTGATAATGTTTTACATCATTTTATACCTAACAAATCTTTCCTAATCCTTTATTTTGATCAAATATTTGTGGACTATATTTTATATTTTTTTGTTTATAAAAAACTAATCATAATTAAGAAAATTTGTCAGGAAAAACCTTTTAAAGGGACTTTTTTGTCCAAAAAAATCTTTTAAATTTTTTTTGGCCAAAGAAAACCTTTTAAATTTTTTTTTGTTCAAGACAGCCAAAACCCACTTTCCGACGTTGACTCACCATTCTCCGGCGTTGACCACGTGTTTTACAACATGTGCGACGCACATGATCCCTATTTTCCTAATTACACCCCACTTTGCCTAATTTCACACCCTTTTCCTTCCAATTAAACACTCTCTAGGTTTTCTTTGGCCAAAAAAGTTTTTAAAGGTTTTTTCTGATAAAAAAATTCATTTTAAAAGGTTTTTTCTGACAAATTTTCCTTATAATTATAAGTGATTATTGAAAATTTCAACTCCTAGTATTTTTGTAATATGCAAGATTGATCACTAGTTGTCGTTGTGCCAAGTCATACAAGTGCAAATCTGCAATAGAGTTGGTGGTAAAATAGGGGTGTGGCCGTGTGGGCGGTAGCAATTGTGGAATTCTGGAATACTGGTCTCTCCCAACTGCAATAGAGTCGGTGGTAAAATGAAGAATGGAGAAGCCAGGCTTTTGCTGGGATTCCCTCCCAATTCTCGTCCCACCCCTTCTCAGGTAAATACCCTAATTTTGACCTAATTATTGGTGACATCAATTTGCATAATTCTGATGTTGCTAATTTTTTTGTTTTCTTTTTCTAAATTGACGGGGAAGGTATTATTAGCTGTTTTATGGAAGATTTTAACATATATACCATCATATGCTTGGATTCTGTTCTCAATCATTTTTTTACTATTACGAGTAGTCGAGTATTGTAAAATTATCCAGATTAGCCTTTTTACCTTACTTTATTGCTTACTTTTATGCTGAAATTGTTTTACTAATCAAATCTTATTTTGTGGTCATCGTTCATGCTAGCAATCCTCTAATGATCTTTCTTTGTATGTTTCTGGTGGTGGTGGCGGCGGCGGCGGTCTAATTGCATTATTTGCATGTGTATGTTTTATAACCTGGAGTTGTTTTAAAGGTTCTAAGACCATGATTGCAGGTGAAAGCAGCCTATAAAAGTAAGGTTTGGGATTCTCACCCCGATCGTTTTCCAGCTGACAAAAGAAATTATGCTGAATCACGATTCAAAATGGTATAATAGGCATTTTCTCTCTTCCATTTGTCTAATCATGGATTTTGTAATTTCATAAAACCATTAGCACAGATGGCTTAATTTTCTATAATTTTTACTTGTTTTAATTTTCACTCCGCAGATTTCTGAAGCCTATAGTTGCCTCTTGCCTGGTAATTGTTTACCTTCATTTCTTGTAGTTGCAGCTTCCAGTTAATCTCCTACATTTGTTTTTCTAATCTAACAGATAAAAACATTGAAAAAATTCTGTCAGACTGTTCCATTTCACTTCATTATATGAGCTGATTATATATTACCCTTAGTATCCCAATTTCTTTATTTTCTAGACAGGGGCCATTTTACAATGGTATTGTGCACAAACTTTTAAGATGGGAGTAACTAAAAGCAGACATAACCCATCTATTTGCTTCAGGTAATAATTTGCATATTATGCCAATTCTAGGTGTTTATTGGGCTTGGGGAGGAAAGGAAATGAGGAAACGTTTTTAAGTGCTAATGACCTTGGTGCTTCTCTCCTGATAATTCTGGAACACTACACCCCTAGTAAATATGACGCACTGTCAAAAACTCTGCTTTGACATCTAACAGTAAAAGATCAATTCTGCTAATGAGGTTACAGCAGGAAACAAAGTGTCATCGTTTTTTTGTTTCTTTTGATGTGTCATGTGTCATTTTTTTTTGTGGCTGATTGTAGAAAGTAGGTCATGTCATTTGTGGTAGTTTGGTACCTTGTTAAGAGCTGAAAAGCAGTGGTCTGTCAAGTTCCTTGAGTAGTCTAAAAGACTAAAACCATAACATGGTAACATTTTTGCATCTGAGAAATGGCTGCTACAATTTCATGAATTATGACGTTAGTGAGCTAAAATCACAACCCCTTGGCTATTTTCAAGGTTGTATAAGGTGACACACTGCTGATGGCAATGTTTTATTGATGATATAGTGATGCATTTTTATGTTCGGTTGAATAATCTAAATCTAGTGTAATTGGAATCTGCAGGTGGAGGAATTTCAAGTTCAGGTAGCATGTTTTTTTTATTTTTAAATTAATTACTTAATACATGCCACATTTATAATTTTATACGTCTTGTCATTGATGATATAATATTAGCTACTTACACACGGGTCATGCGGACTGGGGTACCAAGGGTGCATGGAGGTGGAAGACATCATCTTTTAGTTGCCCTTCCCTTCCTTTTTGTTATGCTTGGAACAGTTGGACTTGGAAGTCTAAATATTACCAGGTACAAAACTTAAGCTTTGAGGTGTAGGATACCAAAACTGATCTTGGTGTTGTTGAAAGACTACTATTGGGTTCAGTATCATCATACTTCTGATTATTGATACTTTACTTCTCAGGGCTTACAGAAAGGAAAGAGAAGCAAATCCATCACATAATCCTTTTCTCCCCTAATCCGAATATTGGCAGTCAAATTCTTAAAATAACACTCTGTTGAGGAAATCGGCCTAATGATAGATGAGTTCTTTACCCAGGAACTGCTGCCTTTTCAACCAAAACTTTACGGCTGCCCATGGTTGTCTGGATGTTGGTTACATTGAAATCGGTCTTCAGACAGTGGCGTGTGGTAAATAATGCAATACGAGAGTTGAAGTATTAAATTTTACAGATTCTTGATCCGGGGGAAGCTATAACCATGCAAAAAGCCCGTTCCTTATGTTTCAAGTCAACTTTCAACCATTGTTAATTTCATGAAATAAATATGCAGTGTGATATTTTAACCAAAAAGCACATACTGTTCCAGCTTCTGTTCAATGTCAAAAATTATGTAATGTTGAACCTTATGATTGACAATCCTCCTGAATAACAAGGGAGAGAAAGAAATTAAGAGTTACATATACAATATCTTGATATGAATGGTGTCCTTCAAACAAGTGTATTATTCCGATAGAGGGTTCGAAAATATTAGAATGCTAATTATTCAGTGAGGTCAAGTGATCGAAATGCCTAGATGGAAGTCGTTTTCGATCAGTAATATTAATGTATAATTAATATTACAGCTTAAACTTGATTGAACCCTTCAGGTCACACCCAAGCAACTAACAAAACGACGTGACGAATTAATTCGGAAGGAATTAATGAGTCACCCGAGTAATTAATATTAGACGTCGGAAATTTGAGTTAGAGCGTCGAATCTGAGCGTCGGAAGTCGAGTCGATATAATAAAGGACGAGGCAGTAAAATTACTAATAAATCAATAATTTATCGAAATAACTCAAGGATCGGAATGCCCCAGGCAAACCGATGCCTATGGGCATTTGGTAAAAGCCGAGGTGGCTAGCAAATGCACCAAGCCTAGGCTGGCTGGTGCATGCTAGCACACCATGGCTAGCAAGGTGCCAGCCACGGCAGCCGGCCAATGGGGCAGCAGCCGCACCAAAGTCAACTAGCTGGGCCAAGGTTGCAGCCGCAAGTCGCGCCTTGGCCGCAGCTGCTGGGCCGTGGTAGTAAGCCCAAAACCAGCTGCCTTTGTGCTCCTCTTGGGGGCCATGTGGCAGACGGTGGTTGGTCATGGGAGATGATAGGTGGCCGGCCAAATGGGACTCCTTGGGGATCAATTTTGGTCCCCTCCCCTCCTTATGGTCCTCACCTAACTCTTCTTCTAAATGTGTCACTTGTTGATTTATTAGTTGTTTGATGATTAATTTTATTTTTGATTTAAAAATAAAAGGAATAATCAATTCTCCCACATTGATGGAAGAGCAAATCTCACTCATGTTTTTCCCTATAAATACCCAAGTTGGGGTATTGGGAAAATCACTTAAGGTGTTGAAAAAGGCATCTCTATTGAGAAAACCTTTGAACACATATAATTACTCGGGTTTAGGTCGGGCTTAGCTAACCTCTAAGCATTGGATCATTGTCAGGGTCGAGTTGCGGGTGGACTTCCGTTGGAGGTCTTCGTGCGAGCGAGACTTAGAGCTTTCAAAGTAAGAGCTCTTGTAGTGAACGAAGCACACAAGTATTAATCTTTTTCTTAATTCTTTTTGTTTAAGTTAAATATGCTTTATGATTATATTAATTGTGAGTGTGGTCTTGCCTCGGGTTTTCTTTCGATGTGAGTCAGACTCATCGAAACCCAACAGCGGTATCGGAGCCTTGCTCATTTATTTTTATAATCATATTTTCAAGGTGTTTTTATGGCTTAATTTTTATGGTTTTATGTTGTTAATTAGATTAGTAGCTCGGTTTTAATAATTATAAGCTCGTATTAAAGCTGTCTTCAGCCTAAAACCCATATTTTCGCCCAAAAATAGTGAATTTTGGGTAGGTTTTTTAGGTTATATTCAATTGTAATTTTATTTTGTTTAATTTCTATCAATTTGTTCTATGTATGAATTTCAATTTATTATGTGGTGATTTTGTAATGAATTTTGATCAATTTGATTAGGTTTGTGAACATGTAATTCATATATATATTGAATTTACGTCCTTTATTATGAACATAAGAAAATTGAAGAAATAAAAAATAAAATGATTATGAAACATATGCATTATAAGTATTAAAAATATGAACATATGCGTCGAAAATATGAATATATGCATTTTAAAAATGAACATACGCATTCAGAATACAAACATATGCTTTAGTTCATTTATTGAATGCTTATGAACAAGCATTTCAGAAGGTGAACATATATATACAAAATATGAACATATGAATTTCAGAAAATGAATATATGCAATTCAGAAAGTGAATATATGCATTTCAAGTTTACATAAGCATTCAAAATATAAACATAAGCATTTACGAAAATGAACATATGCATAAAAAATATGAATATATGCATTTCATAAAGTGAACCTAAGCATTCAATATATGAACATAAGCATAATTAGACAAAACAGACAAAATGATAACATTTTTTGAAAATTAAGAACATTTATCATATGAACAACAAATATTAATATTATTAACATTGTAAAACATTTTATGAATATAAGGTATCCGTTTGATTGCACTAAATTTTTTTACAATCCCAATAAAAATTTCGAACAACAGAGTATCAAACATTATTTAAATAAAATTAAGTGGTTTATATAAATTCAAACAAAATTAAGTGATATTTACATAAAATTATCATTTTTGGGATAATCCGTTTGATTTTTCATCTCATCTCGAATATCCATGGTTGTTTTTTTAAGAGAGAGGGTGAATTGTGTTTGATTGTTAGAGAGAGAAAATCAAGGAGTAATAAATTTAAGAAATTTCTATTAAAAAAAATTAGAAATTAAAGTTTGAGAGTGACGCTTTTGTAAAAAAAATTATATTTTTAAAAAAAATAGTTGTTGGAAGTGACGGTTTTGTATAAATGACGGTTGGGTGGGCGACGTTATAAAGATATGTTTAGTTTTTTGGGTGGGCTCATTTTGGTTTGGGGCTTTTTATAATGGGGTGTGTTTGAAATTGGGCTTGTGGACTAGTGTTGCAACTAATATAGATGCACAAGGTTGCAGCTTAGACCAATTGCCTAACCCCATGATCAATCTCGACTAGGGATGTCAGTGGGGCGGGTCAAGTAGAAGACCCGCCCCATCCCCGCTCCACTGGGGCGGGGATGGGTCTCGGTTTGGCGGGTGGTGGGGCGTGGATGGGGATAAAAACCATACCCGCCATGGGTGATGAGGCGGGGGTGGATTTTAAGTTGTACCCGCCCCACCCGCCTCACTTCGTACCCGCCCCATCCCCACCTCATACCCATGTTTATATATCTTTAAAAGCAAAATTATATACTTCTATACTATTTTATAAAATAATAACGTGTAATAAAATATTAATTATAACACTTTGTAATACACTTATATTATAAACAAAAATGAGAGTGAGGTATAGCTCAAGTGGTTAGAGCTTCCCTCCCGATTCCAGGAGATCCTGGGATCGATTCTCACCCTAGCCCTTTGTGGCTCTCTAAACACCAAAAAAAAAAAAATATTATAAACAAAAATGTGTGTAATATATATATATATATATATATTTTAATTATTATAATCCGTATTAATTACGTAGGATTGTGTATTTGAGAGACGGAGATTAGGTGGGTCTTGGGTGGGGATTAGGCGGGTCTTTGGTGGGGATGGATATCCAAGTAGGGGGTGGGGCGGGGATGGTTTTGGAGTTGTACCCGCTGAGGCGGGGATGGGGATGAATATTAGACCCGCCGTGGGGATGGGGATGAGGATGGAAATGTTAGGTGGGGATGGGGATGGGAAGGTCAACATCCGCCCCGCCCCGCCCCCTTGACATCCCTAATCTCGACCCCCTGGACTCCCTATACAAGAACACTTCAATAAGGCTAATTCCCTGTTCCTCATTGTGAGAAACAGGTTTCGTTTCTCATGGGGGTAGAACCGACATTTCAACGCTCAAAAGTCATTTGTTGTCAATGTTGATGTGTCCTCGTTAATATTACGTGGTTTACTTGTTTGTCAGCTGTATTATCAGAGGGAGAACCAATGCTTGACACCGTTAACTTTCAACGTTTATGCCCATTAAATTAATTTTTAAATTTTTGACTGGTGAAGAAGGCAATCGGTCTTACCTAGGCTGAAGAAGGCACGAATTTGCTGAAGAAAGCATGGATTCTTAGGGGTTTGCGGTCGAATTCTGGGCGGAACACAACTTGAATTGGTCCAACTCGCATTCTGGATCACCGATTGAACTCGACATATGCCGGACGAATTCAAATCGTGGTTCCAAGTAACTTCTCAATCAATTTCTAATCGAACATTATTTTCCCACATTCCTCCTTTTTTCCCTCTTGAACAACCTGCTTGATTATTTGAATGTTGATGGGGTAGGTAACAATGGCCTTAATTCGTATTGATTTGGTAATTTATGGAATTAGCCATTCGAGTTAAATTGTAGATTTAAGGAATGAGCATAATATAGGTAGGATATCAGTAAAATTATGGAATTAATACAAGAATGTTTCCCTAATTCACTAATCCAGCTACTATCGGACATTGTTATTGCCCCAGTGTAACTCACCACCTATTTGAATTTTTGCTAATTATTCATCAATTTTTTAAATGTTGTGACTGAATGAATTGTATTTGTTTGGTTAAAGGCAAGTGTAATTGTATGAATTAGAGGTAGGGGTGTTCAAAAATACCCGACCCGTTTAACCCAACCCGTTGACCCGCTGACCCGCAAAGTACCCGACGGGTATATTTGCTTTTTTTCCATTTTTTGTGGGTCGGGTACCCGACCCGCTAAAATATCAGATTTGCGGGTCGGGTAATGGGCCGCCATCTAAGTGTAGCGGGTACCCGATAAATACCCGATTTCTTTTTTTTTTTTTTTTTTTTTTCTGTTTTTCTTGGCTGGAATTCCCTTTACTCCTTTAGGTTAGGGTTGCTCACTCACACTCACTTATTGGGCTTGTTAATAGCCGCATCTCACAATTCTCACCCCTTTTCTCTCTTCTCTCTGTTCTCCCCTCTCAAACATTCAAACACTCCCTCTTAGGCGACGAGCACCGTCCTTCATTCCTCTCAAGCGACCACCGTCCTTCCTCTTAGGCGACCTCCGACCTCGCTCCGTCAGTCCCTCAACGTCAGCCGTGTCTTTTTTTTTTTTTTTTTGTGGAAGTAGGTTTTGTGTATTCTAATTTGTTTGTTGGAGGGGGCAAAACCATCCATGTATGTTTGAAACTACTAGTTTACTACCCCCTGTTAAGGAATGATATTCTCAAAGTAAATATCTTCTATTATTTTGTAAATATTCTCTGCCTTGATTCTAGGAATATTAGTCAGTAAATTAGTCTATATAATTAGCCTTAATCTCCTCCTTAATCTTAGTGATTGATTGATTGTAATCTTGTATAGCCTAACTTAGCCAAAGCCCATACCAATTGTAATCAGTTAATGAGAAAAAAAAATAACTTCCTTCATAATTCTTAATTTCTTATACTCACCTATTGTAGATGGGTTGGTTTTGTTTGTTGCTAGTAGCAAACTAGCAGGTTTTTCTTTCTTTTTTTTTTTAAATTTTTTTTTGTGAAATTAGCAGGTTACTTGTAAAATAAAAACACCAGTTTTTTTTTTAATGAAAAAAGTAGGTTCTTTTAATAAATAAACACATTAGTTTTTGTTTTTAATGAAAAAAGGTTTTTCTGTAATAAAATCAGCAGTTTTTTTTTTTTTAAATATAGTATATTAAAATTTCGGGTACCCGGTAAAAACGGGTACCCGCTTTTACCGGGTCGGGTAATGGGCCGCCTAAATTACTACCTGCACTTCCGGGTAACCGAAATTCCGGGTACTCGGTTATGAACACCCCTTTTTTTGAGGAAAAATAATCGGTGTAATTATTAAGAAATGGACAAAGCATCCGAGAGTACATACGGAGAAATCTCCGGGGGACAACAATTCTCCCAAACTTGCTCTTGATGTAGACATTCTATACCATATTTTACCCTCGATTTATAGCTATTTTTGTATGATTTCTAAGCTCTACGGAGCTATTTCTCGCTAATATCCTTCTTCTAGTGTGGCTTGGTCTATTTGATTGATTTTTGTAGGCATATGAAGACTTTCGGATGAAATGGAGCATTTGGAGTGATTATGAGCATGCCACGACATTTTGAGGTGGATTGGAGAGCTTTATAAAGAGATTTGCAAGTCATGAGAAGTGTATTGGAGTGTTAGATGATGATTGATGATAATGCTACATGGTCGTGTACCCTTAACTACACGGTCATGCGAAGGTTCCAAGTTCGAGTGTTTGCTACACGGTCGTGTACCACGAGCTACACGGTCGTGTACCACGAGCTACACGCTCATGTACCTCTCAGCTACACGGCCGTGTACGTGTGCGCAGGAGATTTATTTTATTTATTATTTTATGTTTATTTTTAGGAAAGTATAAATAGGGGTTTTAACCCTATTTTAAAACATCTAGTTTTTATTATAACTTTTTCCATTCTACGTTGTTTTGGAGAGAACACATAGAACTCCATTGAAGCATTCATCTTAATTCAATTTCAAGTATTTCTCTTTCATCTTTAATCTCTTTAATTTTCTATTGTTATTATGTTTTCTTTAATTATTTGTCTTGTTATTTCTATTATCATGTGTGAGTAGTTTCATAATCTAGGGTTAGATTGAACCCTAATATGGATTGATGTGTTATTTGATTCCCAATTCCCAATTTAATTAATTTGTAATTCCTCTTTGTTAGGGTTGGTTTTATTATCAATGATTAACTAGAAATAGTATTGTTGAATGTGATTAGGTTTACAACGAAAGTTGATTCTTAATTGATTTTAGAACCCTAATTAAAAGTTGGAGCTTTTATGCATGAAAATAGCTAATTGTTCTTGCTAGGACTTATAGGATGCCGTTCTCAATGTCTTTAATATGTATGATTCCATGAAAATAGGTATGATTGCATGTTAGGGAAGCTATTAGTTGATCGAAAGAAACTCTTAGTATTGTTTTAGGGAGCATCTGTCCTGTGGAATGTTTATTGATTTAATTGAGGGAAAGGGATTGTTCTATTGCATTGATTCATGTTAGTGGGGATACTTAATCTTAGATGTTTTTAGTTCTTGATTAATTCCATAGTATTATTATTCATTGCTTATTAGTTGATATTGTTCTTAGTTATTAATTCTCACTTATTTGATTTGGTTACTTGCTTAGTAGTTACTTGAGTCTAATTAATTAGCTGAACTATAGTCTCTTGGGATCCGACCCTTACTTGCCCGTCTACATAGTAGTGGTCTTGTTAGGTTATTTTTGTTAGGTACGCGACACGCCTATCAAATTTTGGCGCCGTTGCCGGGGACTAACGGTTTCATTCTAGTTATTTGTGATTCGTTTTACTAAGCATATATTTTGTTGCTTCGGCTATTGTTCCTTGTGTCTGTGATCTCCCATTTTAGTTTCTTTGTTGCATGCAAACTCGAAGTTCAGGTTCAGATGATTTAACACCTTTTGATTCTGAGATCTAAGCTACTGCGAGAAGACAAAGAGGTAGAAGAAGGAGAAATCGAAATAAAAGAAACATGGTCGACCCAGGAACAAAATCTCTTTTGGAGTATGGTATTCCGGATACAACAACCGGATTTCTCTCCAGTATTGTTAGACCACCTGTCACCGCTCAGAGTTTTGAGTTGAAGCCCCAATTCATACAGTTTATCTCCAATGATTCTTTTGCGGGCTCATCAAATGATTGCCCTGTGACTCACATTGATAGTTTCTTGGAAAAGTGTGACACTATGAAGCTCAACGGTGTCACTGATGATGCTATTAGACTACGCCTTTTCCCTTTTTCATTAAGGGATAGGGCAAGGGAGTGGCTACGAGATGAAGGTATTGGTTCCTTTGATACGTGGGACAAGCTTGCTAAGGCCTTCCTAGTAAAATTCTTGGGGCAAGAGAAAACCGCGAAATTAAGGAACGAGCTATCTACCTTCCATCAATATAATGATGAATCCTTATATGAGGCATGGAGAAGGTTTAAGCGATTGCAGAGACAATGCCCTCACCATGGTATTCCAGAATGGATGTTGATCCAAACATTCTATAATGGTTTAACCCATGAGTTTCGCATATACATTGATGCTGCGTCTGGAGGTTCTATCATGACAAAGAATCCAACCGATGCGAAGGATTTGATTGAGAAGATGGCGGCTAATGATAATTACCATCCAAGGGGACGAAATGCTATCAACACAGGTAATAAACATGATGTTGATGCGCTAACCATGTTGACTAGTTCTGTGCAGGCACTAACTCATAAAGTAAATCAACTCCAAGTTGAGTCCTCTCGACCCTCGATGGAAACTTGTCAAATGTGTGGATTGCAAGGCCATACTGCGCGGGAGTGTCAGCCCAATTATGATGGAATGACGATTGATCAAGCTAATGCTTTCTATACCACGACCTCCACAAGGCCATTTGATGAAGGGTGGAGAAATCATCAAGGGTTCTCATACAAGAACACTCAAGCTATAGCAAATCCTCCACCACCACCAGCTTTTCAGGCAATGGCACCTTTAAATCATCATCTCATGCACCAACCACCACCTCAATCTTCAAATCTTGAATCCATTATGGAGACTTTTGCTACCTCCCAGCGTCAACAACAAGAGCTTATATCAAAGCAATTTGATTTACAAGCAAAGCAAAATGAATATTTTGAAAACTCGATTCAATTGCTTGTTGCTCAAAATAAGAGGATAGAAACTCATCTTTCTCAACTATCACAACAAGTGAGTCATCTATCAACTCTTCAAGATCAAGCAAAAGTCCAGACGAAACAATGCAATGCAATCTTCGTGAAGAGTGATGAATTGTTTACGGGTGGATTAGAAGAGAAAGTGTGCAATGTGGAGTCAAGAACTGAGAAGCATGAGAGAGAAGGTCCCAAATATGTTGCTCCACAAGCATATGAGGAGCCGATGCCTTTCCCGCAAAGGTTATCAAAAGCTGTGCTCGATAAGCATTTTGGGAAGTATTCCGAGACTCTTAAGAAGGTATATGCTACCATTCCTTTTTCCGATCTTGTAGTTCAAATGCCTCAATTTGCAAATTTTGTGAAAGGAATTCTAGATCATGATCATAATGATAAGAAATTAGAAAGTTTGGTAGTAAAGGAGAAATGTCCTGATCCTTTACATGATAGCTTACCACCTAAATTGCATGATCCTGGTAGTTTTACTATCCCTTGTATGATAAACGAAACATATTTTGATAGGGTCTTGTGTGATTTAGGTGCTAGTGTTAATTTAATGCCTTCTTCTTTGTATGAAAAATTAGGTTTGAAAAAACTTAAACCCTCTCCCATATCTCTTCAAATGGCTGATAGAACTGTTAGACTCCCTAAGGGTGTAGTTGAAGATGTATTAGTTGGGATTGGTGAACTTGTATTTCCAGTTGACTTTGTTGTAGTGGATATGACAGAAGACCTTAAGATCCCATTAATCTTTGGTCGTCCTTTTCTTGCTACAAGTCAAGCTTTAATAGATGTTCCTAAAGGACAAGTGACCATTAGAGCTCAGGATAAACAAGTTGTGTTTAAGCTTTTCAATGACCATAATTTTACTTTTGATGGTGATACCTGTTTGAGAATTGATGCTACTAACCCTTTGGTTAATAAGTGTGTTTCCAATAGAAATCATGTGCGCAAAAAGGACAATATTCCACCACACGATGGGTTTAGCTACATCAAAATAAGCTCGGATACAAAGCACATCAACTCTAATTTGAAGGAGTCGTTTGGAGGTGGATATATTGATGAGAAATACCACAGAGTATCTTCTTCGTGTGGTGACCCAGGTTGAGCTACTAAAGAGGGGTCGAGCTAAAGACCTTAAACAAGCGCTAAATGGGAGGCAACCCATTCCGTTTTTTTTATTTATTTTATTTTCCCTTTATTTTTTCTATTTATTTATTATTATTATTATTATTATTTTAGTGTTTTGGGGTTACAATGCGACGTTATTTTGAGGGCGGTCCCAGCTCCGCCCTTAGGTATGATCCCTCCTCTGTCAGTAGGGCCTAGTTTTCTTTTTCCCTTGCTTGTTCTTATTCAATATATGTTCACATTGAGGACAATGTGAAGTTTAGCTTGGGGGAGGGATTACTTTTGGCTTTGGGTAGTTACTTTGTGAATCATGACGATGAATGGCTAGTAAACTACTTTTCTGTGCCCCTATCCTTGATGATTTAAAGGTTTTTGGCTTGATTTTTATTGAAAGACTTGCAATGCGGATTAAATGATCACGATCTGATATTGGGTTGTCTTGGCCTAATGGAAATCAACTTTGTGCAACTGTGTATGAATCTGGAGCTTGACTGTGCTAACTGTGAGGCTTGAGCCTTTATTATTTATTCATGCGTGTTAGTTCCTGGTGTGACATTGATCTTAGTTTTGTCTTGAGACTTTTAGTAGTGTGTCATGGTACATTGCACATGCACGATGAGGAGGACGAAGGCCATGTTCATTAGGTAGCCTCCAGATGAATTTAGAAACGTTTGTCCCCTTCTTGCTTATCCATGTTGTAGCCTTGTCCATGTTTTTCATCTAAGTCACAAAATTAACCTATCGGCCCCAATTAGTAACTTATCTCAAGTCTAGCTTGGGGGAGCCATCTATCTTGGTATTCTCTATGGTTTGTGATGATGTTTTGGAGAAGATTAATTTGAAGCTTGAAGGTTCTTGAATTTTTTGCTATATGATCTATTTTTTTTTTTTAAGCTCTCATAGTTTGAAAAAAAAAAATGAAAAAAGAAAAGAAAAAATTAAGCTTCTTGAAGGATAAATAAAAGAACTTCAAAAATAAGAATAGTGTGATGAATTGATTATGTAGGGTGAATAAGGTGGTAGTTGCTCTTAATTCAAGTTGTGTTTGGAGTGTGTATTCTTGTGAATTAGTTCGATGGGATTTTGATTTGTATTGTTCATTTTTGATGGCTTCCCTGAGGGGCTATAATTTGCCTACATTTTCCAAATTTTTCCTACCCATTTTCACCCGGCCTACATTACAAGCTTGAAAAAAAGACCTTCTGACCTTCGTGCATAGTATTGTGTTCATGTGAAACGAGTCTTTTGTCAAAATGCTGGAGTATGTGTAACATTTCGAGTCGACTTTTGACTAGGTTGAGCGGCATTATTACCCTCTAAACACACGAGTGTTGTGAGAATGGGGGGTTGTTATTATTAGTGGGGATGGAGAGAGATCGGGCTCATTTTTAGCTCGCCACATAAAATTGTGCGGAGTGACCACTAAGTGAGATAATCTAGTCATCGATTCCTTATGTGTACATGGTTGACTCTGTTTGATGGCTATTCAGGTTGATTGATAATCTGAATGAGGTGATTGGTTGACTAAGATGCTTGTGTGTCTAATCTCAATTTCGAGTATGATTTTTCAAATGTATTATGGGGTGAAGTATGTTTATTTGGTTGTTGCTAGTCATTGATTGTCTTGCTTGAGGGCAAGCAAGAAGCTAGCTTGGGGGAATTTGATGTAGACATTCTATACCATATTTTACCCTCGATTTATAGCTATTTTTGTATGATTTCTAAGCTCTACGGAGCTATTTCTCGCTAATATCCTTCTTCTAGTGTGGCTTGGTCTATTTGATTGATTTTTGTAGGCATATGAAGACTTTCGGATGAAATGGAGCATTTGGAGTGATTATGAGCATGCCACGACATTTTGAGGTGGATTGGAGAGCTTTATAAAGAGATTTGCAAGTCATGAGAAGTGTATTGGAGTGTTAGATGATGATTGATGATAATGCTACATGGTCGTGTACCCTTAACTACACGGTCATGCGAAGGTTCCAAGTTCGAGTGTTTGCTACACGGTCGTGTACCACGAGCTACACGGTCGTGTACCACGAGCTACACGGTCGTGTACCACGAGCTACACGGTCGTGTACCACGAGCTACACGCTCATGTACCTCTCAGCTACACGGCCGTGTACGTGTGCGCAGGAGATTTATTTTATTTATTATTTTATGTTTATTTTTAGGAAAGTATAAATAGGGGTTTTAACCCTATTTTAAAACATCTAGTTTTTATTATAACTTTTTCCATTCTACGTTGTTTTGGAGAGAACACATAGAACTCCATTGAAGCATTCATCTTAATTCAATTTCAAGTATTTCTCTTTCATCTTTAATCTCTTTAATTTTCTATTGTTATTATGTTTTCTTTAATTATTTGTCTTGTTATTTCTATTATCATGTGTGAGTAGTTTCATAATCTAGGGTTAGGTTGAACCCTAATATGGATTGATGTGTTATTTGATTCCCAATTCCCAATTTAATTAATTTGTAATTCCTCTTTGTTAGGGTTGGTTTTATTATCAATGATTAACTAGAAATAGTATTGTTGAATGTGATTAGGTTTACAACGAAAGTTGATTCTTAATTGATTTTAGAACCCTAATTAAAAGTTGGAGCTTTTATGCATGAAAATAGCTAATTGTTCTTGCTAGGACTTATAGGATGCCGTTCTCAATGTCTTTAATATGTATGATTCCATGAAAATAGGTATGATTGCATGTTAGGGAAGCTATTAGTTGATCGAAAGAAACTCTTAGTATTGTTTTAGGGAGCATCTGTCCTGTGGAATGTTTATTGATTTAATTGAGGGAAAGGGATTGTTCTATTGCATTGATTCATGTTAGTGGGGATACTTAATCTTAGATGTTTTTAGTTCTTGATTAATTCCATAGTATTATTATTCATTGCTTATTAGTTGATATTGTTCTTAGTTATTAATTCTCACTTATTTGATTTGGTTACTTGCTTAGTAGTTACTTGAGTCTAATTAATTAGCTGAACTATAGTCTCTTGGGATCCGACCCTTACTTGCCCGTCTACATAGTAGTGGTCTTGTTAGGTTATTTTTGTTAGGTACGCGACACGCCTATCAGCTCTACACCGAAAGGCCTTACTCTAGCTAAATGATGAGCAACATTGTTGCCATCCCTCTTAACATGAACCCAAAAAACAGAATTAAAACAACTGCAAAGAAATAAAATGTCTTCTAATACCCCATCAAGGTCTGAAAAATACACAGCTCCTTTGGACAGCCTATTCACCACAACAGAGCAGTCTGATTCGAAGATAACATCCCTGTAGCCATACTTCTTTGCGAGCCTTACTCCCAAACACAAGGCTTTCGCCTCTGCAACTTCTGCTAGCCACCAAGCTCTCACCTTGCGGACCGCAGCAAACAGCACCACACCTTCATCATCTCTCGCCACAACCCCTAATCCGACCCACCCTTAATCAGCAAGGGAAGCATCCACGTTCAGCTTAATTACTCCAGAAGGAGGAGCTATCCAGCGTTTACTGCTGCGCTGTGATTTTGGAGTTGGAAGAGAATAAATCCTCTTGCTATATTGCCCATACTCCTCCACATTCCTATTAACCCGAGCCAAGAGGATAGCATTTGGAGTAAATTTACCTTCAAACACCTTCAGATTCCTCTCGCTCCAGATACACCACGCAAGGAAGCAGGCCCTTTGTTTGACCTTCAGCTCAGCCTTTTCCCACCTCACCAGCAGCTCGCAAATATCATCCACCCCAGTGCTCAGTAAAGCCATACAACCACTGTCTTCCCAAAGTTCTCTCACCCTCCAGCATTCAAAAAGGGCGTGAGAGCTAGTCTCCACCTCAGTCCTGCACCACGGACTCACATTATCCTCCATCAAATGGCGCGCCACAAGCAGGCCTTTAGTGGGTAGCGTTCCAGTGCATAGGCGCCACAAAAAGTGCCTAACCTTAGGCGAGACTTCTAATCCCCATATCATCCTCCAAACATGATGGAAATCATCAAAATTGCAACCTTTTCCCAGCATATAAGCAGTTTTAGTGGAATATAAACCATCATTTGAGAAAGCCCACGTCAACATATCCCTTGGCTCTCTCAAACACAAAGGGATTGAAAGAATACATTTCTGATCTCTCTCATTAAAGTGAGCAGCAATTAAATCCACATCCCATACCACCTTGTCAAAATCAATGAGGTTACTAACCTGGTTCAGTCCATCACAGGGCTCCGTTGTAATAAAACGTCCATGCTCATCCGCCACCCAAGGGTCGCTCCAAATGTTCACTGCTTTCCCATTCCCAATGCGCCATATCGCCCCTTCTTTAACAAGTGACTTGGCACTCCAAACACTCTGCCAAGAGTAACTTCCCGCATATCCCAAAGAGGCCTCAAGGAACTTAGAATGTGGGAAATACTTGGCTTTCATCACTCTACCAAGAAGAGAATCCTCATTAGTCACAAGGCGCCACCCTTGCCTTCCGAGAAGGGCGTCATTAAAGACACTTAAATCTCGAAAGCCCATACCACCTAAACACTTTGGAGTACACATATCCGCCCAACTCCTCCAATGAATTTTCCTCCTCGCCCCGGTTTGTCCCCAAAAAAATCTAGCCATTGCACTCCCTATCTTCTCTATAACCGAGCACGGAAACTTATACACTCCCATTAAATATGTCGGGATAGCTTGAATCACAGACTTCAAAAGAACTTCTTTCCTCGACACGAGAAATAAGCTTTTCTTTCCACCCTTGGAGCTTTTTCCATATCCTATCCAATAGGGCTACGAAAATTACCTTCTTCGACCTTCCAACTACCGTGGGAATACCAAGGTACTTCTCATGTCGATTTACTTGTCGCATGTGTAGAACCCCCATTAACTCTTCTCTTTGCTCTTGTCTCACACCTTTGCTAAAGGACACTTCCGACTTTTCATAATTAATTTTCTGTCCGAATGCTACTTCATACTTGTTGAGAATATCAACTATTGCTTCGCACTCCCGTCGATTCGCTCTAGCAAAAAGGAGACTATCATCTGCAAAAAGGAGGTGAGAGATAATAGGGCCATTCCGGCTTGCCTTTGCCCCATGGAGCAGACCAGTCTGAACTCTACTCTGCAACATATGAGACATAGCATCCGCCACAAGAATAAAAAGGTAAGGGGAAAGAGGGTCCACTTGCCTTAAACCCTGGGACGGAGCCACATCACCCCTTACTCTTCCATTAATGATAAAAGAGTACCTCACAGTTGACACACACCTCATGACCAGGTTAACCCACCTTCCATCGAAACCCATGGTCAACAAAAGTTTCCTTAGAAAGCCCCACTCCACCCTATCATATGCTTTGCTCATATCTAGTTTCAGAGCTATAGTGCCTTTCTTACCCTTACTCCTCTTCTTCATCGTATGAAACAATTCCATCGCAATAAGGGCATTATCTGTAATTAACCTCCCCGGAACAAAAGCACTTTGATTTTCAGAATAATTCCAGGCAAAATCAATTTCAGTCTCAACACAAGCACCTTAGACACAAGCTTATATAAAACATTACACAAGCTAATGGGGCGAAATTCAGCAGTTATTTTCGGCTCATTCACTTTTGGGATTAAGACAATATTAGTCCTGTTAACATACTCAAGAGGCAAGGAACCACAAAGAACACTGCTCACGAAATCAGTCACCTCATTACCAACAATATGCCAAAATTTCTGATAAAAGATAGCATGCATACCATCAAGGCCCAGGGCCTTACACAGGTGCATTTGTTGGAGGGCGGCGAAAATCTCATCTTTCGAATAGGGCTTAAGCAAGTTTGCATTTTGTTCCGGTGAAATAGAGCTTTGCACATGTTGAAGGACTTCATTTAAATCTGACTCCGAAGGTGAACCTGTCTTGAATATTCCTTCAAAATACTCCGTTATCACCCCTTCGAACCTCTGATCATCATTCTGCCACTCTCCATTCGAATCAAAAATACTCGTGATCGTGTTCTTCTTCCTCCTTTGCGATGCCTTATGATGAAAGTAACTCGTATTTCTATCTCCATCGCGAATCTCCGCAACTCTAGAGCGCATATACCAATGAGCCTCTTGCTTTTCATGTAATGCATTAAGATCTTTTTCTAGTTGAGAACACTTCGCACAGCTAGCAGGGGAAACTCTACTATGTTGTGCCGCACGCAAAGCAGTCTCTTTGTTCACAATTTGTCGCCCTAGATCATCGAATTTGTCTCTACTCCATGCCAACAGCTTCTTCCCAACTGCTATCAATTTTCCAGCAACACACTCTCCAGCAGCATCATTCCAGGCGCCACGCACCACCCCTTCACATTCATTATCTAGCAGTCATGCCGTCTTGAACATGTATCTCCTCTTGTTCTTCTTTTTGCGACCATTTTTGTCTTCATACCGAGTGAGGATGGGTGAGTGATCAGACCTGTACTTCAATAGATGCTCAACATAGACTCCGGGGTGAAGTCTAAGCCATGATGAAGTTGCAACAAAGCGGTCAAGCCTCTCCCGAATTAAAATAATTAGAGGTATCCATAAAAAATGATACTATACAGTCAGGGATTGATTATATGTCTTGGATTGATATGTATCACTACCCGTGTTTTTCGTCTGTAATCTCCACGAGCTTCGTACAGGGTAAATCAGAGAGGAGAGAGAGAACTTAACGACTCATAAAGATGAGATGTGTGAAATTGTGTACTTGGTAACAACATTACTCAAACATATTGCCACATAGGATGTCCCCACGAAATCTGACTCAGCAGCTCATGAACTGATAAACATGAAAAAAAATTCGAAAATGCCATCGTGAGAAACGAAATTGTTTCTCACCATGAGGAATGGGGGCTCCCTCCTTCAATAACCCCCAAACTTAAAACTACCCTATAAAAAATCCAACTCATAATCAGACAAAGTAATATAAAGCAATAAAAACATGATCAACCAAGACATAAACAAGAGCTATAAATTAAACATAAAACTAGAGCAAAGAAACTAGCTGAGTATCACAAAGCAGCTCGTGAGTCCAATAGAAGCAGAGAATACTCAAAACTACCTCACCGACATAAACAAACACCACAAACAATCATCGAGGCCACCATAAGAAACCCGTCTCACCTTAATCGAACCTTAAACTAGGGAGGAACCCTACTCCTAACTTCACCTTAATCGTCGGGAAAACAATTAACGAAATTCCTTTCGACGACAACGTTAAGAATAGCCTTTAGCTCCTTAATTTGATGGATAGTTGAATTTTGAAACCCTTAACGATACACCTAACTTGAGAACCACCGATTGAGGTGAAGACAACAAACCTATGCTAGCTCCCTTGAATTCAAGGTCTTTACCATGAAAAACCTAAAAGAAAAAAGACTAAAGGAAAAGCTAAAGAATTTGAGTCACCAAGGATGATGGTAGGGAAGGAAGGAAGCCTTAGGAGGATAAGATTTGGTTTTCTAGAAACAGCATAGATCTTTAAAAAGAGGAAAAGTAGTCAATTTCGTTACCAACTTAAAACAACCAACAAAAACTAGTCTTAGGGTCTGTTCATATTTACTGAACTGAGCTGAACTAAACTGATTAGAGCTGAGATGAATATTTTATGAGAAAAGGAAATAAGGAGCTGAACTGATTGGAGTTAAACGAAAGTAAACATTAAGATGAAATGAACATGCCCTTAGTCTATCAAGTATCAATCTAACCAAACAAGGCCAATATCACACTTCTAGAACTGACATTGAGCATCCAACAAACCAGTAACAAGATCAATGTTAAAATCATACGATAAATTACATTTAGTAAGGCATTAACATTAAAAAAATTAAAAAAAAAAGGCAGAGAAAAAGGGAATCATAAGCATCAATACAGATACAGTGGATTTCACAGAGTCTTGCGGAAAAAACTTTCAGCTGAAACGCCAATACGTTAACCTTACCTAAGATTTAATACAGCATATGCAACAAGTTTGCACAAAAACCATCAGAGTGCTCAATGAGTGCCAGCAAGCTTTAATCATGTCCATCATCTTGGGCTATCCACAAAATTGTTCAAATATAGCTTCCTTCTTCATTTACTTAAACTTCTACCTTGCCCCAAGCTTCAACAGAAATGGCCTCAGAGCTTTATGATGAGTCCATAGAGGGAACCAGTCATAAGAAGGCAAGAAGCATATTGTTATCAACAAAAACAGCAAACCTTTTTTATACTAAAAAATCTAAAAGAGCAATTTTGTTTTTACTTCAGGTCTCCATCATACTTGCTTGATCTTTTTCCACTGATATCCAGAGCTGGCTCCATAGTCCATATCCTATATACTCTAAGCTGATGCGCCTGATGCAAATGTTAAATGCCTCAATAACTTATATTGAAGTCCAGAACCTATACTCCTACTTTGGAGGAGTAAAATATACGTAATGGTACACTCTCGCACCTTTGAAACTTAATTCTCTGAGAAAACTGCCAAGTACTCTTTCCTCTTGTGTAAGGAAGATAAAAGCTTCCACAGATAAAACCAAAATATACTTGTATCATCCAACCAACCTTGCAAACTAAAACCCATATCCCTTAAATAAACTACAAAGCACCTATAAGTGGGCTTTTTCCTAGTCCACCAATGAAAGAAATGAAAATATGGTGGTAAATAAATTACCACTTGGATACTACCTTCCATCGCCTATTAATTAATAGCTCTTTCAATCAAGGACCAGCTTCATTAGTTGTCACACCATCACCCTGGGTTAATGAAATTGTAATTGGCTGCCATCCTGGTGTAGAGTGTTTGATCCACTGTTTTTTAGTAATTAACATGTTCAGTATCTGGAGCACATGCCCCAGAGATAAATCTCGCAGGCATGAATTTTTCAAGACTAATGCAGCTTCATACCTGACAGAATAAGTATTAGCTAACATTGATATTTAAAAAGCCTTTGCTTATAACTTACGGGAGAGAGTAACTATTACCTGCACACAGAAGCAATTATAGCGGATCGTCCTTTAGTAGAAATAAGAAACTCACGAACTTTATCCCATGTTTCCTTAGAGTAGTCGTTAAGGTAGCCACTCATTGGATTTATACAATTCCATACCCCTTGACTCTTTATCACATATAGCTGAACTTGACCCAGCTGTAGTTTATCTACCATGTTCTGTTTAATGGCACAGTCCAAGGCCTTCCTCACGTCAGTATTATGGTGCTTTGAATTATCTCCAAAACGGATACAATCAGTTATATTTTCCTCTGTGGGTGCAATATTTTCTTTTCTAAGGCTGTCTAAAGCAAGCAAGATAACCCCAGCAAGACCCTGCTCATATTCAGAGGGAGGTGATGCTGTGCCTGAAACAACGTTGGCAGTTGGCAAGGCTGATGAAGTAGACGGCGGCACAGATAATTGTCCATTTCGGTGAGAGGAGTGGTTTGTGTTCATATTAGGGCCTTTGTTGGGTGGATTACGATTCACAGAATTCGAATACCTGTGCGCTTTATGCTTAATCTCTCCCCTAACTTGCTGTGGAAAACTAGAAGGATTTCGGACATAATTTGGGTGTTCAGATATGCTTAGTTTACCAATATCAGGGGCACTAGTGAAAGGAGCTGATGAGATAGGCGGACCTTCAGATCTGGACGGTGAAGGATGTGTATAGAAGTTGCCTGCAGCAGGCGGATATGCATTTCCAGCTGCGGAATTAGAATGTATAGGAGCACTGCTTGGCCTAGATGGATAGGGATATTGAACTCGTTGATTTGAGATGAAATCAGACTTACTTCGAGCAGAAGATTCAAGATTGCTGGGGAAGCCGCCGGAAGCAAACTGACCTGCAGAGGCAATATGCTTGTTAGCTCCAAAGAATTCATGTGGGGCTTTTCTAACTGTTGGTGCTTCAGTATGCTCCAACTGGCAAGGGTAGTCTAGTTTCTTACTTTCTAGAACCCCGGAAGGCATGCTAGGGGCCTTTTGCAGACTTGACTGGTTTGAGGTCTTGCGGACATACGTAGGTTTCGATTTAGTATCTCCTGCCCCAATTCTCCCAGAGTTGTCAAATTTCGGAGTAGCAATGGGATGTTTGGCATGTAAATGAACAGGTTCGGGAATAAGGTGGTTATCGGGCATTTGGGGGTTGAAGTAATTATTGTTATTAGAAGAATCATGATTACCATTGTTGGGTGGAGGGGAGTCATTTCCGGTACGAGGAGGGCCACCATCTACCAGACTAGTCCACAACCACACACTTTTAGCTGCAGCAACAAGGGCGGCAGAGGCTTTAAAGGGTTGGGCAAGAAGAATATTGTATCTTCTCATACGCAGCTGGTGGAGGGCATTTGCAAAATCACGATCGCCAGAAATTAAGAGATAATTAGCAGGGGCAGGGTTGTCAACAGCCCAGAAGAGCATATCAACTAGAATCTTCTTGTCACTGGCATCTTTAACACCTGGTGAAAGTTGTAAACAGAACTCAGAACCAGAAGGCGAAAATCAGAAAAGAATATTCAGAGCAAGAAGGTGAAAAGGGAGAAAAAAAGAATTTGTATAATTGCTGCAGCGTTTAAATGCTATACTTGTGAGTATGAGTCCCGGGGGGCAGGTGGAGACCCAGCCCTCATGGCTCAGCTCTGAAGCCTTAACACTGTCTGAATCAGCCCCTAAAATTAGATATATACATTTTCTGCAATTAATGTGCAAGAGAGGCATGTTGTCTCAGTAGTTATGAACTTATGGGAGAGTAATCTACTTGTCATGCAGTACAGTACTTTGTGTTTTTCTTAAAAATGATTTTCCCCATTTATCCTCTTGATAAAGTAACAAATTTATTTGCCCCATATCAAATTAGTAGAGCAATTAACTAGTGTTTATTATCTCACTACATCACTACATTCATTCTGATAATTCATTAATATTTGGATCAATTGGCAAATTCTCAATGGTCATCCCTAACTTTTACTACACTAAAATGGCAATCCTATTTTTTCTATATTCACAAAATGACCCTAATTCAGTTTTCATTCCCACTTATGTATGAGTGTTTTATCTTAAATTTACAATGGTTAGGGTTTTTTTTTTTATATATAAAAAAAAATAATAATAAATAAAAATAAAAATAAAAAAATCATCCATCTCTATCCTCTTCCCCAACCTAGCTACCATTAAATCCACCCACAGCGGTGGCGACTGCAACCCACAACCATAGCTAGGGCTGAAAAAGGCTTACCTGACCTGAATACAGCGGGTTTGGGTTGAGATTTTAAACCTAAAAACTTAAATGATTCGACATGAACCCGACCTGATAATTAAATGGGTTAGGTTAAGGTTGAAAATTCCAACCCGAAAATGACCCACATAACCCGAAAATATTTTTGGGTTAAAATCGATAACCCAAACTCGTATAAGTTAATTTAAAAAAAAAAAAAAAAAAACACACACACACACACACTAAAGAAACCTAATGAAATCAGCCCAAGCCCAAATATAGGTCTTTATATAAACTAAAACCCTAAAATCCTCTCAAACACTACACTCACTCCCTACCGCCGCATGATATAAGCTCTCTTTTTCACTCATCGGTCTCATTCATTTTATCTCTCTTCAACTTTCAACAACAACTAAAACAATCAAAACCTAAAATCCTTTCCCTTGCCACGCCTTCTTCCCCTTGAACAATCGGACATCAAAGCTATCCTATTTGCAAGTGTTCAAACTTCATCTGTTTAAGGTAGCTTGCTAAATTCGAATTTTTCTTATATGTTTTTGTTTTGTTTTGTTTTGTTTTGCTTATTAGATTTTAGTTGTTCATGTTAATAGTTTAATACACTTTAAATTTGTGTTATTAATTTCTATTTTTGTTGTTTTGTTGATATAATTTAAACTTTTTAACTAATTTATAAAGACTTGCCCATATAATTCAGTATTTAATTTCGGTTGATATAATTTCTATTGTTGTTGTTGTTTAATTTCCTTAGAACGGTTCATAATCTCCACATAATTTCTGGTTTAGCTAATATATAAAGTCTTATAGTCTGATTTAGATTATATGCATGTTCTAATTAGTTTTTGCTTTGCTTTTTATGTTTGGCAGCAAGTAATGGATCCTTAATTGGAAATGTTGTGTGGATCTATGGAAGCTTGAGGACGAGGTGGTGAACAAGGATGACAAGCCACATACATCTATCACCCGATCTTGATCCATATGAAAGTTCTTATATTGTTGAGAATTAGAATATGTGAAGTTGTGTTTTTGAAACTTGGTTTGTAATTCGTTCACTACACTTTCTTCTGGTTTGTAATCGTTAATTAGGATTTGTTAAGCTGTTTATTTTGGTTTGAATTAAAGCGTTGAACCTAAGAAGAAGAGCTTATGCGTTTCAAAATATAAGATCATTTGAAGAAAAAAAAATCAAGTTATTCAAGTCACTTTCAAGATCAAAGCAACCTGAATTAAACCCATACAAAAAAAATCAGGTCAAATAAGGCCAATTTCGGGTTGACCCAAACCCGAAAATCAGGTTCATGTTGATATTTTCAACCCAAAAAGTTAAATGGATCAGCAATTGCTGACCCGAAATCAGCTGAGGTGAACACAAACCCAACCTGATCCATTTGACAGCCCTAACCATAGCCAAGAACCTAACATGCTCCTATTGACAAACCACCCCGTCCCAACCACCCCAACAAAACCACGTACCTGATACGGCCGCCATCACCTACACAACTGCTTTAACTTTCTCCCTCCAACAACTTCCTCCACAACCCTGATCGAACCTTTGATTTTAAGGAATTATGGTGTTGATGCCAAGGAAAAGAGTTCGTTGTTGGCAAGAAGATGAAGGTGCTAGATGGGAGATTAAGGAAGTCGGAGTGGTATAGGATAAGGCTGGTGTGGTGAAGGATTAGGTTAACCATAGTTAACATATTAAAGAAAACTAACCCATTGAAGCCTCATTGATGTCATTTGTGAAATTAAAAACTTAATAAGGGTCACTTTTTGAATTTTAATTTTA
The DNA here is from genome assembly GCF_948465745.1 of Chenopodium album. Lineage (NCBI taxonomy): Eukaryota > Viridiplantae > Streptophyta > Magnoliopsida > Caryophyllales > Amaranthaceae > Chenopodium > Chenopodium album. The sequence continues at coordinate 85,972,261 of NC_137835.1, read as the reverse complement.
AAAAAGAAGGGTTATCATATCATTGTAGCAAAAGTTAGAGGCTACCTATCGTTTTACCCAATTTAGCTTTTTTAGAAACCCCAATTTAGCACAATTAGTACTACATATAGTATAAAGCATCAAGAATCATAATCCGAAGAAAATTATTTTACGCTTATATTTTTCTAAATATTTATATCATTATTCAAAAAATAGTATGAGAGCAAGATGTTAATTTTGACCATAATTACATGTTCTTTAAAAGAATGATTTTGTTCTATCTCCTAGTCTCCTACATCAACAACTTGTATGAGCCATAAGTGAAGATCTAATTCAACAAGTATGTTATTAAGGGACAAATTATGCTCAAGCATCAGCCGATCTACTTCGCGTAAAAGGATGTAAGAAATTAGGGGTAATAAATAGTTAATAAAAATTAAAAAAATAAAATAAGGATTTATGAAATTAGGGATGAAAAATAAACAAAAATTAAGTCTGAAAACAAAACAAAAGGGTTTAGGGAAACAGGAATGATAAACAAGTCGGAAAACAAAACAAGGGTTTAGCCGTTTAGGGGGCATGCAAAGAATTCAGCAATAATATAATTAAAAAGAAAAAAAAAAAGAGAGAGAGAGAGAAAGTAAAATAGAAAATTAAGAAGAAAGAAAAGAATCTCGAAATACCAGCAGGAACGTGATTGAGGGAGATGCCGGTGGAGGAGAGGGCGTGTTGAATGGAAGAAGGAATACGGTTGGTGTCGCCGTAAGCAGAAATGGAAACGGAACCGCCGTAATCCAATTTGATAAGTGCAGAAGTAATGTTTTGTGCAATTGAATGTGGATCGCATCCTTTAGGAACTTGACAATTTTCGATATCCCACCAAACCGACGTCTTCGCCTTTCTGTAGTCGGAATCGGCCCTGTTATTCATCAACTGATCCGCCCCCTCCTCTCCTCCCATCGAATCGAATGGCTGCGATGAGCTTTCGCTTCTCTAATCTTTACTCTCTAGGGTTGCTTCTTCTGCTTAAAAGTATAAACTGCTACGAGAGAGACTAGTCTACTCACTCTTTCAATTTCTATTTTTATTGGTGGATGAATGGATTGGAATGGATTCTCTCAGACGACTCCGGTCTTCTTTCGATTTTGACATCCTGACGTGCTCTTTGGATTTCTATTATGTCTTCCCCCCTTCCTTCGCGCTATGCCTCTATACTCTATAGTCTATACTCAGTCATACTCTTCACCCTCTACCCTTCCGGCCCATGGGCCCACTACTATTGCCCCCACACGCTTTTTTTTAAGAGTTATGGTCAAATATAAAGTTGCATAACCCCTCATATATTCAAGGTATTCTAAGGTTATGTTCATTTGCCTTATTTTTACTTAAAATTATTTTTGCTAAACTTAAATTATTTTTGTTGAACTTAAATTATTTTTTACTGATTTTTTTATTATATTTCTTTTTCACGTTTACTGATTTTTACTGAAGTGAAATTATTTTTGCTGAACTAAACTTATTTTTACTGAACTAAAATTATTTTTAATGAATATTATTTTTTTAAGGTGAAGTGAACAGGGCCTAAGAGTTTTGTTGCGTATCCTTTTACACTTTACGTGATTTACCAATTAACATGTGATGACACCAACCAATCATTCAAGAATGCAACACGACAATCAACAATACATACAAATTCAATCTAATTTTTGAATTAATTAGTGAGCACATACAATTTATTTTAATTAAGGTTTCTTACCTAATTATGTGCACAAAATTGCAATATATTACTACCTTGGTGACTTTTTCAAATTAATTTGGTTCTCTAAATTACTATGAATAAGTTAGACGCTTTATATTTTTAAAAAAAAAAATTTGACAAAAACACTTTTTTATGGGTGACAAAAATTATTCTGATTTATTTCAAACAATAAAATAATTTAGTAATACTTCGTAAGGTTTAGTAACATATGAAAATAAATATTTTTCATAATTAATATCATAATTATTTACAAAATAATTTTTAATTTTTTTGTTGTATCTGAATTCTCTAAAATAAGGGTGCGATAAAACCTCCAAAAAAAATTCACAATAAGGGCCTATTCACTTCAGTTTAATTTCAGTTTAGTTTAGTTCAGCTCCAATCAGTGCAATTCAGTTCAGTTCACCCCTTAATTTCCTTCTCTCATAAAATATTCATTTCAGCTCAGTTCAGTTTAGTTCAGTAAATGTGAACAGACCCTAATACGATATGTCAATTATGCATATTCTTTTTTATTTAAATTTAAGTTTAATAAAAAAGATTCATATTTTATTAAATTATTGTTTTAAATCTTAGTTATATTAAAAGATTTTACTATTAATTTAATTCTTAATATTATTATCAATTTTACACTTTTAATTAGAGAAAATTGTCTTAAAAAATTGTGAAATATAACAAAATTTATTGATTCTCTTATCATTACATATTTATTGAAATGAAACATGAATTATTATTAAAGAAAAAATTAGCTAATTATGTATCTTGCTTACACTACCAAAAAAAAAAAAAAAAAAAAAAAAAAAAAAAAAAAAAAAACACTAAGTTAAATTGTTATCAATAATAAAAAATATCATATAGGAAACGATATCACTATAACTAAAAAAAACTAGAAGGGTCCAAATTTTTCAATTTTTCTATTTGGTTGTTTTATTTTTTTGAAAAAGAAAAGAAAGAATTGTTTTTATTGGTTAACTAGAAGGGTCCAAGTTTTTTAATTAAATCTCACCGGAAAAGCTATCTTAGACCCCAAACACTAAGTAGTAAAAATTGAAAACCCCTAATACAATATTTTCCAAAAAGTTGGACCCTAACTATGATTTTAACTCACTTTTTTAATCTCATATGAGTATTATTTTATATATTATTTTTTAAAAGATTTAAAGCCTATTAATTTCTAGTAGGACTCTTTGTTTATGAAACTATAAATATTATTTATACCCTAATTATTTTTAGCTTTGCCTCTATGTACTCCAGCTTTTAGCTTTATCCTCTATTGCTAATCTGACTTTCACAAAATTCTTTCGTGAACTTTATTTGTGTTTTGTGAAGCAAATCTGCAATCATATTATCTAAAAATCAAGGTCAACTCCTATTTTTGATATGCATGAGTATGCATCTCATATTCATGAAATTGTTAAAGGATTGGGCGGTGTGTTGACTGTGTTCCTCGTCAAACAAATTAATCATGGACTTTTATAGTTTGAGATTTTATCTGCGTGAAGGTAATCACACAAACTTCTTTTGAGATGTTTGTTTAATTTAATTGTATTATTATATGTAATCACACTATCAATTTTTAGAGTCGTATGTTTATATTTTTTTGCCTAGTAATCACACTATCAATCTTTTGGAGTTGTTTGATTATAATTTGATTGTATTATTTATTATATGTAATCACACGAATCTTATTTTGGAGATGTTTGTAATATATTTTGTATTATTATGTGTGATATGATTTATTATTGATACCCTTTGCATATATGATTAATTATTATGATATTGTAAGAATTGATTTGATTTGAATATCATATTATTTTTGTTGTGTATAATTAATTGTACAATTATTTCTATGGTTTTAATGTTGTTGGTATGGGGAGTATTGTTCTCGAGGTTTAATTTTAGCGTTGTTAATGCAGAGTATTAATTATTTTTGGGTTGTGATTTAATTATATTTGGGTATTAGTTTTATTGCCCTATAAGAGTTGAGATATTCTTGTGAATCGAATTATTATGTTATTTGGGAACCTGTGCCATTGTTGAGATATTATTTATTATCATGTGAAAGATTACATGATCGGTGTATGAGATCAAAAGGTTGTGAATTATTGTTTTGTTCTTGGTTTGAGGCTCGACGTTATATACCTTAGTTCTTGGCATGTTGGTAAGAGAATGATGATCATGAGTTAAGAATGAGGTACAATCTTTATTTATGTTTCCATGGTCTCCTACGGTGGGAATTGGCCCATATGTGGTCTGGTTCAAGGTGTTTTCTGGTTATTGAGAGTATTCAAGTTTTTATACTTGTTGGTTTAATTATTCGAATTACTCATGTCCAAGGTTAGGTATAGAACAAAGAGCATATCACACTTATTGTTTATGAGTTAATTGAGTGGAGGATTGTATTATTATTTGAGGTTGAGTTGACAAAGGTTATTTTCAGTGTACAATGTGTAATGTAGTTTGAACTACATTATTTAAGTGAATTGACTATATTAAATTAATATTCTATTATTCTCTGTATTTTGATAAGTTGTGATTACTCAGCTTTTTGCTGACGTGTGTGTTGTTTTGTTGTGCTACTTGTGCTTGTAGCCATGTCTTTTTCTTATGGTAGCTCTGCAACAATCTATTTTGAAATTTGTCCTTAATGGTGAGCAGTCAAGATTGTGACGGGTTGATCAAGTGATGATCATTGCTAAATGAGCTCAAGTGTTTCGATTAGTTTGTTATATTGAGTTTATAAAGTTGTATAAATAGCTCAATTAAATTATTGGGTTGTAATTATTGGGATTTTTATAAGCCTTAGCACTTGACATGGCGTCAAGTGTGACGGTAATACCCCTGATTTAGGTGTATGTTTCCGCAAATTTATTTAAAAGTTGTTTATTTTTCCTTTCTCTTATTTATTATTTTCTTAGTAAATCGGGGGTGTTACATTCAAGGTGTTTTATGGGTGCAAGTTTGGTGGTTTTGGTGGAAGGGACATCAGGAGGGGAGGCGCCGATGTAATACCCCGTATTTTTATATGTATTCTATTTAAAATAAGTATTTTGTGGGGATTTAAATAATTTGAAATGAATTATTTATGATATTTTAGTTACTTATTTTAAACAAGTTTGGAAATATTTTATAAAAGGAAAGTTTTATTTAAATTAATTATGTTATTAAGTTGGAATTTCTTTTAGCTAGGAAAGTTTTATTTTAGTAAAGTTTTATTAGGAAAGATTAAAAAAAAGGGAAGTTTAGGTAAGAAGGGTTTCTAAAAAAAAGGGGTATAAATATTCAATACTTGGGCAAATTAAACTTTGCCTATAGTGAAGAAAATCTAAGATAAACTTTCTCTATCTTCTGCTATAATTTTCTCTTTTACTTTCTTTCTTTTTTCCCCTTCCCCTTGTTTCAGATCACCATTGCCGGCCACCACCACCACCACCGGTGGGCCTTCGGCCACCAGCAGTTGCAGCCGACAGTGGCGGAAACCACCAGCGGGCTGGCAGCAGCCGGCAGTGGCGGCGGCCTGCTATCCGGCCTTCTCCCCTTCGGAAAAAAAAATTAATCTTTGTTTTAAATTTTTGTTTAAACCTTATATCTAATTATAAATTAAGGGTTTTTTTGAAACAAATAAATTAAGGGTTTTGTGTTAATATTATGATGATTGGTATTATGTATGATGCAATTTAATTTTCAGATTTTAATTCTAATTAAAAAGCCCCAATTTTGAAACCCTGAATTCATAAATAATTGATTATTGAAGGATTATGATTTAGGATGGTTTAAACCTTTAATTTAAGTGTTTTAAAGCATAAATGAAGCAAGTTTTCATTAATATATAATGCTGGAATTTTGGTAGTATATTAAAAATCAAGTTTCTTTAAGGAATTTTAATTACCCATTAATGGGATTAAAGTATGAGTCTTTAAATAAAATTTCAACTTATTTTAATTAAATTATGAGTGGTTTGATAAGAGTATATATTGCTGGAAATTTGTGTAGAGTGGATTACTCTATTATTATTTTAAATTGTAGGAGACTTTGAAGTGAGTGATTTCTATTAGTCGTGGCGATATTAAGGTCGTATTCAAGGTACGTTCGCGTACTTAGCATGTTTTTGATGATGTAGTAGCCTGCTAGATGTGATTAATTAATTACAAGTAGTATCATGCTAGAGTATGTGTGGAAATTTTGATTTGGTTATTGAATTATGAAGCATGATTTATTTTGTGATGGATTAATGAGTGGAAAATAATAGTTTGACATGTTGAATATAAACCATAATACACTTTTATTTATGCCATGATAGAAAACATGTTTAATTAAACTAATTGTTTAATTTGAATTGAAATATTAAAAGGGAATTTTATTATTGTTCAAATAATTTTTAATGATGCTATAAGCATGGGAAAGGAGCTATATAAGTGTCTATGTACACGAGGAATAAATTGTATGTTGGTGCCTTAGTGCACTTAAGGTATTTTTAACACCGAAGGATAGGATTTTTGGCGCATTAAGCGTTTAAGGTAGGTGTCTTAGACACCAAGGTAGATTTAAAAAGGGTTCAACATTAAATATATATTATGTGGTCACTAATTATTCAAGAATTAAATTTGAGTGTTTAATTGTTTGAATAATTATAATGTTTGACATTATTATGATTTGTGAGTCATCACCAAGTTTAATAAAATGTAAAGAACGTAAAGTGAAAGACATTACGCACAAAACTCTTGGACCGTATATACCTTGAGTATAAACATATGGAGGGAGTTATGCGACTTTATATTTGACCATAACTTTACTGGTAGTACAAGACGTTGTATTTTCCTTTTTATTATGCACAGGAATTCCGCCACTTACGAGTGGTTCTTCTATACTGGCATGGTAGCTCCCATGTTAGTACCCCTTTGGGGCAGGTTAGGGGGAAACTCGTTCTATGCGTAATCAAAACTAAATAAATTATTTAGTTACTTAGTTGAGAAGTTTTGTTTTATGTTGTGTGCTTAAAATAGGGATGACAATGGGTCGGGTCGGATGCGGATAATGGTACCCATACCCATACCCGCCTAAAATTCTTATACCCATCCCCGCCCCACCACCCATGGCGGGTACAATATCCACATCCATACCCGCCCCACCGGGTAGAAGATAGGATTCATCCCCGCCCCATCACCCACTTGGATATTTATACCCACCTCATACCCGCCCTAAAATCGTCCCAAACCTTTTGTCATGATGCTCTATTGTATCACATTAATGACGATTATATCAAATTAGGTTAAGAAAATTGAGACTTTCTCTATTCAAGCTTATTGGGTCTTTGAGGGTATCAAGTTTCATAAATTCTCAACTCTTCTAAAAGAAATATGGTGCGGGTATAAGGTGGGTACGGGGCGGGGTGGATATGGGGCGGGTCTACTCTAAAATCCATACCCGCCCCATCACCCATGGCGGGTACACATTTTATACCCATCCCCGGCCCATCACCCGCCAAACCTCCCTCCATCCCCGCCCCACTTGGGCGGGAATGGGGCGGGTCTCCCATTTAACCCGACCCACTGCCATCCCTAGCTTGAAAACATGTGCAACGAGGGAAGTTGTATATTGATAGGTAAAAGCATGTTAGTGTGTTTAATTACGCTTATGTACTCAGCTTTGCTGATTGTGTGTTTGTTGGCCTTTTCTTTTACCTTGGCCCTATGATGACCCATTTTTAATGGAGAATAGTGGAAACAAGTAGAGAAGCTTTTCAAGTGGTGAAGCATATTCATGAGAATAGCGAATTATGCTATTTTTCATAAGATTATGATGTGTTATTGCTTTTATTATATTATATTATTATTGTTGTGAGACTAACGTAAAGGTTTTAATTAAATTGGTTTTGTTAAGGGCCTACAATGGTTCCAAGTTGTAGGTTTGACTTTATTTTACTTTGTTTGACTTTTAAGTTTAGTCGTTTTAAATATTTTAAAGGAAAGTCTTCCGCTGTGTGTCTTTGATAATTGCCTTAGCCGTTTTCACGGTAGCGGTAATATCCTCTTTTGTATCATTACAGAACAATCTAGATCTAGGGTTTATATTCTTATCCAATCAAACCCTAATATATTGTATATATATATACACCTTATCATATGGAAGAATATACACAAAATTTATTCTCTTTCAATCTCTCATCTTTCCCCTTATTTCACAACATTAAGAATGCTTTGCGATCCCGAATATCATTCTTAATGTTGTTGAAAAATTGTGTCGTCAATTTTTTTGGGGTCAAAAAGGTGAAGAACGGAAGATTTGTTGGGTTGTGTGGGATAAATTGTACACCTCAAAAAATCAAGGGGGTCTTGGCTTTCGGAACATGAAATTTTTAATAAGGCTCTCCTTGCAAAACAAATGTGGCGCATTCTCTCCAACGAAGATTCTCTCGTGGCAAAGGTTCTCAAAGGCAAATATTTCCCTCACAAGACTTTATTAGAGGCAAGAGTTAGTCCGAATGCTAGTTACACTTGGAGATCGATTTTAGGAGCCCGGGATGTCCTTTTGAAGGGGGTTAGAAAGAACATACACTACGTGAAAAAAAGAATTTGGCACCGGTTCAAACCCGGCCTAAGGCACCGGTTTGAACCGGTGCCAATGTGGGGGGTGCCAAAAAGGGGTTTAAAAAGGCACCGGTTCAAACCGGTGCCAAAAATCGAAATTGGCACCGGTTAACCGGTGCCAAAAAGGCCCACAGAAAATTATTTCAAAGTTTTTGGCACCGGTTAACCGGTGCCAAAAACCCCCCCAAAATCTTTTTTTTTTTTTTTTTTTTTTTTTTTTTTTTTTTTTTTTTTGTTGTTGTTGTCATTTTTCATTTAAACAAATTGACTAAAATAAATAAGAACAACAACATATTAATCGAATATCATTGAATATAACCGAAATTTACAGTATATAGTCAAGAAAAAATTACAATATACGAATTATAAAATTAAACAATTACAACATATAAATAAATAAAAAAAGAACTACAATATAAATAAAAAAAAAAAGATTACAACATCACAATAAAAAAAACCCAAACATCTAAATCAATATTCTTGATTCTTGATTCTTCGATTATGTGCAATATTTTGGGCTTGCAAAGCAAATAGTATACCTGCGCCAATTAGTTCATCCAACAAAATCAATTAAAATGTATTAGCTGCGAAAATTAGTTAAAAACCCAGAAAAATTAAAAAAAAATCGAAAAAATTAAAATCGAAAAAAAATTAAAACCCAGAAAATCGAAAAAATTAAAATCTAAAATTAGTTAAAACCCAGAAAATCGAGAAAATCCAGAAAATGAAGAAAAAATTAAATTAAAACCCAGAAAATCGAAAAAAATTAAAACCCAGAAAATAAAAAAAAATCAAAAAAAATTAAAATCGAAAATTAGTTAAAAACCCATAAATTTTTTAAAAACGAAAAAATACCCAGATATCGAAAAACAAATAATAATCGAAAAATGAATCAAAATCGAAAAACAAATAATAATCCCAAAAATTGGAAAAAAATTCAAACCCAGAAAAAATTGAAATCGAAAAAACACAGAAAAAAAAACTTGAAATCGAAAAAAAAATTAAAAATCTAAAAACAAAACCCAGAAAACAACCCCAAAAACGCATGCATGAACCCAAAAAAACGATTATTTTAATAAAAAATTAACCAAGAAAAATTGAAATGCTAGCCATAACCCAGAACTCGATTAATTAACCAACAAAAATCGAAAATAAAATCGAAAATTAACCCAGAACTCGATTAATTAGCCCAAAAAACGATTATTTTAATCGAAAATTAACCCAAGAAAAATCGAAATAAAATCCGAAAAAAGATTTAAATCAATTAATGAAACCCAGATCAATAGAATTAAAATCCAAAAATCGATTTAAATCGATGAATTAAACCCAGAAAAATCCAATTAAACCCAAAACTCGATTAATTAAACCCAGAAATCTCAAAATAAAGAAAAATAAAAAAAAAAAACCCAAAAAACACATGCATGTACCTAGAATCGGTGTTCTTGGTGGTCTTGGGTGTTGGTCTTGGTGGTGGTCTTCGCCTCTTCGGTGGTGGCCTTTGGTGGTGGAAACGAGTGAGAAGGGGAGGATAATCTGGGAAGAACGAAAGAGGAGAAAGAGAGAGAGAAGGAGATGAGATCGAAGGACAAAGAAGGCGAACAGAGAAGAGAGAAAGAGAAGGAGGAGAGAGAAAGAGAAGGAGGAGCGGCTGAGGAAGTGAGGGAGAGTTAGGGTTATATATGGGCGGTTTTTTTAAAAAATTATATAGATGAACCGGTTTACTGGCACCGGTTCAAACCGGTGCCCTTTGTATTTTTGGCACCGGTTTGAGCTGAACCGGTGCCATTGCTCTTGGTCTGAAATTCCGCCCATTTTTAGGCAGGTATTTGGCACCGGATTGGCCTGAATCGGTGCCTTTTAGGGGTTGCCTTTTTGTATTTTTCTACTAGTGATAGGAGATGGGACTTCTATTAATATTTGGAGAGACCCATGGATTCCAAATATGCCTGGTTTTACAGTAGGGTCGAGCCAAGGGGAAAATGCTATTGACATCAATTGTGTGCGTCAATTATGGAGTAATAGAAGTTGGGATTTGGATGTGTTGAAAGCTAACTTTTCTGAAGCAGAAGTGAGCAATATTCTAAGCATTCCCATACCGCAATTTGACCACAAAGACTCGTGGACCTGGCATTACACCAAGGATGGAAATTTCTCGGTGCGAAGTGCTTACCATATGCTAATTGAGGATCGAAAAGAGGAGGGGCGTCGTCATCTAATGGTGGATGCTTTTTCGATTGGAAGGCTATTTGGCGTGCGGAGTTACCTCAAAAAATTAATTTTTTTGCTTGGCGTGCAATTAGAGATGCGGCTGCTGCTAAGTGCAATCTTGCACGAAGAGGTATGGTTGTTGATCCCCTTTGTCCTTTATGTGGTGAGAGTGATGAATGTACTCTGCATATGCTGGTGAAGTGCAGAGAAGCAAAGCTGATTTGGTATATTTCGCCCCACGATTAGAGGTGGAGAGGTATGATGGGGAAACTTTCCATGATTGGTGCTGCTCTATCAGGAAGATATTCAAGGATGCAGCTTGGTGGGATATTTTCTAGAGTATTGCTTGGGGGGTGTGGTTGAAGCGTAATAGGTGGTGTTTCGAAGGGAAGAGATATGAAATGTCTGAAGTTATTCATAGAGCTGTTGGCATTGTTGGGGAATTCGAGCAGGCACAGGCCATTAGCAACACCAATCCTCCTCCCCCAGCCTTCGACGTGAGTTAGAAGCCTCCAATGGAGGGTGTGATTAAGATTAATTCTGATGCAGTAGTGTTCTCTCCAAGTGGGGTGGGTCTTGGTGGTGTTATGCGTGATTATGTAGGTGATGTGGTGGTCTCGACTTGTCTTAAGCTGGAGGGTAAGTTTGAGGTTGATGTAGTTGAAGCTCTTGCCATGAGATATGCTCTAAACATAGCTCTGGAGTCTGGTTTTCGACATGTGTGTTTGGAGACCGATTGTCTGAAGTTGCATAATCACCTAGTGAAAAGAATCGTCCCTATTATTGCCTTGGGGATGCTTGTGAAGGACATTCTTCAACTCACTCTCTCTTGTCATTCAATTGCTTTTTCTTTTGTGAGGAGGAGTGGTAATTATGTTGCTCATAATCTTGCAAAGATTTGTATTTCTTTTAATGAGCTTAGAGTGTGGATGAAGGAGTATCCTTGTGATGTAACCGAATTTGTTTTGGCTGATCAGAGCCACATTTGATTTGAATAAAGAGCTTGCTTCCCGTCAAAAAAAAAAAAAAAAAAAAAAAAAAATTTACTCTAAACCCCTAAAACATCTAGACTATAATTGGACAATGGTACCGAGTATAAGGATTCAGCCCATTTATTTATTAGACGGATATATCCCTTTAATAACTGTGGCGGGTCATAGGGATCCATAGAATTGCTCTCTCTCAGATTAGTCACTCAACGTTCTCCATTGAAGCGTAGTCGGCGTGAATCTAGTTCTTGTATCCCCATCGAAGCAGCTTCTGAGGTAAGTTGTTTGTATTTGTTATCATCATATCAAATATCCCTAAAATTATGAGATCGATAATTGCATCAAATATCCCTAAAAATTATTAATCAAATTTGGTTGCTAATGTATTGCAAACACTTTAATGTTAGGATTTAACTATGAAATCAGAGCTCTTTTCCCTGGGACAAGGGCTGCCGCCCCTCCTGCCCTGCCTCAGGGACGGGCCTGGCAGTGCTCAGATTGTTGGTGTTAGAGTTAAAAAACTAAAACCCGGGTTTTTTAAATGTGTTGCAACTCCACAGACTGGTATGAAGATGAACTATCGTGAATTTTGTATTTTCTCTTTTTGATTTTTTCAATTTGAGTAATTTGATTTTTTACGGGAGAGTAATTTGATTTTATTATTTGAATGTCAAGCTTACACCAGCAAGGTCTCCCGAAATCCCAATATAGCTAAGCTGCAAGCCGGCTATCTCTTTCCCGAGGTCTCTCTCTCTTTTTTTTTTTTAATTTTTATTTTGTCCACAAGACGACTATTTGATCATGATCATTTAAAAACACAGGTTGCCAGAAGAAGAGCCGCGCACCTGGCCAAATATCCAGATGCTCAAGTGATAAGCCTTGGAATTGGTGACACTACTGAGCCCATTCCTGTTGTCATTACATCTGCTATGGCTAAGGTAAACTGTTTCATATTTTTGGTTATTGTACTGTTGCAACTCTGCATACCTATCAATCTATGATATCACTCTTTTATTTATACTAAATCTCACTTTCATTTTATATATATATATTTTTTACAGAAATCTTTCTTCTTTGTTCACATGATTTTTTATGTCTATGAAACTTGTAGCGAGCACATGGTCTTTCAACACTAGAAGGCTATAGCGGTTATGGAGCTGAACAAGGTGAAAAGGTATGTGCCAACATGTGTTTTTTTTGGGTTCCTTCATTACTTTGTTCCGTATGTTAATTTTGCATGCTAATTCATGTTTTAGGTTGTTTAGATGTATGAGTATGTGGGTTGTTTACATGGTGTTTATAATTTGTAACTCAACTCTCACTGCCCTATTGGCTCTCATTGGAGCCAGCCTTGTAAAGGCTAAGGAGTCAATACAACTTTACATTTATAGAACTACAGAGAGTAAAGAGAAAAAATCTAAATGGCCCTTAGGACCGAGTGTAAAGATGATACCAAAAGGGTCTAAATGGATCTTAGGAGAAAGTGTAAAGATGATACCGAAACTAGGTTATCTACTTTGTGTGGGAAGTCTTGCTTTTCCCATTTATTGTGGAGTTTTCACAAGTATTTTTGTTGGGGCAAGAAGAAGTTGTTTTGGCACGATGCTCTTATGGAAATTATGTGATGATTATGGTTAGGATAGAATGAGTCATCTAAGGTTACTACTTATTTGGCGATTTAGTGGACTGACCGACTGAGGTTGTTATAGTTTATAAGTGCTCCTTAATTTTGGTGATTTTGTAATCTCCCTTCCACGAAAAGAAGTGGAGGATATAAATTGTCTTATGGCAGGGCTTAACTCAAAGGTGAACCATTGATGAAAATATTTTGATCCGAAAGGATTGTACATTTGAACCTTACGTGTTGGAATGAGGAAGATAACAGTAAAGAAAGGAAACTCAAAAGAAACAGCCACCATTGTTGCTGATATAGCCATAATCGTTCCTTCTCATTCCATTCAACACTACCAATTTTAAATTTATATTCTTTTTTCTCCCTCGTTTCCTCCCTATCCCTTCATCTCTTGTCTGGATATGTTATCATATTGTAGAGATACATCTGACTTGTAAAGTTGTAATTGAGGATCTGAAATTTGTCAACTTGGTTTTTTGACCAAGTTTACTGTATCAGACTAACATAGGTCTTTTTCTCAGGCTTAGACTAGGAGAGCAGAAGGGAGAAAACTAAAGTGAGGGAGTTGAGAGATAGCATGTAGTGTGAACTTTAAGCTAAATAGCAGATGGTGTAGGTGTACTTAGGTGGAGTGTTAGGAGTTTGAATTAATCATGGCTTCAACTCTTCCATATATCGTAAGCAGACATGCTAGAAACATGCCACCTCAACAATGGATATGTGATTTAAAAATCAATACTCAACACTTCAGTTTTGACCACGACACCTCAATTATATTCAATCCACTTGTTGTTGAAGTAAAGCTGTAGGAAAGTGAAGGGAATATTATGTAATATATGGAAAAATGTGACTATGTATGACTTAACGTAGGTAAACATGCAAAATTATGTATAAATTCAAGAGTGTGTTTCATGGATGCCATGTCCTTGAATCCGTGTCCAAGTCTAAGACAATTTGAGAATTTTTAACTTCAATTTGTCTGACATTTGGTATACTTGGAAATGGATCAATATAAGTCCTGATAAACCAAAGCATTGATTGCTTGCATTGATGAGCCTGCGGTTTAGGCCACCTATCAGATATACTTCATTGCTTGCTGGGATGCCTTCTTTGTGTCAGTTCTTGAGTTCTTCAGGCAGCGTATCATCGGCTTCTTCCTGAGGAGCTGAGTTGCTGACTAGCCCTGGTTGCTTAAGATGTCGGTGGGACTAAAAAAACGGTACAAATCCAACTACAGCAAGGGAGACCAGGGATGGATCATTGTTTTCTCTTCCTGCAGGTCACTTTGGTGTTATGACTTTTTTGCTCTTACTTTGCACCCAATTAATTTTCATATCCCTAAAGCTTCAAGTTTCTCAGACTTCCATGATTTTTGATGATAGTATTGCAAATTATTGGGTTTTTAAAAGCTGTAATTGCAAATGGAGTTGATAGGTTTTGTCCGGTTAAGTGTAGCATGCATATCTAATCATGATATTAATACTCCCTCCGTTTTTTATTAGATGCATCACTTTTTATACATGAATGTTTCAATTTAGATCCATCTCTTTCCTTTTTAGCTAATAAATTCTCTCTCTGTCTCATATCACATGGGTCCTTTTTTTTCCCTCTATCTCTTATCTCTAAAAATTACCTAGGAGTCAGTAGTTTCAAAAGTGATGCATTTAAAAAGACGGAAGAAGTCAATTTTGAATTTATAAGTTTTAAGACTGTCATGTTTAATTGGGTTTCTTTATGTTGAATTTTAAAGCGAAGCATTATATATTTACATGTGTTGTGCATCTTTTTTATAAAGTACATTACTAGCCAATTGTTTCGATGTTGCATAATTATCTCGTTACCTTATTTTTATTGTATGTGTAAGGATGACTAACAATGCTTTTGTTTTTAGAAAGTAAGAGCTGCGATTGCTTCAACATTTTATGGTAACCTTGGTATTGAAGAAGGTGATATATTTGTCTCAGATGGAGCTAAGTGTGATATAGCGCGCCTACAGGTATACTGTTTTTGATGAGTTAGATGTGTCTCTCTATATGTAATTGAATGATATTACTCACACTATTAGCAGTAGAATAAAGAAAAAGATTGGTTCTTTGATTAGCTAAATAATATGATATTTTTGGTAACTTGATTTTATAAGGAAGAAATAAGATAGATGAAAGCTTTAAGATTGATTGATAATGGAGGAAAGGTTACAAAAGATAAGTTAATAGCTTAAGGTTATTACTCTCAAATAGTGAGTTTAGCTCAGGACTCTCAAAAAATGGCTTTAGGCCATGACTCTCTAAGGTTTCCCTCAATACAAATTTTTCCTCCTTCTTTCTTCCCTCTCTCTATTTATACTAAGGCTAAAAACTACTATCCTAATAATAATACACATCTCAAAGTGCCATTCCTAAGTTAGTTTATTACATTACCGGGCCCCCTGAACTTCCACCTTGTTCTCAAGGTGGATAATAGTCGGCACTTGAATTCCGGCCTCGGCAACAATGATCACTATTCCAGCTCTTGAATGGGCTAAAATTGAGAGCGAATTGCAGTGAGAAAGGCTGCTTATTGGCTAGAATTAGTGCTCCATTAGCATTAACATGGCAGAATAGATTAGCATCTTGTCATTGGGGATTATTGGCTTTTGGGTGGTGTATGTGGTGACTGCGTTGAGATTAGAGGGGTGCAAGTAGGAGAAAAATGAAGAATAGTTTTGTTTGAAAACGTTGATTAGACTAGAGACATATTATGGTTGTGGGGTGAAGGGTAGTAAAACCGGTCATTAAAAATTGTGATGGGTTGTTTGGGTCGTGATAGGTTGGGCCTAAAGTGAGTAAGCCCAAAACTTTGTACAGCTACTACACCAGGCATAACTGGATTGCCGTCCAAGTCATGTTTTAATCCTTTGACCATAATATGCTTACTATTACTAACCCCTTCACCTTCTAGAAATTCCTTGTCCTCCAAGCCAAAGTCAGTTTCCACGAAATTTCTCAGACACTTAATTTCTGAAATCTGCAACTGCAAATTCCACCCCCCTCCACCACCGCAGCAGCAACCCAGACCACTACAGGATTCTTCACCGGCACAGATGGGTAAACTGGTACTCCCCCCTGGTCCACCACCAGATCCACTTACTCCTGATTTGCCCTTCACAAAGTTATCATCCTCTCCGTTAAGGCCACCACTAGCGGTGGTCTTAAGACCACGCTCAACTTTTCCGGCCAAAACACCCGCTGCAATCAGCACCACCCTTCTCGAAAATCCCTCATATCCCACTTTTGACAAACACATTAACTTCAGCCCTATGAACGATACAGAAATCCACCCAATCTTCAGGTTCTTCGTCGCCAACTTCGTCGTTGACTCCACCTTGACCTCCACCGGCAAACCCATCACCGAATTCACTAAGCCTTCCACCGATATATGTGTTAACCCACTCACCGTCAAAGCTTTCAGATTCAATTGAGAAATCCCAAAATTCAGGGAGGCTTAAACTACTGCTGCAAACTTTACCTGAGAAAACTCCAGGCCCTCCACCGGACCCACTAGCTGCTGACCCGCCTTTCACAAAGCCAACTCCTTCCCTGTTCTTACCACCAGCCTCACCTCTTCTGGCTAAGGATCCCGGACCACCGCCTGATCTACTTTCTCCGGCACTTCTCCTGAATTTTTCTCCATGTAAACCACCTGAGACACCAACAAGCTTCTCTCCCAAACTACTCCCCTCAAAATCGTTTTGAGCTCTACCAGCAAGGCCACGACGTCCACCACTGTTCTGAGCGCTACCCCGCATTTCCACCACGTCCTCCTTCTCTGCCACCCTCAAATCTACTTGAAGGTCTTTTTCCTCCATCTTGAAGTAGCCAAGTCTTTAATTCTTGCCAATCACGAAATGGTTTCATCATCGTTCACATTCAAACCACTGCAACGCTTTGCCATCAAGTCCAATGGTAGCAGCCTTAAACTTCGTCTCCTCATTCATTTGTAGAAATTGAAAGGAATCCTCAAGCTGAAGGACCCAATCTTCCAAATTTCTTCCAATTAAACTCTAGAATATTCAGCTCTTGTCGAGTTCTTTGCTCCTTCTCCTTGAGATTGGAAGTTCTTAGCTCCCTTATGTGTGAAAGGTGTTCGAATCCCTCTTGAATCCATTGCCTCATGAGATTTGATACTTCTGTTCCTGCAAACTGCTTTTTTTTTTTTAATTTGTTTTTTGGTTGACGAGGTGGTCTCCCGTCGGGAGTCACAGGACCACCGCTCTGATACTACTTGTTATGGACTGATATTTCTCACACTAATAACAATAGAATAAAGAAAAAGATTGGTTCTTTGATTAGCTAGATAATCTGATTTTTTTGGTAACTTGGTTTATAAGAAAGAAATAAGAAAGATGAAAGCCAAGATTGATTGATAATGGTGGAAAGGTTACAAAAGATAAGTTAATAGCTTAAGGCTATTACTCTCAAATATTGAGTTTAGCTCACAAGTCTCCAAAATGGCTTTAGGCCATGACTCTCTAAGGTTTCCCTCAATATAAATTTCTCCTTCCTTCTTCCCTCTCTCTATTTATACTAAGGCTAAAAACTACTAACCGAGTAATACTACACTTCCCAAAATCCCCTTCCTAAGTTAGCTTATTACTCTATAGTACTTATCAATGTATCTATACACCCTTTGTCCAAAATTAATTCACATTGTTTCAATCCTTATACTATGTAATCTAGGATTTACCACTGTTTACTTCCTTTATATTAGTCGTTTCCACCTCTTTGTTCCGTTTAAGAGAGGATTTGTTTGCAAATCCAATCATAATTTATTACTTATTGTAGGAAATGTTGATTACTTATCGTAAGGGATGGAGGAGAAAGATTTATGTTGATGACTACACGGAATAATCAAATTTGGTTCATGTTAGCCGACCCCACTTTTGGGATTAAGGCTTTGATTGATTGATTGATTGATTGATTGATTGTAGGAAATGTGATATTTTTTTCCCTATACTTTGGAAACAAGAATGATAAAATGGGAAAACCACTCATACACAACCAATTGACATGGCAAAAAATCTATTAAATCTCTTCTATTTTTTGGGGGTAATTTAAAGGCCGTCTCAACTTTATTGGATGTTATGAAGCTGGAAAAGATTGAAGGTTTTGTCTTTTTACATGTAGGTAACATTTTATTTTGTGCACTAGTTTTTTCATTTCTGAATTCCAATGGTGCTCAAATGTTCTTTGCTTGTGCCTTTTGGTAGTGTGGGTTCCTTAGCAACCCGTGGGGAGATTTTGAAGATGATTGTGCTGTATTGGACTAAGTAGCCTAAGTTCTCTCCTACTCTTAAATAACTATTAAATGACTTATGTACCATTACCTTTTATTCAATGGCAGATGCTTTTTGGATCAGATGTCACAATGGCTGTGCAGGACCCATCGTACCCGGTATGTTATGGTTTGGTTAATTATTTTAAGTTTCATCGCTTTTCATGTTGTTGATGAGAATGGTTTGAAAGTGGATTTTTACTACAATCATTTGATTTCGTTATCCGTAAGGGTCTATCATATCCATTTCAGAAAATGTCGTTCATACCAATTGATTCGTTTGAGAAGTGTTTGGATTGTGAAGTCGTGAGAAGTTCATTGAATGTTACAATTTAGGGGAAGGGGTTATTGGCTCATCAAGTTTCACCATTAATGACCAGATTTGCAGATGTTACTTTTAGATTAATTTTTTGAGGTTCAGGGGAAATTATTGTCACAATACGGAAGGGCATCATCTGTCCAGAATCCACTCAACTTGGGTAAACCTGAACTTGACATAGTAAGGATTGACTAAGAGCTTTTCCCTGATTTTACATTTGGTGGCGTTTGGCCATTCTTAATTGATTTACTTCCCTCAATGAATGATACATCTTTCTGTTAATAGCTATGTGGAGTTATACTTTTGGTGATAGCTTCTTAGAGGGCTTTTAGTCTTTTAAACCATGGATGTTTGAGGCCATAACTGGTTTGTGATGCCCTTAGATGTGCTGCACCCGCACGGGCGTCACATTGGTGTATTCATGTCTGTGTTGTCTTTGAGATTTTGCTGTGATGGGGATAGTTCATTTGCAGGCCACTCTGTATTTTATTTTTTTATTTTTCTTTTTTTTCCCATTTAATTTCAACTGTTATTACTTTTTTTTAATAAATAGTTTGCAATCTTTTATTAAAAGTGAAGTCAATTCCCCTATTCTATAGCAAGTCTCCTTCCAAAACTGAATGTCAGATATTTTGTTGTGTACTTTGCATATTGCATCCTTTTGGTGCCCCTCTGCACAGTTTTTTTTTTCTTCTTTTTGATGATATTAAGTGAATTGGCTCTAGATTTTTACCAATAAGTCATTTTTAGACTTAAGAATTAAAGTATTACTTGAGTTTGGTCATCTATTGATGCAATCTCTATCCATCCTTAAGTGTATATCCATGTTATTTTTTGGGATATGTTAAGGATCATAGTCAAAGGGTGAGGTTTAACCAATAGTGTGTTGGTGTGTCGGGATTAGGAATACATAATTGAATGAATTCATTAATTTTTCCTATTAAAAATATTTTTTTAGGGACACAAGGAATTTATTCCTTGATTCATATTTTTAATTAACTCTTATTATGTACAATTTTTTTTTGGTTTGCAGGCATATGTGGATTCAAGTGTTATAATGGGCCAGACAGGACAATATCAGAAGGATTCAGAGAAGTATGGTAAAATTGAGTACATGAGGTGTAATCCTGAGAATGGCTTCTTTCCAGATTTGTCTGCTGTTGGAAAGACAGAGATTATTTTTTTCTGTTCACCAAACAATCCTACTGGTGCTTCTGCGACAAGAGAGCAACTAACCAAATTGGTGCAATTTGCCAAGGACAATGGGTCAATCATTGTTTATGATTCTGCATATGCAATGTATATTTCAGATGACAGCCCACGCTCAATTTATGAAATTCCTGGAGCCAAGGAGGTAAGCATTAAGAAAATGTGAAATCAAAGCACCTGTTCTTTAGAAGTTGGTTGCTCTTTTGTTCTCAGAATTAGTATATACTTATCAATACAATTTAATACCAATCTATGCTGCATGAAAAGGTGAGCACAGATAAGAATTACAATATTACTAGGATATTTTGACTTTTACCACAAAAAAAAAAAAAGAAAAGAAAAGAGTTTTTTACCATCAAAACTTTTAAAAGTTATTTCACCACAAAAAGAATTATAAAAACAGTTTTTCACGATAATTTCATTTTTCTACAAATTCAAAGTTTGTTCTTTGAAATGTAAGTAGTGGATAGCTAAGAAGCTAAAAAGCAACGATTCAATACTAAAATCATATGGAAGAAGAAATAGTACAAATTTAAAACCTACTCCGTATTAACTGATCTTTGATTTCGAAGCAGAATTTACATAATTTTTATATTGTACTATTTTATTTTTTCCCTTCTGACTAGTGACATGTTATTTAACGTTTAGAAACACTACCTTGTTTTATTTTCCTGAGAACTTATTATTATTTTTTCCTTAATAACCTATGTTAGATTTCTCTAGAAAGATATTTAACTTTTTTTTTCTTTTTTCATGAACTCTACTTTAACTCTTACACATCGGTGTATAATTATTTTAGTAAGGCCAGTGATTTGATATTTTTATTAATAACTTATGTTATTTTCCAAATACATGCACTCTGTGTAATCATTTCTTAGGCCCTATCCACTTCACCTTTTTTTTTTTTTTTGAAAAAGCTAAATGAATGTTATTAATCACAAACAACCAGAACTTTACAGCTCTGCCACGAGCAGAACGAACGGACACAAATAGCCAACCCCTCATAACAGAACCAACACTACACTAATTACAAAGAGTACTTCTAAACCATCTTCTGTTATTTCTGCTAATTTTAGCAGGCATATCAAAACTAATTCTCTGAAAAATATTAAACTTCAAGTTCCTGATCACAGCTTCTGGTCTTCTGAGACATCTGTCCCAAACCACTTTGTTTATCTGCTCCCAATAAATAAGCCCTGCGAAGCAACTCTGAATGAATGACTCTCCTTCTAAACCTTCCGGTTATCTGCTCAAGCTTAGAATTGCAGTCCTCAATATGTTCAGGATTAAGTCTTACAACTGTAAGCAACATTATCTGCAATATTGGCAATCAAAATATAGATGATCAATAGGTTCAGGCTTAAGGTTGCAAAGAGGGAAAAGATCATTACTGGCAATGCCCAACTTAGCAAGGTGAGCCTTGACTTTGATCCTTCTCCACATAACCAACCAACAAATGAATCTATGCTTAAGCACATTGAATTTGTTCCAAACCCACTTACACCAATCAACCTCATTAGATTCCTGTTTTAACTTAGCATACCCAATAGTAATTGAGTGGCCTTTAGGATAAGCAAGCTAAGAATTATTATTATACCCATCTTTGAACTTATCCTTAACCCATCAAATTTGCTTCCAAATTGAAAGGGCACTTGAATCTCTTCCGGTTCTTACTCTCCAGCTATTCACCCATTTCAACCATTAACTATCTTATTCGTAGCAATTTTTCAAATAAGCTTGCAACATCACTTGTTAGGCCCAGGAATGTGTGGAGAACGGTTCAAGGTTAAGAAGCGAATAGCAAGGAAGATAGGGTGTTGCGTGTGATGGAGAAGTGCATAAGCGCAGTCCCGAACGCAGAAATTGGTGCAGGAACAAACAAGGAGGTGTAAGAGTATCGCTGCGCAGGCCCTTTGGGCTCTGTATTTTGCAGCTTTTGCGATTTAATGACGTGGCTTGTTTATGTCCGTTGGATGGCTTTCTTTGGCTTTGCACCCTATATATACTCTTGTTAGTCATGTATTAGGGTAAAAACATAGTATAAAATTGCGGCCGACACGCTGTGTTGCGGACGATTTATAACTGAATTTCAGGTTAAGAGATTTGCTGTTTTGTGATGACTTTTTATAAAAGACCAAGTTTTGACCGCGACATCCGAATTTTGCCCAATAAACCTCGCATCACTTGAGAAATAGCTTATATTCGTTGGTTTATGAAATTTTCATGGCAAACTCCATTGTTGCCGACTTGCCGGCTACTCGATAGGTTGAAAGAGGGAAAAGGTGAAAGGCGGGGGTTAAGTGAAGTTGAGTCATGGGTGGGAATAGTGGGACAACAATAATAAGTAAAAAGCTACTCTCCATTTTTTCCTTATGTTACTTTGACCCCACCATTCTCTACATTTTTCTTTAAAATGGAATCATGTGACTACTAGTAAAATTTACTTTTTGACATTTTAACTCTTACTAAAACTTATTTTTAGTTTTCAATTACAAAGAAAATTAATGGATTTTGATAATTTGTTTTTTAAAAAATAATTTTATTATTAAAAAAAAAAAAAATAATACTTCAAAAAGTCAAACAAAAATTTTAATGCGACTACCGTGACACAGTTCGCGATGAACGTATTTTTTTCCGATATACATAAACGCGATCGTGACCAAAACCACATTTTTATTTTATGGGTAAGTAGATGAAGGGAAAAATAGATGAGAGAGAGAGAGAGAGAGAGCTAAAAATGTTAATGCTTTAACTCTTAGGGTTTGGGAGTGGAAAATGGTGTGCTTGAAGTGGGAGTTTTCATGGTGTTTTGAAAGCTTATTATCTACATTGTTCTTCATTAAAGTATTTCTTTATAGTGGATTGGTGGGTTTTTCTCCTGGTTCTTGGGTTTACCATGGTAAATTCTCCTTGTTTTTATGTCTTCGTCGTTGTTAATTGTCGTTAATCGCAAACTAGGTAGCACTTTTTTAATTCCTTTCAATTGGTATTAGAGCCGGATTGTTTTGGCGGTTTTTTAATGGTTAGCTTGTGTGGTATGCTTCTTGTTTGTGATTGGAAAGTCATGAGATTGTACTTTTACTATTGAATTTTCAATTTTGGTGTTATGGGTGTTCAAAGTTTGAGTGTTTGGTAGAATTTTCAATCGGTTGTTATTGAAATTGAAAAGTATTAAATTTTGGGTTGATTAACAATGGAAGACGGAGTAGGAGGATTGAAATCTATGGAGTTTTGATGTTGGAGTGGAAGGATTTCAAGGATTTCCCTATCTTGATATCTTGATATCCAGTAGTAAACTCAACATTAGTGGCTACGAGTTTTGTGTGAGGGAAGGCTATGGAGAAATTGTTGAACTTAACATTGGAATGGTGCCTTGTAACCTTGGGAAAACACATCGATAGTCATGAGGATTGTGTTTCTATGTGGAGGCATGGCTTCGTCGGATTGCCAGTGAGGAAGAGCTGTGGTTTTTGTTTTAATGGTGGAAAATGGTCGGGAAAAGCATGTAAAGTCAAGGGGTCTAACATGGGTTTTGTGAGGTGATGTGAATCTTTGCAGTAGGCATTATTGGTTGGATTGCCATTGGATAGAAGCCATTATATTTGATGATTCAATGATCGAAGAGGGCCGAGAAAAATGTACCAAGTGAAGGTGTATCATGGAAGCTCACATGGTGTTTGTGAGTGGTGAATGTACATGGTTTTGTGTATAATAGGTAAGTATAGGTGCTTCTTGAGGTTGGAGCATGGTAGGAGTGTTCCATCAACAAAAGAAAAGGCCCAAAAAGGTTTGTGTTTGTCACAGTGGGTGAGTATGTGTGGAGTGCGGTTGGATCCTTGGTTGTAAAGAGGTGTCATTTCCTTGGTGTAGAGGAAATGGGTGTACAGTCGAAGTTGGTTGATATTTCAATGTTTGCATTGCTTTCTTGGTGTAAAAAAGGTGGTGTATTGGAGTTAATTTCATTCAAATTTTATGTATGGTTGTATTGTTAAAACTACTAACTTTAAACCCTTGCGGTATCTTTCAAGAAAAAACAGGTCGATTATCAAACAAACATTAGACTCATTCATATTTTTTCTTTAGATTCAACATTTTAATTAAAGTATTAGAAATACCCTATCTTTAATGCAATCACCGTATCAATGTTCTTCTCACCCCACATTTGCTTGGAAAAACTTAGAAAAAGGATTAGCCCCAATTTCATTAGTAATTCCAAGTTTCCTATAAGCAATTTCATCGGATACATCATCAATTGACAATTACAGCAAAGGCTTATTAGGAACCTTAATCGAATTCGAAGAACTTACCTCAAAATCTAAACCCTTATTTCCAGCATCCCCTCTTTCCGGGTTCATCACGATAGCCTCCTTAGGTTTTATCACATTCAACCATTACTTGGTTCTACAGCCATGAATGTGTTCTTGAATCGACTACTCGAGTTAGAATCAAATTATCCAGAATTCCAAAATCCCGTGGACGAATATGCATAACCCCTATAAGCGATTTATCATTCGATTTCAAACTATCAACTCTTGCTTCCTTCGACCGAGTACAAAAATTGCTTTATTCTCCTTTAACCAGCTTCTTCCTAGCTTTCTTCGTCATGCCAGAAAATAAATTTTTAGAGACAGAAAGTCTTTAAATTTGTTCACTTTACCTTGTTTTTGCATTGTTTTTATTGAACTGAAATTATTTTCATTGCTTAAAGTTACTGATTTTTTTTATTGAATTAAAATGTTTTTATCGAACGCAACTATTTTTACTAAACTTAAATTTTTTTTACTGATTATTTGTATCACCCCCAAAATTCAAGTCTTTTTAAAACAAACTTTCAAAATCCAACCATCGAACCTTAGGAATGTTACTGCTACACTCATTTTCCGTAGAAAATATATGCAAAGCAAAACGAAATACTATTTAATAAACTAAGTGGTCTAAGTGGTGGCAAAATGAAAGTCATTGCATCAAAATTGCAAATTATTTTAAAAATAATAGTTAAAGGAAATAATTAAATTCGGAAATAAACTAAATTGCCTTAGCTACGTGATTATTCTAATGTCTTTTCACACGTAACCGAGTACCTTCTTACTAACCTGTAAATAAATCAGAAACAAGAAAGGAGAGAAAACTCCCAAAATCAGATAAACGGAGTAATTCCAACTCCATCCTGTAAAATAAATAATCTTAGTTCGAAAACATTTTATACATAATATAGGCTCATGGACATTATAATACTCAACCAAATTCAAATTGTCACATAACTTATTGAAAGGGAAAGGGAAAAAGAACACTAGTAAGCAGCCGGGACTAGTCCCTGTCACCAAATGGCCATGAAATAAACAAAATGCCCCTAGTGTGCACACCCCTCACTAATACCCAGTGATTAGGAGGAAGACTAACAATAATATACAATAATTTAAACCACTAGTAGCAACCATAACTACTAGTGGCCAACATGTTCTTTACCCTTTCGGGTTTCATTTCCCTTCTAAGATTAAATTTCACTATACATTTATTAGATTACATTGTCCGATCACATTGCACACAAGTATTGCACAAATCAAATTATCCCAAGCAACAATATTCAATTCCAGTATTACTAGAACATGGTCATTCCACATGACATACTAATTAGAACTCGATTCCTAATAGGCCTTAGAGACCATCGATCACATATAATCAATCATCTAATTCCCAAGATTATTCTTTTAATTATTATTTTAAAGACTCATATGATATCAAATATTCAGATTTTCGGAAATACATATACTAATACACAAAATAGAAAACTAGAATATAATTCCATAATCTCTTACGCTTACACATTCATCTCATATAATTACATAAGCACGTAGTTAGCACACTATATTTCAAAACAATTTCCTAACGGGATTCTAAAGATGATAGACATTGATAATAACCTTGCTTGTGTGTAAAAATTCAAGGTAATTAACCTTCGTAACGCTCACCTAGTAGCCTCCGTCTACAAATAAACGATTCCAAGTTAGATAATTATACGACTATATACAAAAATTGGGCGTGTGATTAATTTATCTCAGCCCATAATCTAATCACCCCAAAAAAAAATATAAACAACTAATTATAGAGTTAGTTGAACGTATTATATCATCTTCATCATCACCGACCTTCTGACCCTAAGATCCACTAAATCAATACAAAGTCTTTTTTTTTTCCTTTGGAAATCAATCAACACAAAGTCTAAATCCAACAAACCAATTATTAAAACCAAAACAAGATGGAAAGTGACGAGTTGCAGGTGACTTCTTAACTTGGGAATTGGACTTCGAAATTATTATTATTTTTTTTATTTGAAATAATTCAATGCTTTTTATGGAAGGCTTTTGGTTGTATAACAAGGGTAGATTATGGTGTTGAGCTATGATTTTCAAGTGAAAGGCAAGGTTAGGGTTTTAAGAGATAGTTTACCTAAGAAAAGATTGAAAGAGATGATTACGGTATTGAAATTTGAGGTTAAGGGGGGTTTTATATAATTTGAGTTGTTTAGCTTTGACTCTAGAAATTTCACAAGATAAGGGTCAAACTTATCTTGAGTTTGTTACATAAACAAATTTTCAAAATTCTTTTTTAGTTTCTGTAAATTATCCAAAATTAGTTTTTTTTTTTTTTTTTTTTTTTTATAATTTTTTTTTTAAAATAAAAAATCCGAAAATAAAAGATAATTAATATATATTTGAAAATAAATTATAAACTTAAAGGTTTATACTAGCAAAATTGTTGACTAAAAATACTAAAAAAAAAATAAAAAATGGGGAATTTCATTATTATTGTTTATAAGGTGAAGTAAATAGGACCTTACAATCAAAATTTTATTAAACTTTTTTTAAATTAGTGTAAACTGAATATGTTATTATTTAAAGTACTCCCTTCGCCCCACAAAATATCTAACACACTCAACATTGCACACATGTCATTGCATTACTTTTAACTTAATTTTATATAATTAATTAATAATGAAAATTATATTGAAAATTATATTATGAAACTTTATATTAATACTTATCAAACCACATATTTTATGATAAAATATGTTTTTATTATAAGTAAAAAATTATGGTGAAAAAGTCCGACATCCAAGAATAAGGGAGTAGTTTTTACTTATTATTTTATGAAACTATGTTATGGTTCTCTTATAAGCATCGATGATTCTAGTAGGAAATCATGTTATTTTGCTAACACATTTTTTAACACAAAAGGATGCATAGATTACTTAGCAAAGCCCTTTTAATTACAACCTAACCTCGAAATGCATTCTTCGAAGCTCGATTCAAAATTGAATAAAATAAGCACTGTACACAGTCGATAGTAGTGTTTATAAAATAACCTTAAGAAATACAACCACTTAAGAAAAAGCTAACTAGCTAAGTATAGGGGAGAGCATGCAGATCTTTAAGATCATCTTCAAACGCATCAACAACACTTGTAGGAACCACATAATGAGGAGTTTGACCCACATGCATATCCATAATATATTTTGCCAGATAATGAGCCAATGAATTAAGCTCCCTTGGCATATGCTGAAAATGATCACCATATCCTTGTTGTTGAGGGCTACATCAATGATAACTGTAGCTAGCTCATGGTGCATATGATCACCTTCTTTGTCGAGCAAATTTCTAATAGCTTGGGCATGGATTCAATCATTGAACTTTGCTCTTGTATAGTTCAAACTAAGGGTGAGCAAGACCGGTACCCAGTACAAAAACAAGGAACTGGTCCCGAACCCAATTATATCCGGGTCCACGATTTTTGAATTGGTCCCGAAAATGGTTATAAAACCAGGTCCATAGTTATCAAAATCGCGATTCGGATCGTAGAATCGTATAGGATCGATAGAATCGATAACGATTCTACGATCCTATGGCCGATTCTATCGATTCTACAAAGTAAGCTTAAAGGAACATTTTTATCTTAGTGGCCTTTGTATGGGCTTGCTCATCTGGTTTCATTCCAATTTATATTTTTTTTCTTTAGTTTTTCCCCTTAATTTTTATTTATTTTGTTTATTTTTGTTTAAAATAAGCTAAATATGTGGCCCTACTATTGTTCTTGGTTTGTAGATACCGTGGATCCAACCCTACCTGATTTCACTTGAATTTCACTTGATCCATGTAGCTGATTATGTTACAATGAATTTAATTATCTAATTTCAGTGCAAGTATGTAAAATTAAAATGATAGTCAAGTATGAATTATGTTACTAGGTCTACTACAACTAGCACCATTTTTTCTCTTTTTTTTTTTTTTTTTTTTTTCAGAGGTTAGTTTTTTTTTTATTAGAATTAGAAAGTAAAATTAACAAAGAGTATTATAAATTTAGATTGCGTATGTATACACTATCGTCATGTAATGTTATCAAGGAAATAACTTTTAAAAAAATTGAAATATTATTATTATTTACTTAATTTAGTTTACATATGAATAAATATTTGAAACATTTTAGTAAAACTTATTTTTTTTGCAATTTTTGTTGGATCGGTCGATCCTACGATCCGATTTTATGATTCGATCCTACTCCCATCTTCTGATCCAAAGTAGAATCCCGATCCTGATAACATTGACTGGACTGGGTCCATAATTTTGGAAACTGGTCCCGGAATTGGCAGGAACTAGTTCTTTTTAATTTCTAGATTTTTTAGAAAAATAAAAGTAATTTCTTGGAAAACTTGTAACTTCAACACACTTTTTTTATTTTAAGAAATAAGTTCAATACACTTAGATCTACAAGGATAGAAGGATTATAGATCTACAACAAAGATATATATAATCAAAAATGATTTTTTTTTTTAAAATTGGTATTTCATACTTTTTCATTTCTATAAAGTTTAAATAACACTCTCTTGGTTTCTCCTAATTTTGAATATGAAAAAAAATAAAATCAATTGAAATAACCATTGCATCAACAATCCAGAAACAAATAAGAAGTATTTGTAGAGAGAAGACGTTGCATTGGTGATTTACGTGTTGTTTTTTTTTTTTTTTGAACTGATCGAATTATGGTGAAGGTGTTAAAGAATCAGTTTAATGGTGTCCATGGAGGCTGTGAGAGATAAGGAGATTTGGAGATTTTAGGGTTTGGTAAGATTAGACTTTTTATTATGTGCATGATGTATGTTGGGCTTTGTCTTTTGGGCTTTTTTTTTATTTATTTTTATTTTTTTTATAAGAAAGAGGGTATTAGAACTTTGAACACACAACTATCTCCAGTTAGCAGTATCGGTCCCAAATTTTTGGATTCGGAACTGGAGGTGGGTTCTAACTGAACTAGTTTCGGGTCTAGACTTGCTGGGTCCAAACTGGTTGCAGTTCCAAAATCGGGTACCCTAAATTTTTGCTCAATTCTACTTTAAACCTTCTCTTAGTGCATACACCTTTGCACCTAAGGTATTTAGGGGCATTGTACTTGCTTCAGTAGCCAAAGTACCATTCTCCTATTTTTTTTTTTCCTTTTAATTTTTTAACATTCCATCTGTATCCAGCTTAATAAATCCACCCCTAGGAGGGCGCTTGAAGGACCAATATCATCATTCTGCTTTCCTTTTTCCTTTCCATTACCCTGTAAACTAAGGTATTGATTTGATAATCTGTAATAAATCCACTGAACACAAAGTTACAGTTATAGATATAAGCATTAAAGACAATTCCATTCCTCAATTTCCAAAGATGCCACATTCCCATAATAATGAAGATAGGCTTCCATTTTGGTTTTAGGGAGAAGCCGAAAATGAATTAATCATCGAGTTCATGAAGGTGGAATAGTTAAAATTGAGGGGTGGCTTTAAAAACTGAAATACCATTTTCCAAGGGATGCTTTTGAAAAGACGAATAAAAGTTTCAGCAGAAGTACAAGTATTACACCTTTGAACAAGTATCATCAAAATTCGGAAATTTGGAAGCAAGATGTGAGGTAAAGGGTATGATGGAAAGGACAGAGTTTCACATGAACATCTTGTACTCTAATTAGAAGGCTTTCCAATTGAAAGAAAATGGAAGGTGAATGGGTGTGGGATTTTTAGAAAGGAAATAAGCTGCTTTGATAGTGAAGACTCCAGAAGAATGATGCTGCCATCTAATTTGATCCGGTGAAGTTGAAAGAGGAATGCTGACAATTAGAGAGCAAATTTAACTCGGTAAAAGATACTTAATGTCATTAATATACTAAGTACCATTTCTTATAATATTGGACACTCTCCGGTGACATTTTGGTGCATTTTGATTTAGGAATATCAGTGGGTATAATTTTGTAAAGGGGACTTTGCAAACCAACCCAATGATAATACCATGAGAAAGTATCAGCTCCATTCCCAATTCTAATGATAAGACCCTTGAATAACTATTCTCTTCCTTTAAGATATATCTCCACATTGGGAATTGAGAGGAATTAGGGAAACATTAGCTTATTGGGGTTAGTAAGAAAAGTCTAACCCAGCTTGGCCACGAAGGAAAGATTCAGGTCTTTTAAGGATCTTAGTCCTAAGCCTCCCATAGCTATAAGAATGGTGACATTTTCCCATTTTGGTTCTAGGAGTGTACCTAATGGAATCAGATTTGTTCCAAAGAAATCTTTTGCACTTGTATCTCAATGTCCATCTAAAATAGATGAGGGTAAAAGACTAGTTTGCATAGCATGGACAAGATAAAGACTTAACACCGACTTGTTCAAAGAGCATCTATTGGCCATATTAAGCAATTTAGCTTGCCAACCTTTTTTTCTATCCAAAGTCTTCAGTGTAATAATTCCAGTATTCACCTTTTTTTAGCTTGTTAGGGCTAATGGCTAATGTTATCCCTAACTCCCTAAGTACTTTCCAAAAATGAAACTAGACTTGAAATTGCTAAGGTTGTGAGCCGGTGTCTAATATTATAGTCCATTTTGCTCGGAAAGATAATACTAGATTTAAGATAATTTAACCTTTAGGCTATTGAAAACTCCAAACTCATCAATACTCATCATAGTGTTTAAGTTATCGACAGTAGCAATCCCCCCCCCCCACTAAAAAAAAAAACACCATCAATATGGAAGAGGTGAAAAAGGCTATAATTTTTTTTTGAGATTTTTAGAGGCTTCCAACTATCTTTTCTCACACTATCCTTAATTAGAAGAGAAAGTGATTTCACTATTCCATAAAATAGAAATTTGAATAGTTAAAACACAATGTATAATACACTTAATGATGGTAGAAGGAAAACCAAATCTATTGAGTGTGTCGGAAATGAAAGACCATTTAAGGCTTTCATAAGCTTTAGCCTAATCTGATATTAAAATCATCAAATTCTTACCCTTCCTACATTTGTGAAAGAGATGAACAACCTCTTTAATGAGAATGATGTTGTCCCCCATACATCTAACTTGATGCAAAACACTTCTAAGCCTGGAAGAAAGGATTTAGTAACAAGCTTATAGATAGTATTGCAAAGTTTGATAGGTCTAAACTTAGACATGGAGGTGAAGTTAGACATGGAGGTAGGGTGATCCTTTTTTTTTGGAATTAAGGAAATATAAGAGTGATTGACATTATATGAAATTTCTAATATCCTTCCAAAACTGCTAATAGAAAAGAGGTTGAATACCATGAAGGCTTTTGATGGGGTCCATTCTAAATAAATTTGATTTAACTTCATAGAAGAGAAGCAAGTAAGGTCTTTTTTGAATTATTTAAGACTACAATATGAGCCCAAGACATAGAAGGTCCATTATTCAAGGTAGTGATTCCTAGCTAACTCCTTAAGCAAAAGTTGATCATCAATTAAGATACCCGAAGGCTCATTAAGAACAACAATTTTACCTCTACTTTTTTTTTACTTTTGCTAAAACATGGAAGTATTTGGTTTTATAATCCCATACTTTCTCCAATTTATCCTAAATTCTTAAATGTATTAGCATTCCAATGGGGTGATATTAGATAAAGGGTTGAGAATAGTTTTTCCAATTTGAAATGAAAAAATCTTTGAATTTATCATGTTGTTGCCAAACTTTCTTGCATCTTAGAGGGACGGGGCCTTTAACAGGATCATTACACAACTAATCAAAATGGGATTATGATCAGAGTATGTTCTTACAAGGTTAGTAAACTTTACATGTGTAAAGATTTCAACAAAGGCAACATTTGCAATTGCACGATTGAGGCACTCTCTTATAAGATATCTTCCAAACCTTGCGCTTTCCTAGGTCCATCAAACCAATAAAATTGCTGAAATCTCTACAATGGGAAGGCCTAAAAGAACCCCTGCTTTTCCCCTTAGAGAAGTTACTTCATTCATGTCCCCAACCACCATCCAAGGTGTAGTGGGGGAGGAATATTAGCCTGCTTGTCATTCCAAAATGCACGTCTCTCCTTGCAACACTTGGAGAATGCAAACATGTAATTAACACTTTAGGCTTATGGTTATGGAATTTGAAGGGAGATTGGAATTTATGCTCACCAAGTCCAATCCAGAAAACACAAATCCCCCCTTTTAAACCATGAGCAGGAACAACTCTATTTTCATGAAACCCAAACTGCTTCCTAATATTAGATTACATCCTTTACATTGGTGCCTCTGAGGTGGAAGAGAGTGATGATCCTCCATGCACAACACTTAGGCTTGAATTCCTAGTTTTTCCCCTTGGGTTTGATAAATTGCCATATAGTTTCCTATTGAGCCATGTTTTGTCCCTGTGTAACGCATTTCAAGGGAATGTTTAGGAGATTTTCGTGCATGCGTTTGAACTGAAGCAACCTCTCGTGAGATGGCCATTAGAGAGTAAGGCTCATTCTTGCATGAGGTGACATCTCCTCTCTTATCCTGCTGCCATTGCTGAGGTTGTGTGTAAGGATCGGGATCCTTGTTGTGCAAATTGGTCTCAGATAGGGAAAAGGGTAAGAGTGCTTGGTTGTGGTGGTTGGACAGCACATGCCTTTTGATTTGATAGATCATTGATTGTGGAGGTGATGTGGTTGTGGATAGGTTTATCATGGTTGGAGAGGGTTGGGATGGTGAAACACCCCAATAATTCTCCCTTTTCCAAACCACTTACTTTAAATAAAAATAGAGGAGAACCATTGGCATGTTACCGCCACGTGTTAAAACGTTAAGGCTTTATCAAAGTATTGCAGCGGAAATCTAATTTAAATATTAAAATGATATAATTTAGAAAACGAATAAGTCAAAGCTTACAAATTGGAACCATAAAGGCCCTTATTTAAAACAAAACCAATAATCAAAATCCAAAACATAAATGAATAGCAAAGCAAAAATGAGTTCAACACAAGAATCGAATACTCTCAATCACACCAATCCCTTGACAATGCGTATGTCGAATCCCCAAACTTCACATCATCAAGCTAATCTGTGCAATACTGCTCCCCAATAATACAAGTGTAATAATTGGATCATCACAAGGTCATTGAAAGGCGAAGGCCATGACTAAAAGAAAACACACACAAAAACACGCAATCAGCTGAGTACATACAAGCTACAACGTACAAAACCTAGCATGTTAAATTAATTAAAGTAAATAAACATACAACACAAATTCATTAATCAAGACTCCACACTTAGACAATTCAATTGACTCAACATACTTACTAACCAATTCCGAACACTAGACTCTTTATATTTAGCTTGATTAATTTA
This sequence comes from Chenopodium album, assembly GCF_948465745.1. NCBI lineage: Eukaryota > Viridiplantae > Streptophyta > Magnoliopsida > Caryophyllales > Amaranthaceae > Chenopodium > Chenopodium album. The sequence goes on along the minus strand of NC_137835.1, from coordinate 85,938,613 downwards.
ATGTGGAGTAAGCAACAGACGAGGTTGTCCAATCCACCAAATCATTTTGGTCCCAAATGACCATTTGAAATAAAAAGTTTAGCGCGATGCAAGAATGGGCGCGACTCCATTCTCACAAAGTTAGTCTAGGATCCCATCTAACTTTCATTATAAAATAAAATGTAAATACCAAAAGAAAAGAGGACATGTTGATCAAACAAGCCTCGAAAAGCCACAGGCTACCACCGTGTACCCCAACCCATAATTGTCAATACTCTAGAAGTGCACGCTTTCCAGAGTTTTATTGCTCATCCATGTTTCACTTTACGTGATTACAATTTTAATTAATAGCCGACTCATTCAAGAAGACCATACATAACCATCATACATCAATTCACTTTTAATCTTATTTAGGACAATGGTGATCACATCACAAGTTGACCTTTAATTCCATTAAACTTTCAAATTATTCAAAATTGTTGAACATAGTCAACCCACCTAACCATTTCGGCTTAATCCACTTTTACTCAACATTCTAACAAGTTATGCTTGAGTAATAAATAAAATAATAATAACCTTATGGAATAATTAATAAATTCATTCCACTTAAACCATTTAATTCCAATCCTCCAATAATCAAACTATGGTTAATAAACCAATCCAATAAAAACATGCTTGTATTAACATTCCGTACAAACAATTAATCCATTATAATTCAACATGCTTGCATCCATAATTCCATACAAACATAATCAATTTACCAAAACATGTCTCATAAACATAAGCACATGAATTAATTAAATGTATAACCAAACAATTTTCATCCAAGTGTCCTCTAAACATGAAACTAAGTTCTTTACTTTTAGTACCTAAACATGATACTACTTACAACGAAGTAGACATGTACATACCTCGTGTAAACAATCCTTTATGCCACTTTTAATCACTTAAAAGTCTCCTAGAGAATAATCACTTCCTAGAAAACAACCAACAACCATAAATAAATACTTAACCAAATTTCCAGCAATATAATTTAGATTAAAAGTTCTTAAAACTTCTTTAAAAACATGTTTTTATGCTTAATTAATTATTAGATATTCAATAGGAACAAAAGCCCCAATTTCATTGCTCATTAGAACCCTAAAATCCCAATTTCATTAAATTAAATTGAAACCCTATGTTTATAATTCATAAAATCTGAAAATTTATAACATAAATATAATCTGAAATTTATAATCTTTATACCATCAAAATATAATTTGATACTAAAAATATAATCTTTATACTAAAATCAAAACCCAAAACAATTAAATTAACATTAAGCAAAATAATAAAACAAGGAGGAAGGAGGAAGGAGGAGAGGAAGGAGGGCCGTCCATGGAGGCGGCCGGGCTGGTGGTCGGCGCCGGTTTCCGGCGGCAGGGGCGACGGTCCGACAGGAGCACGCAGTGAGCATGGCTCACGTATAAAAGGGGGAAAGGGGAAAGAAAAGAAAGAAAGAAAAAAAAAAGAAAAGGAAAAGAAAGAAAGGAAAAAAAGAAAAGGAAAAGGAAAAGAAAAATAAAAATAAAAATAAAAGAAATAAAATAAAGGAGAAAGAAAATTAGACTAACCTTTTGTGTGGGGAAAATTTTGGGGATGTATGGGGTATTTATAGGAGAGAGAATTCTAGGGTATGAAGGAATATTGGGACTCATGCAAATTATGGGCCAATTAAATAAGTAAAGTGGGTTAGGCTTTGTTTGTTGGACATGAACGGTAAAATGATGGTTCATAAAAAATCATAATGTAATAAAAATAATTTTCCACCCAAAATAATTTGTAACTTTTTAAAAATAAAATCTGGAAAAATACAAATAAATATTATAAATAAAATAAATTTTTACTTATAATATATTTAAAAATATGGGGGATTACAGATGGGTTGGTAGGTGGTGTTAAAATTTTTTGGAAGTGCTGTGATGGGATGTTGACAAGATGGAATTGGTTTCCATATTGGTGATGGTCGAGTTGGGTGAGATGATGGAGGTTGGGTCATTGTGAGGGAACAATCACTTTTTCATTTTTCAATTTTTCGTTGCTTTGGAGAAGAAGAAAAGACATTACAAGAAATAGTAGGAAAAATAGAGCAAACAAGAGTTAAATGCTAACGAAGGGTTTTCTTTTATGGAAAAAAACTTTAGAAGAGGTAGTGTATAAAATAGGTTGAATGGCAATATTTTTTTCAAGATTGTCCTCTAAAACTCTATCTAGAGAAGGAGTTAACTCTTGCTTATCAGTAGTACAACTAGAGCTCAAGATGGAGAGAGAGTGACTTGTACTTGCTATATTACACAGAGGTAGTGGTAATATATGATGAACAGTATCATTTTGTGGGGCTGCCCATCTCCCAAAACACCTTCATCTGATAGCTTCCATAAATGCGTTGAGTCCTGAGCAGATTTAATGATAGAGTTCATTTACAAGGTTACAACTCTGGTTTTTATTCTTCCAATTTGGATTATAAGCGTTATTTCTGGAAATGGGTTTGCTTTCTTGGATCCTGTAACCAAAGTCCATGGGCCATACCCATCAAAAAATACATTAGGCTTTTCAACATGCTCCCCCCCCCCCCCCCTTTTTACATTCGATTTGGGAGTACTTGCACCAGGTTCCAAATGTATGGGCTCCATAGTAGATGCCATACTTTTCTATAAGCCTGATCCATGCATAGTCTTAGATGGATTAGACTTTGCCATCTGTTTGTAATCCTTCAATAGGATCCCACTTTTACCACATGACAAACAAAGAGAGTGAATATTCTCATATTGGACGTGTTGCCATCCACTACTAATCCATACTTTTGTAACGAGTGAATTAGTCATGTTAATCTCAATGCAAAATCTTGCATATCTTTTCCTTGAAAGCTTATCGGTTGCATAATCCACTCTAATAGGCATGCCTACCCTTGAGTAATCCGGAAAAGTGCTTCCTTATTATAATATTTAACTGGTGATTTTGGGAATCTAATCCATCAAAATTTGTGGCAGAGGATCTACAAACTTAGTTTTAAAAGGCGCAAGGCGCAAATGGTCCTTGCAGCCTAGGCATGAGGCGCAAGGCGAAGCCGCGCGCCTTTTGTTTGCAAGGCGCGTGTATTTATATGTTTATTTCAAATTATTTTTTACTTTGATTGTACTTAATACCAATTAAAAAGATTCATAGTAAACTAAATAATGATATATGTAAAGCTAAGGTTCTCTGAATTTGAAAAAATGTCCATCATTCTTCAATTTATAACTTAAATCTTAGTTATTTTCCTTGACGCGCAAAGGCGCACCTTACCAAAGGCGCTTTGAGGCGCGCGCCTTCCGTAGGTGACTGAGCCTCGCCTAGACGAAGCCCATTTCCCAGAGCGTGGGAGCAAGGCGCGCCTAGACGCTCCCGTGGCGCGCATTTTATAACAAAATCTACAATTAGGTTTCTATTTCGTAATTACTAGATAGTGAACTAGTATAAACCATGGCCCTCCATATAGAGCTAATTCATAATCATCCGTTAGGAAAAACGAAAGAGATAAACGTAGTTCCCTACAACAATTTTTTCTAAGGAGCCTCTAACCTTCCACGTGATCCTAACACGTTAAGCCATAAACTAGGCCTAATATTTAGGCCTAAACATCTCCCCGTGAGGGTTAACTTCCATGGTTCTCTAAATCTGGATAAAGATGATGTGGTAAACTACTTCATGAATTGGGTAGCTCTTCGGGCTGTTCTTCCCAATGCAAAGTTGTGATTGCAATATTCCATGCTTCACTGAACCTTTGCGAAGAGGAAGCAAACTGCCTCCCTAAAAGAGATAGGGGGGGTAATTTAGCTTTGGATTTGAAGCAGTTGAATTTGTTGCTTTTGCTTGACAAGCGTTCATATGATCATCATCCATCATGTTGGATTTACCCTTTTCCATTGAAAGGAAGAGCTACTATAATTGAGAAAACAACTTATAAGATTAAACTAAAGAAAACTCCTAAGGTCCTCACACCCCGGGGTATAGCTTATCGTCAACAAAGCATTCGGATCATTGTAAATTAACCGATGGAACTCATGATTCAGAAGTAGTTGAATTTAATGCTATTGCAAACACACATACTTGTACAATTTATGATCTTTTCTTTTCTTTTTCACTTTTTAATTTATTGTTTTTTTATTTTTTATATAGAACTCTAACATGCTTTTTAAACAGTCCATAAATATTGCTTGAAAACCACTATTTTTTAAACGCACATTCTTTATTTTTAATGTAGTTTTGTTTGGAGGCTTTCATTTTCTCACTTCTGAGGCTTAGAATCATTCATGATATTTGTGGTTTTCATAAATAAGCCACTAAGTGAGGTTTGTGTATTGAAAATTGTTAATACCATTAGAGCTTTTCATTATAATTCATTTAAATGTATTTTAAATTACACACCATATTCAACTACAAAAAGCAATTTTTGTTTTTTTTTACTATCAGATAATCACTAATCCTATAAATGTTTTGAAATATGTAATTGCTATGACACCCTATTCTACATCGAGTGTCCGTGATGGGGACAACACCCAAATATGTAGGGTGAAAGTTTGATGCTTGGTTTGGATGCCCAAATTGAATTAAATTCGGTCCAATCCACATCAAATCGAATTTCTAATTATTAAACTAAATCCAATTTAGAAACCAAAATTTATTGACCTTAATTTTCAAGGTTTGCGAAATTTTAAAGAAAAATGAACATTTTATATCATTTTGATGATAAACTAACTAAGATGATCCGATGACAAACAATCTTACAAACCTTAACTTACATTTTAAATATATAGGTCATGTTTGATAAATGACTTTTTGATGGCTTTTTGTTTAGCTTTTGGCTTTTTTATGTGGTCAAACAACCAAAAAATGTGTTTGGTAACGCTGGCTTTTAAGCCAAAATGAAAAAGCTGCTTTAAGTAGCTTTTTTGTTGGCTTTTGGCTTGTTATCAGGCAACAACCAATAACTAATTTACCAACAACCAATAACTAATTTACCAAACACTTTTATAAACAACCAGCTTAAACAGTCAATTTCAAAAGCCATTATAAATGGCCAAACATTCCAGCTAGTCAAACAAGCCAAGTGAACCAGCGGACCGCCAACGACCATTTGCCAAACAAGGCCATAATCTAAGTCTATATTAAAATACAAAGTACATTAGAAATATTTATATGTAGTCCTTTGTATATATTTCCTTGCAAACATCTTTTCCTCATCATGAACTTCAGATGAATGTTCAACAATACCAAAAAAAAAAAAAAAAAAAAAAAAGAATCGTCCAAATTACGAAAAAATCCATACCCCTTTTTAGATAGATGAAATGATTTATGATATGCTTCTTGTAGCAGTTCACATGGGGCTCGTATGTCCATGGCCCCATAGGTGCTTTCGCAATGCCATTGTAGATTCGTAGGTTATCCATGTTCGCATTTTGTTGGTTCAAACAGGACATGTTAAGTAAATTAATGATTTTTGGGAACCGGTTTATTAGAAAAGTGAATTTTTGAAGTGTGAATGATGACTCCTTATTTAAATTTAGCAATATGTAAGTCCTCTTTCATGGTGATTTGGCGTAGTCACGGTCCAAGTGTTTTGATACTAGATCGTGCGGCTTGCTCTTGTCTTTTGGTCACGAGAACACAATCCTAGTGCGGAAATGGAGCTCGTGAGCACAAAGCAACGCGGTCCACGGGTATCTCAAAAGGGAGCACACTTCTTAATTTAACGAGTACGAAGACGGGGCTTGTGACGGCTAGGGGTGAGCAAAATTCATGGGTGAGCAATCAGAATCAGAACGGAGAACTTGTTGTAACGAGTTCCGCTTCAGGTTCTCAATTTTTTTGGAAATGGAACCTGAAGGTAGGGTATCATGTAACCTAATACAAGTGTTACTTAAACCCAAATCATATATCAATTTTAGCCTAATTTTTACTTAATATATATAAAAATAATTGTTATAACCATGTGTATTAAATTTGGTAAACAACTGTTTTTGGTTTGTTATGTTTGCAAACTTTAAATTTATGACTTTACAATTTTTTATTTTTTATTTTTTATTTTTTTTTTTAAAAAAAAAAACGAAATTTAGTAAAAGAGAGGGTACCCCGAATACTCAAATTTCATGAACCTTTTCAAAAAGTTCCGGTTCCGGTTCTCATTTTTAGGAACCTGTTGCAACCGGTTCCGGTTCTAAGAAATTTAACAGCTCACCCCTAGTGACGGCAAATACTTCAAACCGGGCACAAACGGGTCCAACAGCAGCGGGTTCTCTTGGTTTGGGGGGGGGGGGATGCTTTAAAACAAGGCAAGCACAATGTATCTAAAGGCTTAATCAACACGCAAGTGTTGTAGCAATATGCAACCGGGTAAGGAGCTTGGATTTCATTCAACTATTTGCTCCGTAAAGAGCTTTAAATGGATTACATATAGAAATACCAGTGAACACTGAAATGACATTAGCACAACTATTTTATCTAGAGCCTAGAAAACATAAAGAAAGACATATAGGGCAATACATAAGGAAAATACAAGGAAAAAGGGATGCATCATTTTAGACCAATTATTATCATATTAAGCTAAAAGATGGTGTTTTCTTTTTCATATGACGGTCTCTATCCAATGGACTAGACATGTATCTTAGATTTGATTCATAGATACTAGCTAACTACCGTTAGGTAGAAATTTAGTAAGAATAAGAATAAAAGCCTGCATGGTTTTTTCACTCCGGTCATAAGAGGATCTTCGCCTAAACTGATTCTTATATTTATCAACCAGAGTTTGACTTAGCCGGAAAAGAAGCATTTCAATACTTTATTCCCTATCCCATAAATTATCCATTCTCTAGAGATATATCTAGTGCGAGACAATTCTAGCTCTGATATCCGTATTCTACGTTTCAATATTCTTTTATATATCGTGTAAGCAACTCGCAACACCCTTAATTCAAACACTAAGCTAGTATAAAACCATGATAAGATAGACAGAATTCAACATCTCTAGCGAACCAACATATTCTAGAATCTTTTATTAAACAACATTCGATTAAACGAAAAGAGCGGGATGATAAGGACACACAAAAGTAGAAACATCGCATTAACAATAAACCATCATTAGACGTTTATTTAGATCTTCTAGAAAGAGTTGACGGACTCTTCTATTCTAGTCTTCTTTGCGACCGGGGGCTATCTTATAGAGTGCGTGGACATAAAGGACAATACATAAGGAAAATACAAGGAAAAGGGAGGGGATACATAGAGAAAGGGGCAGATTCTTACCCGAGCCCAAAATTTAAAAGGCTCGTTTTGGCCTTTCTTCCCTTCAAGCGTCAAACCTTTGGTAAAAAGTTGCCAATTAATTCATTAGTTGGTAGAATCACCATATTCATTTACGGAGTATTCCTTCCGAAAATCTCTCTAGCTCAGCATTAATTCTTTCCAAATTTCCATCAAAAATTGAATTTTTTCATGGATAACCGTCCTATGTATCATAAATTTTGATTTATTCTGTTTTGAGTTTTTGACTATTAAGTGATTCACAGATTTGTGTATCAATTGTTATAAATAATTATGTTTTTGAGAATAAGGAAACAAGAATTTGGGTAATGGGTATGTGCCTAATGTGAATGAAATTGTAATCGACGGTCAGAGATGATAATGTGCCTACTGGTTATAAAATTCATTAATTTTGGTACAACGGAGTTCTGGAGCAATAATGAAAATGTGATATGAGTATTTCATATTTTAAAGGCCTTATTTTTACAATATGCACAGGGCCTCCAATTTTATTAGGACGGTACCGAGTGCTTTGTATGGGGTACCAATAAGGCACTAATCTATCCTTGAGTATTAGATGATTTTGAGATAGTCTTTGGCTTGTGGTTTTAGTTATACCTTAACTTCACTTTATGCTTTGGTCACTCTTCAAGGTTGAGAGCAGGCCCTGACTCAGATTTATTAATCCTAGGATCATGTTGTACTCAGTTTTAATAATATCTACAATTGGCTCACCGGTTAAGAGCATCAAATAATGGAATAAAGGTGTGCAGGGCTCGAATGTCTACAAAAGCGTTATTATTATATTTTGTGTTTTTTTTTTTTCATCAAATCCAAATCTAAAGTAACAAATTTCTCTACAAAACCGTAGTTCTGTAATTTCTTAAGACTTTTTTTAATATCCAAAACTAAAGTACTATAATTTCTAAATAACATGAAGTATAAAACTTAATGTTTGTAATAAAAAAAAACTTATTGTTTGTATTTTTTTTTTTTACAACAAACTTAGGGTCTGTTCTCATTGACTGAACTCAGTTGAACTGAACTGAATATTTTATAAGAGAAGGAAATTAGGAGCTGAACTGAGTTGAGGTGAGCTGAATTGAACTGAACTGAATTTCACGTAAGAGAATAGACCCTTATTGTTTGTAAATGGTATTAACTATCAAAGTTGATTGTTGCTTTTTAGTAGTACTTTGTATTTCCTCCGTTTTTTTTTACTTGACCCGCTTTGACTTTTACCCTATTCACCACCTCTCCTTTGACCGTTTTTGTATATGATATGTAAGGAAAATAAATTCATATGATATCTTTTTTAATTCGTCTCATTAAGTACTATCATAATATACAACTTTTGTAATTTTTACTTATGAAGAATTAAAGTTATTGATCGCTAAACTTTTGCATTGACAAACGTGATAAAAGAAACAAATCAAGTAAAAAAGAACAGAGAAAGTATATAATAGAGGACAAATTTTATTTTATTGCTTAGGGCCTCCATTTTGTTTGGGATTGCCCTGGTTGAGGGAAATTATTTGTTTTACCTGTTTGTATTTCGACAGCTCAAAATTACACCTAAGTGCAGAAATTGTATTAAGCAATATTTGGAGCTTAAGTTATTTTCAAAGTTAAACCATCTTTTCTATGCTCGATCATTATAATCACTCAAAGTAGATATCTTAATCTGCACTTGCAGAAATCATAAATTGTTAACATATTTTTCTCATGGCAAGTGTAGGTTGCTATTGAGACAGCGTCGTTTTCCAAGTATGCGGGATTCACTGGTGTTCGTCTTGGCTGGACTGTTGTGCCAAAAGAGCTTTTATTTTCAGATGGATTTCCCGTGGCAAAGGACTTTAATCGCATTGTCAGTACTTGCTTCAATGGCGCTTCCAACATATCCCAAGCCGGTGGTCTAGCTTGCCTTTCTCCAGAAGGGCTCCAGGTCAGTTTCTTTGCTTTCAATTTACGGAGTATAGATTATAGGACTGTCGCTTCAATCTATCTTTTGCAGTAAGATATTCTTGCTTGTTCTTTTAGACAATTTGGCAAGTTGGCTCATCTTGAGATTCTTCTTGTTTGCTAATAGTGCTATGGGCATAATCCCTTTCGCTTAATCTTTTGCCTTCACGACAACTTTTCTCACTGGATAAAATAGTTTATTTTCAGTCCCTCCGTCTTTATATAATTGGCAACATTTCTATTTTTGATTGTCTTGAAAAAAAAAAAAAACAATCCACTTTCAAAATTTAGTTTAATACTCCCTCCGATCCTAAATGTCCTTCCTATTTTGATTGTGCTGCTTGCTAATTGTAACACCCCAATAATTCTCCCTTTTCCAAACCACTTACTTTAAATAAAAATAGAGGAGAACCATTGGCATGTTACCGCCACGTGTTAAAACGTTAAGGCTTTATCAAAGTATCGCAGCGGAAATCCAACTTAAATATTAAAATAATGTAGTTTAGAAACCAATAAGTCAAAGCTTACAAATTGGAACCATAAAGACCCTTATTAAAACCAAACCAATATTCAAAATCCCAAAACATAATTAAAGTAGTAAAACATAAATAAGTTCAACACAAAGAACGAATACTCTCAATCTATGTTACTCGGACTCTTCATTTTACCTCAAGTACCCGTGTCGGACCCTTGACCCTCGGACATGGGTATGACACATGGACACTTCATTTAAGTTGAAAATCATAAAAAAAATTCACAAAATAGCCGAGTCGGACACTTGGATACGTACCCGTGTCGGACATGGGTACCCGAGTCCGAGTAACTTAGCTCTCAATCACACCAATCCCTTGACAATGCGTATGTCAAATCCCCGAACTTCACATCATCAAGCTAACTTGTGCAATACTGCTCCCCAATAATACAAGTGTAATAATTGGATCATCACAGGATCATTGAAAGGCAAAGGCCATGACCAAAAGAAAACACAAAAAAGCACGCAATCAGCAAAGCTGAGTACATCCAAGCTACAACGTACCAAACCTAGCATGCTCAACTAATTAAAGTAAATAAACATACAACACGAATTCATTAATCAAGACTCCACACTTAAACAATTCAATCGACTCAACATACTTGCTAATCAATTCCAAACACTTGACTCTTTATATTTAATTTAATTAATTTAGTTTGGAGTAAGCAATAGACGAGGTTGTCCAATCCACCAAATCATTTTGGTCCCAAATGACCATTTGAAATAAAAAGTTTAGCGCGATGCAAGAATGAGCGCGACTCCATTCTCACAAAGTTAGTATAGGATCCCATCTAACTTTCATTATAAAATAAAATGTAAATACCAAAAGAAAAGAGGACATGTTGATCAAACAAGCCTCGAAAAGCCACAGGCTACCACCGTGTACCCCAACCCATAATTGTCAATACTCTAGAAGTGCACGCTTTCCAGAGTTTTATTGCTCATCCATGTTTCACTTTACGTGATTACAATTTTAATTAATAGCCGACTCATTCAAGAAGACCATACATAATAATCATACATCAATTCACTTTTAATCTTATTTAGGACAATGGTGATCACATCACAAGTTGACCTTTAATTCCATTAAATTTCCAAATTATTCAAAATTGTTGAACATAATCAACCCACCTAGCCATTTCGGCTTAATCCACTTTTACTCAACATACTAACAAGTCATGCTCGAGTAATAAAATAAATAACAACCTTGTGGAATAATTAATAAATTCACTCCACTTAAACCATTCAATTTCAATCCTTTAATAATCCAAATGTGGTTAACAAACCGATCCAATAAAAATATGCTTGTATCAACATTCCATACAAACAATTAATCCAATATAATTCAACATGTTTGCATCCATAATTCCATACAAACATAATCAATTCACCAAAAACATGTCTCATAAACATAGGTACATGAATTAATTCAATGTATAACCAAACAATTTTCATCCAAGTGTCCTCTAATCATGAAACTAAGTTCTTTTCTTTGGTACCTAAACATGATACTACTTACAACGAAGTAGACATGTACGTACCTCGTATAAACAATCCTTTGTGCCACTTTTAATCACTTAAAAGTCTCCTAAGAAATAATCACTTCCTAGAAAACAAGCAATAACAATAAATTAATACTTAACCAAATTTCCAGCAATATAATTTAGATTAAAAGTCCTTAAAACTCCATTAAAAACATTTTTTTATGGTTGATTAATCATTATAAATACAATAGGAACAAAAGCCCCAAATTAATTGCTCATTAGAACCCTAAAATCCCAATTTGATAAAATTAAAACCCTAGGTTTATAAATTATAAAATCTTAAAATTATAATAACAATTATAATTTGAAATTAATACTTTAAACTATTAAAAACATGAATTTGATACTAAAAATATAATTTTTATACTACAAAAACAAAACCCAAAATAATTTCATAAACATTAAATAAATTAAATAAGTAATATAAGAGAGAGAAGAGATAGGAGGGTGGTTGGGCCGTGTGGCTGGGCCACGTGGGTCGTCGGTGGGTCGGCGGCGGCGGGCGGCGGTAGCAGCCAGCAGGTGGCGGCAGCAGGGGGGAGCAGTGAGCATGGCTCACGTAGGAAGGAGGAATAAGGGGAAAAAAAGAAAGGAAAAAAAAAAGAAAAAGGAAAGAAAAAGAAAAAAAAAATAAAAGAAAGGAAAAAGAAAAGAAAAATAAAATAAAGGAATAAGTAAATAATACTAACCTTTTGTGTGGGAAAAATTTTGGGAATGTATGGGGTATTTATAGGAGAGAGAGAGTGGTGTAGGGTTAGTTTTAAGATTGAGCCTCATAAAATTAATGGGCCAATCAAGTATGTAAAGTGAGATTGGCTTTGATTGTTTGGACATAAATATAGAATGAAGGTATGTATAAAAATTTATACCAAAATAATTTTCGACCCAAAATTAAAAATTGAAACTTTTGAAATTAAATTCCGGATAAATACAAATAAATATTATAAATAAAATATAATTTCATTTATAATATATTTAAAAATACGGGGGATTACACTAATGCATTACTTTGACCACAAATATGAAATATCTATATAAAAACTTTAACACTTGAATATGAATAAACTACTCAATGGGACGAATCAAATAAAATCCAACATGAATATTTTATGTTAATATAGTGAGAGCAATTTGCACGAGAGTTGTTGAACATGTTATGGTTGTGACATTGTGCGTGAAACAAATGAATATGACTTTGTTCTCTTCATCTTATTTATGAATAAAATCAGTAAAAATAAGCTAAGCTCAATTAAGTTCATATAGAGAACAAGATTTTTTTTTTTTTTTTTTTTTTTTTTTTTTTTTTTTTTTTGTAGTTTTTGTCCTTCACTATTTCTGTTTGAGTATATTGTAAGATCAATGGATAAGGTCTATAGTGTTCAAACCTAAGGTCGCAGACTAATTGGCTAAACTTCTCTACTAAGTACTAACCATGCTTGTATATTTTAAGGGTCTGTTCTCATTGGCGGAGCTGGCTGGGCCGAAATTAGCTCAGGAAATTAGGAGCTGAACTGAACTGAAACTGAAATTAGGAGTTGAACTGAACTGAAACTGAAATTAGGAGCTGAACTGAATAGAAAATAAATGTATGAGAATAGGCCCTACACTGAAAAATATAAGTCTTTGTATGTTAGTCTGGAGAGATATTGTGAGATGTTCATACATCTACACATATGTGCCTTACACAGCCAGCTTTCTTTGGATTGTATTTGTAGTCTTTCGAATGGTCGCCAGTATTTTTGTAGTTTGTCCTTAATTAAAAAGCCGAGAATTCAAGTTTGAACATTTTGCAGGCAATGAAGCAAGCCATTGGTTTCTATAAAGAAAATACTAACATAATAGTGGATACATTCAAGTCCCTTGGTTTTAATGTATATGGGGGAACAAATGCGCCATATGTGTGGGTGCACTTTCCTGGTCGAAGTTCTTGGGATGTTTTCAGTGAGATTCTTGAAAAGACTCATGTGGTAACCACGCCTGGTAGTGGATTTGGACCTGGAGGTGAAGGTTTTGTCCGTGTTAGTGCCTTTGGTCACCGGGAAAATATTCTGGAAGCCTGCAGAAGATTCAAACAGTTGTACAAGTGATATATGCTTGAATTATATTTCTTGCGGGCTGTTAGTTTGAACAATGTTGGCCATCGTATCTTCTATTTTAGAACTTAAAAATGTTCACTTTTCTTCCGTAATTTAGTATTATTATTTTTTTCATTTTTCCTTTTTTTTTTTTTTTTTGGGCTGACGTTAACAAATTTATGCACATTTCATGATTTAGTAGAAGCTAAGGTTGGGGTCAGATCCTTGAGTCTAAACAATTTGTAAATTACCTTATTGAATGCCCTAGCAATTTAATCACCCAAATTCATCCAAAATGATTTGAAATAAAGTTTCTTGGATACAAAGTACGCTTTTTAGTGATTATTTTTTGTTATCTAATTTTGTAATGTCTTGCCTAGATTCTCTTTTTTAAAACCTGCCTAGATTTTCTTAAATAAGGAAAATTGAGGGGATAATTTTTGTGTTAAATTTTGCTATAGAATTAATTGAAAGGAGACTATTTTAATTTTCACAATATTGGCATCATGTTAGCAGGACGGCTGTAGTTGTGAAGGAAGAACAAGGAGGGAATAGACACACTTGAGTTAGTTACTTAGTTTGGATTAGAGTGTTCAAGTTATGTCAAAGTTGGATTATTCGGGTCATCTTAGGCTTATACTTGGCAAAGGGTATTGTACTTATGTGTGCAACGGATTTACAACAATGTTATTGTATTAATGATGAGGATGACAGTTGAAAAAAAAAATCTATTTCAAAACATTAGCATAGGAGAGAACATTTAAAGATCTTAAACATGGTGTCAAAACCCAATCCATGGTGTCAAAACCCAATCCATGGTGAGGGATATGTCGGATAATAAAAGGTTGATAAAACCATATATGATTACGATTTTAATGCTAGCAGTAGTTTACAAAATTGGGTAAATATGACTATTCTTTTGTTTTCTCAAAAAGTTGAAAATCCTCTAAAATTGAAGTCTCAGTCCATGCTTTCAGAGCATTCTTAGAGATTTTAAAACCCTGTGCCAAATAGCAAACAATGGTGTTAAATACATCCTAGGGTAATTAAAGATTGTTTTGAACCATATAAATCAATCACATAATTGTCACGGTGAGATCATAAGTCAACGTTAAAAGTCACTCAGGTACTCTCTCGGGGTCTCATGGCCTCATACCATGTAACTCGACATCATTTCATTCAAGGTGGACAGAAGTACTAACCAAGAATGCATCACGTCACTACCATTAGATTTTGAACCATATACACTCAATATTCAGTCACCTAAATGTCACGGTGGTCAGCTCATACCATGTAGACCTACTAGCTATCACTTTCGTTCCTCTCTCAATGATGTGGCATAAACTATTACGAGTAAATTGAAAGGCTTAAGCCAAACCATACTTTCTAGATAAACTGATGCTACTCGTAATTCCAATCCAAAAATGAAAGCATTAATCCATCTCTTTTTAAATTGGTTCAAGAATCAAGTCGAAATTGGAAACAATTTCAATGGGGAAAAAATTCGAATATAAAAACATTATATAGCAACAGTAGCAGTCAGACATGCAAAATCTGCAGCTCCCGGCTGCCAGATGAGTGAAGCGTTGCATAGCAGCATTACGCATTAGTTTTCTCCCACTTCAGGGGCTTGACAACCTCCCAAGTGAAGTCCGGGTCGTCTCTTCCAAAATGCCCATATGCAGCTGTTTTCTGGAACCTGCCATTGCCACCTCTCTTGAGGTCGAGGTTGATAGAGATCATTCCTGGCCTGAAGTCAAAGTTTTCCTTCACTATCGCAAGAATCTCCTTGTCAGGGATCTTTCCAGTTCCATAAGTGTCAACAAATACGGATAAAGGCTCGGGAACACCAATGGCATAAGATACCTGCACAATAGCCCTTCTAGCCAGCCCATTGGCTACGATGCTCTTAGCAGCCTGTCTGACAACATAAGCACCACTTCTGTCCACCTTGGTTGGGTCTTTGCCAGAGAAAGCACCGCCACCATGAGCTCCCCATCCACCATATGTGTCAATAATGATCTTACGGCCAGTGAGTCCAGCATCTCCGTGTGGTCCACCAATGACAAATCGGCCAGATGGGTTAAGGTGGAAGATGGTCTTGTCATCAAGGTACTTCTCAGGGATGACAGGCTTGATGACATGTTCCTTAAGGTCAGCAGCAATTTCATCATTGGTGACAGTCTCATCATGCTGGGTGGAAATTAGGACAGTGTGAACACGGACGGGTACCATGGCGCCATTCTCATTGTAGTACTCAACGGTGACTTGAGTCTTACCATCTGGTCTGAGCCATGCACAAGTGCCATTCTTGCGAACCTCAGTGAGGCGAGCACCAAGCTTGGTGGCTAGAACATGGCTTAGAGGCATAAGCTCAGGGGTCTCATCGGTGGCATAGCCAAACATGTGGCCTTGGTCACCAGCACCAATCTCCTCAGGGCGCTTGCTGAGATGGCCGTGGACACCCTGAGCAATGTCAGGGCTCTGCTGCTCGATATTGACCAAGACCTTGCATTTGTCGGCATCAAGACCGACATCATCGGAGATGAAGCCGATGGAGCGGCAAGTGTCACGGACAATCTTCTCATAATCTACATTGGCCTTGGTGGTAATTTCACCGAAAACCATAACCATGTTAGTCTTGGTGCAGGTTTCACAAGCAACCTTGCTGTCGGGGTCCTGGGCAAGGCAAGCGTCGAGGACTGCATCAGAGACCTGATCACATAGCTTGTCGGGGTGTCCCTCGTTCACAGACTCCGAGGTGAATAGGAAGGTCTCCATTTCCTAAATTACTGTAATTAACCATAACAGATGAATTCATGTCAAAAAAACCTACTAGGAAGGTCTCCATTTCCTAAATTAAATATTACCATTTCTTTTATGCTTCAAATACAAGTTTAATTTCTAAAAACTCATGAATCCAAATCCAAGAAAAAAACCTCGTATAAAACATTATCCACTGTCATGTCTAAATCCAAAATCGAAACAAATCAAGTCATTCAATAAATAGGTAAAATGATGAGCAATTCATTGATGCCCAGATCTTCAGAGTCATTTTCCGAAAACGAAAATGAATCCATTTCTATAACCTAACGAAACGAATTTTACGATAATACTGTAGATTTAACTATCAACAATCTATCATTTTCACCAAATAAATAATACAAAGGTAAAATGATAAGCAATTAAACATTCCGGAAAAAAAAAACAAAAAGAGAGCAGGGAAGTACCTTAAGGAAGAAGATCTGAGAAGGCAGGAGAGAGAATGAGTGAACACCGACGAGAAATTAATATGAATATGTTTAAGTTTAACTGATACCATTTGCAATTGTGCTCTTTCTATTTATAGCACATCCAATTTCACCGGCTACTTGATTCACCGGTTTACTCACCTTTTTTTGAGTGCCTACTGCCTTCCTAATCCTATTCCTAGTGGGTTGTTGAGTCTTGTTTGCTACCACTAATCACCTTTCTCTCATCATTTTTTAATTAACACATGTCTCAACTCTTTTTTTTTTTTTTTTTTTAAAAAAACCATTTTCCATTATTTTATTTCTATTCCATTTTCCTACATCATTTTTTTTCAATTAATGGTTATTTAATTATATTAATGCTTTAATGTTGATAACTAAGTCTTAAACATTACTAAGGGCATGTTCTCATACGTTGAAGTTCAATTCAGTCTAATGATATTACTAATGATATAAAGCCAAATTTCATTCTTTTAACCTCTTATTACAACGACGGTAGTAATAATAATAATATTGATACAATTCATTGTTCAAATAGTTCTATTTTTTTATACACATTTCTACTGTTAAACTCATTGAGAAAATTAGAGTACTACACAACTTAAACTAATTTTCATAATCGGTTAGTTCTTCGTCTTCTTCTTGTCCACCAAGCTCCTCCATTACCTCGGCATTCCTCTGAACTGACTCCCATATCTGATCAGTTATTTCTTGTCGTACAATATCCATAGCTGCTTTTCTGTGAGGATCGTACATAGTATGATCTTCTCTTCGCTCCATGACTTCAACTTGGTGCGTGAATGGAATCCCTAGTTCATGTAAACGAATAAAATTGTGTAGAGTACAACAAGCAACGATTATTTGCAACTAAAAATGTAAATTTATTTATTTTTATTTTTATTATTTAAAAAAAAAATTAAACAACAAAGTGTTTTGTGTTCTTTTGTCATAATACTATTTTATTTTTAAATTATATACTATATGTGTTTAAAATGTTTTGGAGTTTCATGTTTATAATATATTTTCCATAAATATTATAATTAAAAAGTATATTTTTCATAAATATTTTAATATGTACATATGTATATACACATATGTATAGTAATAAATAATCAAAAATCACTAATCCGTAGTTAAAAATCACTAATTACTAAGTTCAGTTCAGCTAATTTTAGTCAATGAGAACAGGCCTTAATACTTTCTCTTTTATTATTTGTTTGCCCTATTTTTAAATTTGGATGTCTCTTAATACTGCCCCATTTTTCTAATGTGATAATATGGTAGTACCGCCAATCCTACTTGCGTACATGAAAAGGACAAATATAATCCTATCCACTATTAGTGTTTTGGTTTAATCTTTGATAAAAACACAATTTGCTTTAATGTTGATAACTATTAACTAAGCAAACAAATAAAAACGGACAGAGTATATAACGCAAAATAAATAAAGTGGTTTCAAAAGTTTAAAATATGCATGGATCAACTTGTATTAGCAAATACTTCAAAAAATTTAGAATTCCAAACCGATCTACTCGTTTTTAATTTTACTAATGTAGTTTCTTAATAAATAATGTAAATTTGTGAAGGAAAAAAAAAACCACACTCCATTTTGGCAAAACTTAACCTCCATTAATTTAATCTCATACCATTTTCTTCAAAAATAAATAAATAAATAAATAAAATAAAGTACTCCGTATTTTACAACATATTAATACGGAGTACTATTTTTTTTTTTTTTTTTTCTCTTCTAATAAACAAATATAATATGAAGTAGTACTAAAAAAAACTGCAACTAAATTACCACAAATTTTGAAAGAAAATTTGTGGTAATTTTTCTTAAATCTTCCTAGGTGTTTTTTTTTTCAAGTATTGAATTGGCTTCCAAATATATATACTCCCTCTATTTTTAAATACTTGCTTCATTTCTCTTGAGCACATATGATATGATATGCTATGCTAATCTTTGATTGTGTGATTTATGTGAATAGTGTAAAAAGTATTTCCTCCGTTTCTATTTAGTTGACACATTCAATTTAGGCACACATATTAAGGAGAGGAGAGAGTGAGAAAAATGATAAAGCAAGTGGGGTACACTTAAAAAGATAAGTATAAAACTTACCCAAAAAGAAAACGTGTCAACTAAAAAAAAAAATTCTTAAAACGAAATATGTATCAACTAATAAAAAACGGAGGTAAGTATTTAGTTTTAATGTTTTTTTTAAAGCATGGTGGCATAAGATTACTGTAAGGAACCAAGGATTAAAGCCAAGCTTTTGACACAAATCACACAATAGTTAATGAAGATCATAGGTTATGGACTTATGGGGGTTGGTGGGGAGTGGACATGTTATTAAGTTGTAATAGTATTTAACAAAGTACTCCATAATTTTCTAATTTTACTAATACTATAGTAGGTTAAATCTCAGCAGCAGTAGTAGGTTTACCGGACAACTGGATGAGGACAGTTTCATACCTACCACCAATTACGTGTCATCGGCTTCGGTTCCATTTCATACTTCCTACAACGTATTTCAGTTTTTTTTTTTTTTGCTTTTTTTTTTTCCTATTAAAAAATTGATTTGAGCCTCTTGAAGGTCTATGGACTATAGTTACATAAACAACTTTAACTGATTGAGCCCATCGATGGTATTGCAATTAAAATAACTCAAACTGTATACGTAGTACTCCGTATACCCATATTAATTTGGGTGGTCTGGACGGGATTTGGTAAGACTAGATATTTTTTTAAAAAAATTATTTATTTAAATCATGTAAAATTATTGTATCAAATCGAAATCTGAATTAAAATTTATTCGAATTGGGTTGAATCAGTTTTTGACACCTCTTCTATCCTACAATTATCTAAATCCAAACTTATTTTTACTGATTTTTTAATTTTTTTTTGAATAAATTAAATATATTATAAATGGATCTTATTTTAAAGAACTTTTTAAAACGAATTTTACAATGTAAATAAATTCAAGTTATAGGATAATTATTAGGAAAAATTGATAAAAATAATCTCAACTTTCGCCCATTCGCTCAAAATAATCTAAAATAATCCCAACTTTAGATTATTTTTAAATAATCTGAACTCTGAAGGGTCATTTGCTTTTATCGATCCAAAGTAACCTGTTAATGAGGGTGTTTTTTTTCTCTTTTTAGGTTAAATGACACGTGTTAACATGTGATAGGTTGAAAAAAATATTTAATAGAAACTATATAAAAAAAAATCCCCACACCCAAGAGGCCAAAACCCACACAACCCCACCACCACCGTCCCGGCAGCCCCCTCCCTAAATTCCAGCCCAGATCACCCTGCCCTATTCCCCACCGGCGACCAGAGACCCCTCCTACGTGACGGCGCCAGCGCCATGCCTACCCTTACCCATCGAAAATCTTAATCAAAATGTAAAGGTGAATTAAATTGCAATGGAATATCGCAAGCCGATGACGTCAGTGTGTTAGGATATTGAGAATTGTCCGATGCCCAAGAAATCAAGAATTGTGATCCTAATTTAACTGCGCACAAATTGCCTCTTCCCTCCTTAACTTGAACTACAGTGGTTGTGTTTCAATATCGGCTTACGGCGATACTCATTGTATTTCTCTGCTGTTCAGCACGCCCTTTCCTTCACCAGCATTTCCCTCAACCACGTTCTTGCTAGTATTTGATTTTATCTTGTTCCAACTTTTATTAATTTGATTATGAAATATTTTTGGGTATCAGTGTATTAATTTTTAGTTGTAGATATTGATTAATGAATTATGTTGTTTGTGATCACCCATGATTCCAACTTTGATACTGCTATCTATTGTTAAGGTTTCTCTTTGCTTGTAAATCATTCCTTGTAATAAGTTGTGATTACTCAGCCTAGGTGTTAAAACATTAACTGTGGTTCAGGAGGTAGGGGTAGGGCTGTCCGTTGGTGGCGGGGATAGGGGTTTCAAAAGGGGGGTCGTGGCTGGTGGTGGGGAGGGTGGTCGTGGGTAGTTTTTTTTTTTTTTTTTTTTTTTTTTTTTTTTTAAATTTCAACGAATCATGTGGTGACACGTGTCCCTTTTACCTGTTGTAACAAGTAACGCAACTGGTTGGGACCATTTTTAGCGAGTGACCCTTAAAGTTCGAATTATTTAAAAATAATCCATAATTGAGATTATTTTGAGCGAATCTGCAAAAGTTGAGATTATTTTTATCAATTTTTCCTATTTATTAAAAGTAATGACTAAATTTGTATATATGAAATATTAGAAGTTTATCGATATTAAAACTCTATACAACATTTTTATTTAAAAAAAATTATTTAAAATTCGCTTACTTAGCATGCATCTGTGTCACAATAATACACATTTATCACCTACGTAGCTCGACACTTAGCGGAAATATGTAATGTCGAGTGTGGATGTTTCAAGACCTGGCTGCGAGACCAGCTTTATTTATTACTAATAGGGATGATTTTGAATGCAAATATCTCTCAAATTATAAGTGATTTTGAAGTGATTTAAGTTGGAGATGATAGCTTGGTTCACGGTAGGTCATTCCGACAAAAAACGAGAAAGTTATGACCATTTTACGAAGATTTGACAAAGTTGGAAAGTTGCAACGAGGTTGCAAGCTATAGCTCGACCCTATTGAGACTTGGGGCAGGCTTGAGCTAGCTCGGTAGTTCAGTTCTTCTAGGATAATTTATAAGATATTTCCTGAAATTATATCTTTTCTATAACGGCTATTTGAATATACTTGGGGAAACAATTCAGGAGTTTTATTAGGGTTTCTTTGTGTTATAGAAGGACAATTTAGTTGATTAATTAGATCATACCTTTTAAGCCATTAGTTTTAAGACTCCTTGTATTATTCTCTCGTTCTTTCTCCATATAATAAAGCTCTTGAATCCTCCACCCGTGGATGTAAGTCTAATTTGACCGAACCACATAAATTCTTGTATTTTTTGTTTTATCTTCTTAACGGGTTTTCTCATTCTTATTTTTCATTGACTTGTTCCGCATTAATCGAACACTCCCTCCTTCTTTATCTACATGTCCACTTTTCTTTTTTGTGGTTTAAAAATTAATTGCTTATTTCTATTTAAAGAATGTACTTTTTGAGAATATTCCATCTTCTTGATGATTTAACATCAATTTTCATTTTTTTCGTACTTTTGATATCATTTCCAACACATTCTTTCTCCATCTCTTCAATAATTAACCAACAAACTTTTCTTTCTCGCTATCGCTTCTAACCGCGCGTGCATATTTTTACTTTCCAATCATGGCTTTTAAATAAATCTCTAAGTTCCTTAATTCCCATGTAAAATGAAAAGTAGGCATGAACATAAGGGACAGAGGGAGTAGTGATATGATATTAGATTTCCCGATAAAGATAAGTTATTAAAATTAGGGAAATTCTCTTTGATACTCATGTGTTTTTTAATTTTCTTTGGTGAACAACAAAAAATTCAACTACTGTTGGTAATCATAAATATAAATTAACAATAGCATTAGTTATCTTCCCCTGTCGCGTCTCCCATCCCCCAAACCACCCAATCCCCTCCCCCGAAATTCCCCTTCCCTCCCCCATGAACCCCCTAAAACCATCACCCCACCCTTAAATAACCCAAACCAAACTTCCCTCACCATCACTAGGGTTCCGATTGGGATTTTTTCGAGGGTTGGTGATGGTTTTTCAAGGGTTTCATGGGGTGGAGGGCAGGTTGATTAGAGCTGTCAATTCAGTAAACGGGTCGGGTTCGGGTTGGGTAAGAGTGGGTCGGGTCAACTCGGGTCGGGTCAATTCAAATTAATTCTATAAACTATGCGGGTCAGGTTTGGGTTGGGTCATACTTCTTATCGGGTTTGGGTCGGGTTAATAACAGGTCGGGTTACATTCGGGTCAGGTGAACAATAGGTCGGATTTAATTCGGGTTTTCACGGGTTAAAACGAGTTAGGGTAATTTTCAGGTTCGAGTTGGGTTCGGTTCAAGTCAATAGTTTGCGGGTTAAAATCAGGTCGGGTCATTATCGGGTTTGAGTTGGGTTCGGTTTAAGTCAATAATTTGCGGATTATAATCAGGTCGGGTCATTCTCGGGTTCAAGTCGGGCTCGGTTCAAGTCAATAATTTGCGGGTTATAATCGGGTAGGGTCATTTCCAAGTCGGGTCATTCTTGGATTCAAGTCGGGTTATGTGCAAGTCAATAATTTGCAGGTTACAATCAGGTCGGGTCATTTCCAAGTCAGGTTATATTCGGATTCAACTAACTATAAATAGATAATTATCATTTTTATCAAGCTAATTATTTCCTTTGACTATAATATATATGGAAATATACTAGGGAACTATAGTCTATAATTTAGGAAGATAATTATGTCCTTTGACCATACAATAAATATATACTATATTTAACTTTTTAATGTTAGGATTTGCTCCTTTCTTTTGTTGGCTTGGACCGACTTGGTCTCCCAAGACAAAATGCTTTGATCAACAATAATAAGGTGGTCTAAATTGCATTTAAGGTGATTTGAAATCGGGTCGGGAACAATAATGGTTAAATTTAGGTCGGGTCAATAACAAGTCATGTTAATTTCGAGCCGGGTTAGTAACAGATCGGGATGAATTTTTAGGTAGGGTAAGTAATAGGTATTGTAGCATTCGGGTCGGGTCAATAACAAGTCGGGTTGAATTTGGGTCAGGTTAATAACAAGTCGAGTAGATTTCGGGTTGGGTTTGTAACAGGTTGGGTTAAATTCGGGTCGGGTTAGAACGAGTTGGGTTGAATTCAGGTCTAGTTAGTAACAAGTCGGGTTAAATTTGGGTTTTGACGGGTTAGGGTCAATTTCGGTTCAAGTCGGGTTCGGTGCAAGTTAATTAAATTGGCCGTTGTAAACCGGTAAATTGGCCGTTTAAAAGCAAATTCAATGGTTCAACACACCCAATTGGACTCTCAGAGGGTATTAGGGACCATGGTAAACATTTCCGGGCGAAAAAAAGTAAAAAAAATCCAAAATTGAAGGCTAATATCCACGCTTTTTGAGAAAATTTGGAGGTTTCGAGGCCCGTAGTCGAAAAGTCTTGAAATTCTATGGGATACAACTCGGGGTCATATAATGTCGTTTGGAACCATATATGATCATTATATGTTGTCATAAATGTTCGTAGTAGGCTTGAGTTAATTTAATCGGCGCAAGTCGTAAACCGGTAAATTGGCCGTTTAAAGGCAAATAGGATGGTTTCACCTACCCAATTGGACTCCCAGAGGGTATTAGAGACCAGGTAAACATGACAGGGTAAAGTCGTATCCCCTAATCAAAAGTAATTCCTAAATCCTCTAACTAACGTAGATAGGGAAGTAGGGTCGAATCCACAGAGAAACGAGTCTTTCTATTCCTAATTAATTAATATAATCCAGATTATAAAGTAACCAATATATTGTAATCAAAGGAAACTAAACTACGAAGATTAAGAGTAGGGAGAAAACAATGAATAAAAGGATCTAGGGCATAGGTTCACCAATAAATAATACTCCAGGGTAAAACATAGTAATCAATCGTTGACATTGCATAAATAACACGATTAACAGGCTCTCGCAATTTATTAATCAACATAGATCTAACAGGCTCTCGCAATTTACTAGATCTAAGTTCTTATTGAAAATAGCCTTTAATATCAAATTAACATTTGCTCGATTCATCAATTCAATATTGCTATACTTTTATAAGCCGCAATTGTAAAACGTTAAAAAAATTCAATAAGAAATTATCATGCAATACCAATAATCAATAATAGTCAATCATCAATGCATCAATTAACCAGATTGTAAAGGGCTTTCGCTACGTATTACAATCACACAATTAAATTACCGGTATTAAATCTCATCTCTCGAATCTCGACTTAACCATTTATAAATTAATCTGCCTATTGAAACTAGACCTAAACATTAATTCTCATCTGTCGAATCTCGAATCAATGTTGTCAAACTCATGCATAAAAGATCTGCGCAAATCTAGTCACAGAGCATTAAATCAATCAATAGGAAATTAATCTAGCATTGATAATTAACAACAACAAATTACCTCTTCATATTATTTATGGATCCCCATAAACCCTAGAAATAAAACTACTCACACATATTAAAAACTAAACAAATCAAAGCAATAAAATAAGTCATGATGAAAGGAAATAAGATTAAGAGAAGAGAAATCGTTACCAAACTAATCTGTATTAATGAAAATAATCAAGAACAAGAGTTGAGAGAAGAGTTAAGAGAGAGAAAAGATCCTAAGTAGAGAGAGAAAGTCTAAGAAAGAAGATCCCCTAAAAATTCCGTACAAAATCGTATTTAAACGTTTCCTAAAAACAAAAATTAAAACTAATTAATCAGGTCCTATAAAAACACGCGCCCGATCGGGCGCGCCTTTTTCTTCGCGTTCTTCCCAAGCAACATCCCCCGATCGTGCTAGATGCTCGCACGATCGGGCGCGCCTTAGCATGCACAGCACTATGGTTTGCCACGCCCGATCGGGCTAGAGGTTGCCCGATCGGGTCTTTGCTCCCCTTTGAGGCTTGGACTTCGATTGGGCTAGATTTCTCGGCCCAATTCGGATTTCCTCCTCGGGTCTTGAGTACTTGGTCCAAATGCCCTTAATCACCGAGCCCTTAATCACCGGCTCTCACCGATCCTGGGCTCCAAAAAATGGTTGTGTCCTTCTAGCTTCCGTAGTTGGTCCATAAAGCCCGGGAAAATGCTCCAAGAGTGCAATTTCCTGTAAAAATACAACTAAAACTATGAAAACACTAGAACACACAAATTAGTAATAAAAGTGGCCCGAAAGAGCCAAAAACACTACTAATAACGACCAAGGGACGGGGGTAAAACACTATATAAAATGGACATATCAAAACATTTCGGCAATTTTTATTTCCAGGCGAAGAAAAGTAAAAAATTCCAAAATTGAAGGCTAATATCCACGCTTTTTGAAAAAGTTTGTAGGTTTCGAGGCCCGGTGTCGAAAAGCCATTAGATTTTAAGGTATACATCTCGGGGTCATATAATGTCGTTTGTAACACTACTTGAATAAGCTCATTTACCGATGGAAAATACCGATGGCCAGTAAAAGCCATCAGTAAAAAAAAAAATTACCGATGGTTTTTTCAAGCCATCGGTATTTTGAGAAATACCGATGGCATAACCATCGGTATAATTTTTCCGATGGCTTTCTTCCATCGGTAAATTATTATTATTTTTTAAATAAAATGTTATTCTTTTACCGATGGCTTTTGTCCATCGGAATTTTACTAAAAATTTTACTAAAATAAATACTGATGGCTTTTGTCCACCGGAATTTTACCGATGGCTATTTTACTAAATTTTTTATTTTAAAAATAAATAATCCGGGCTTTTAACTCCCAAACCCTAGCAGCCCACTTTTGTTTTCTATCTTCCTCACCCGCCTCCTCCTCTATCCTCTTTTCTCTCCTCTCTCCTTCTCATCCTCACGTTTCCCTCTTTCTTTTCCTATCTCCTTCTCCTCTCTTTCTCTCTCTCCTCTCATATTTCTCCTCTCCTTCTTTCTCCTAGTAGCGAAATAAGTGTGTTTTTGTAGAAAAAAAAAACAAGTTTGCAAATGAAGTTTTCGAAGTTTATGTTTTTTTTGGTCAAATTCGACCATGAAAATTCCAGATCCGGAATTTTCACGTTGAATTTGACCATTAAAACCTAAATTCAAATGAAATAATTGAAGGTATGTTGATTTTCATTGATGTTTTGTGGGTTCATTTCGTGGGTTTTTTTAACATTGATTATTGTGGTTGTATTTCGTTTTTTTTGGATTTTTTTGAGTTGATTTGTTTAAATTTATAACATTTGTTTAATTTCGTATGTTCGTTTTTTAATTTAATTTTTGTTTATGTTTGGTTTTTTGTTGAATTTTGTGGTTAATTTCAGATTGATTTTTGTGTGTTGATTTTTTGTGGTTTTTTCTAGTGGTGTTGAGTGGAATTATGGTGGTGGTGGTAGGTGGTGCTGGGTTCTTGTGGTTTATGGTTGGGTCAGGGTGGTGGAATTATGGTGGTGGTGGTGGTCGGTGGTGGTGGGTTGGAGTGGTTTACGATGGGTTGCGGTGGTGCTGGATGGGCAGATGTAGGCAGTAGAGCAGGGGGTAGGGGTTTAATTTTTTTTTATTTTGGTTTAAAAATTTACCGACCGATGGCTTTCCCATCGGTGTTTTCGATTTTTCCGACAAGTAGTTATCCGATGGCCAAATACCGATGGCAGCCATAGGTAAATGGAATATCGATGGTTTTTTAGCCAATTACCGATGGATTTCTACCATCGGTATTTGGCTAATTTCTAGTAGTCTAACCATATATGATCATTATATGTTGTCATAAATGTTCGTAGTAGGCTTGAGTTAATTTAATCGGTGCAAGTTGTAAACCGGTAAATTGGCCGTTTAAAGCCAAATAGGATGGTTCCACCTACCCAATTGGACTCCCAGAGAGTATTAGGGACCATGGTAATACTTTTCGGCAATTTTTAATTCCAAGCGTAGAAAAGCGAAAATTCCGAAATTGAAGGCTAATATCCACGCTTTTTGAGAAATTTTGGAGATTTCGTGGCCCGCTGTTAAAAAGCCTTTAGATTTTAGGGGATACAACTCGGGGTCATATAATGCGATTTGGAACTATAAATGATCATTATATAATGTTATAAATGTTCGTGGAAGGTTTTAGTTAATTTAATCGGCGCAAGTTGTAAACCGGTAAATTGTCCGTTTAAAGCCAAATTGGATGGTTCCACCCACCCAATTGGACTCCCGGATAGTATTAGGGACCATGGTAAACTTTTCGGCAATTTTTATTTCCGGGAGAAGAAAAGTAAAAAATTTCCGAAAATGAAGGCTAATATCCACGCTTTTTGAGAAATTTGGGAGGGTTCGGGGTTCGGTATCGAAAAACCTTCATATTTTAGGGTATACATCTAGGGGTCATATAATGCGGTTCGGAACTATAAATGATCATTATATGTTGTCATAAATGTTAGTGGTAGGCTTTAGTTAATTTAATCGGTGCAAGTTGCTGTAAACCGGTAAATTCACCGTATAATGCCAAATTGGATGGTTCCACTCAGCTAATTGGACTCCTGGATAGTATTAGGGACCATGGTAAACTTTTTGACAATTTTTATTTTCGGGCGAAGAAAAGAAAAAAAAAATTCCGAAAATGAAGGCTAATATCCACGCTTTTTTAGAAATTTGGGATGTTTCGGGACCCGGTTTCAAAAAGTCTTTAGATTTTAGGGGATACATCTCGGGGTCATATAATGCCGTTTGGAACCATATATGATCATAATATTTTCTCATAAATGTTTTCGGTAGGCTTGAGTTAATGCAATCGACGCAAGTTGTAAACTCGTAAATTGGTCGTTTAAAGGCAAATAGGAAGGTTCCACCCACCTGGTTGGACTCCTGGAGGGTAATAGGGACCATGGTAAACTTTTCGGAAAATTTTATTACAGGGCGAATAAAAGTAAAAAAAATTCGAAAAATTGAAGGCTAATATCCATTTTTTTTGAGAAATTTTGGAGGTTTTGGGGCCTGGTGTCGAAAAACCTTTATATTATATTTTAGGGGATACATGTATGGGTCATATAATGCCTCTTGGAACCATAAATGATCATTACATGTTTCCTTAATTGTTTGTGGTAGGCTAGAGTTAATTTAATCGGTGCAAGTTGTAAACCGGTAAATTTGTCGTTTATAGGCAAATAGGATAGTACCCATCCGATTTGCCTCTCAGAGGGTATTAAGAATCATGGTAAAAATTTCGGCGATTTTTATTTCCGGGCGAATAAAGCTATAAAAATTCGAAAATTGAAGGCTAATATCCACGCTTTTTTAGAAATTTGGGATGTTTCAGGACCCGGTTTCGAAAAGTCTTTAGATTTTAGGGGATACATCTCGGGGTCATAAAATGCCGTTTGGAACCATATATGATCATAATATGTTGTCATAAATGTTTGTGGTATGCTTGAGTTAATGCAATCGACGCAAGTTGTAAACAGGAAAATTGGTTGTTTAAAGGCAAATAGGATGGTTCCACCCACCCTATAGGACTCCCGGAGGGTATTAGGGACCATGGAAAACTTTTTGGCAATTTTTATTTCCGGGCGAATAAAAGTAAAAAAGTTCAATAATTAAAGGCTATTATCCACGCTTTTTGAGAAATTTTGGAGGGTTCGGGGCTCGGTGTCGAAAAAACCTTCAGATTTTAGGGTATACATCTAGGGGTCATTGAAGGAGTTGTGTCTTCGATAAGTGCAATACTAGATATATCAAGGATCACTATTATGGAGATAATAAGTTTGTTCTCTTGGGGTGTCATCATCTGTTGCTAGACTATGAGAGATGATCTTTGGACTAGTCATATAGTCCAAAGCCCGCTAGAATGGATCCTATGAGGTCACACACAAGGGTATTGGGTTAAGAAAGTTAGAGGCTAATTAATGGGCTTCATGAGCAATTAACTAATCATGAAATGGATTGGGCTAGCATAGTTAGATTAGAATTAGGTTTTGGGCTCTTGACATGGGCTCTTATTTAGAGATGAGATCTATAAATAAGATCCATGCCTAGGGTTGATGATAAGCAGTCATAACTCACATAGTGAATTTTGACATCAAGGCAACCAATCCCAAAACCCTAATTCCCTCTCTAATTCACGGCTCCCTCTCCTTCCCATTTTGACTCACGGCCGGCCACCCTTGGTGGTACGTGTGGTGGTTCATGGTGGTTCATTGCTCGCACTTCTCCATAGAAGGTCAATTGAAGGGTTCAATTGCAACTAACTAGCATTAGTGGAGGTCTTAATATGTGCCCGTGGACCAAGTAGAGGAATCACACTTGAGGTTCTTTATCTCCCATTGTTCTTGCTCGATCGCACGTGGAATCACGCTTCAAAGGTACAATTATATGTTCTTTATGTGTTATGCATTAGATCTTGGGATTAGGTACTGTATGAATATGATTCATGTTTAATTCCGTTGCGTAGTACCTATAAACTCCTACAGTCATATAATGCGGTTTGGAATTATAAATGATCATTATATGTTGTCATAAATGTTCGTGGTAGGCTTTAGTTAATTTAATCGTTGTAAGTCGTAAACCGGTAAATTGACCGTTTAAAGCCAAATTGGATGGTCCCACCCACCCAATTGGACTTCGGGATAGTATTAGGGACCATGGTAAACTTTTCGACAATTTTTATTTCCGGGCGAATATCCGAAAATGAAGGCTAATATCCACTCTTTTTTTTGGAAATTTGGGATGTTTCGGGACCCGGTTGCGAAAAGTCTTTATATTTTAGGAGATACATCTCGAAGTCATATAATGCCGTTTGGAACCATTTATGATCATATTGTGTTGTCATTAATGTGTTTGGTAGGCTTGAGTTAATGCAATCGACTCAAGTTGTAAACTCGTAAATTGGCCATTTAAAGGCAAATAGGAAGGTTCCACCCAGCTGATTGGAATTTCGGAGGGTATTAGGGACCATGGTAAACTTTTCGGAAATTTTTATTACCGGGCGAATAAAAGTAAAAAAATTCAAAAAATTCAAGCCCCGGTGTCGAAAAACCTTTATATTAGATTTTAGGGGATACATGTAGGGGTCATATAATGCCGTTTGGAACCATAAATGATCATTACATGTTGCCTTAATTGTTCATTGTAGGCTAGAGTTAATTTAATTGGTGCAAGTTGTAAATCGGTAAATTTGTCGTTTATAGGCAAATAGGATGGTACCATCCGATTTGCCTCTCAGAGGGTATTAAGAATCATGGTAAAAATTTCGGCGATTTTTATTTCCGGGCGAATAAAACTATAAAAATTCGAAAATTGAAGATTAATATCCACGCTTTTTAAGAAATTTGGGATGTTTCGGGACCCGGTGTCGAAAAGTCTTGAGATTTTAGGGGATACTTCTCGGAGTCATATAATGCCGTTTGGAACCATATATGATCATAATACTTTGTCATAAATGTTTGTGGTAAGCTTGAGTTAATGCAATCGACACAAGTTCTAAACCGGAAAATTGGTCGTTTAAAGGCAAATAGGATGGTTCCACCCACCCTATAGGACTCTCGGTGGGTATTAGGGGCCATGGTAAACTTTTCGGCAATTTTTATTTCCGGGTGAATAAAAGTAAAAAAATTCAAAAATTGAAGGCTATTATCCACGCTTTTTGAGAAATTTCAGAGGTTTCGGTGCTCGGTATCGAAAAACCTTCAGATTTTAAGGTATACATCTAGAGTTCATATAATGCGGTTTGGAATTATAAATGATCAGTATATGTTGTCATAAATGTTCTTGGTAGGCTTTAGTTTATTTAATCGAAGCAAGTTGTAAACCGATAAATTAACCTTTTAAAGCCAAATTAGATGGTTCCACCCACCCAATTGGACTCCCGGAGAGTATTAGGGACCATGGTAAACTTTTCGACAATTTTTATTTTCGGGCGAAGAAAAGTAAAAAAATTCCGAAAATGAAGGCTAATATCACCGCTTTTTTAGAAATTTGGGATGTTTCTGGACCCGGTTTTGAAAAGTCTTTAGATTTTAGGGGATACATCTCGGGGTCATATAATGTCGTTTGGAACCATATATGATCATAATATGTTGTCATAAATGTTTTTGGTAGGCTTGAGTTAATGCAATCGACGCAAGTTGTAAACCGCAAAATTAGCTGTTTAAAGGCAAATAGGATGGTTCCACCCATCCTATAGGACTCCTGGAGGGTATTAGGTACCATGGTAAACTTTTCGGCAATTTTTATTTCGGGGTGAATAAAAGTAAAAAAAATTCAAAAATTGAAGGCTATTATCCACGCTTTTTGAGAAATTTTGGAGGGTTCAAGGCTCGGTGTTGAAAAACCTTCAGATTTTAAGGTATACATCTCGGGGTCATATAATGCAGTTTGGAACTATAAATGATCATTATATGTTGTCATAAATGTTCGTGGTAGGTTTTAGTTAATTTAATCGGTGCAAGTTGTTAACCGGTAAATGGACCGTTTAAAGCCAAATTGGATGGTTCCACCTACCTAATTGGACTCTCGGATAGTATTAGGGACCATGGTTAACTTTTCGGCAATTTTTATTTCCGGGTGAAGAAAACTAAAATATTCCGAAAATGAAGGCTAAAATCCACGCTTTTTTAGAAATTTGGGATGTTTCGGGACCAGGTTTCGAAAATTCTTTAGATTTTAGGGGATACATCTCGGGGTCATATAATGCCGTTTGGAACCATATATGACCATAATATGTTGTCATAAATGTTTTCGGTAGGCTTGAGTTAATGCAATCGACGCATGTTGTAAACCGGAAAATTGGCTGTTTAAAGGCAAATAGGATGGTTCCACCAACCCTATAGGACTCCCGGAAGGTATTAGGGACCATTGTAATTTTTCGGCAATTTTTATTTCCGGGCGAATAAAAGTAAAAAAATTCAAAAATTGAAGGCTATTATCCACGCTTTTTGAGAAATTTCAGAGGTTTCGGTGCTCGGTATCGAAAAACCTTCAGATTTTAAGGTATACATCTAGAGTTCATATAATGCGGTTTGGAATTATAAATGATCAGTATATGTTGTCATAAATGTTCTTGGTAGGCTTTAGTTTATTTAATCGAAGCAAGTTGTAAACCGATAAATTAACCTTTTAAAGCCAAATTGGATGGTTCCACCCACCCAATTGGACTCCCGGCCCGGAGAGTATTAGGGACCATGGTAAACTTTTCGACAATTTTTATTTTCGGGCGAAGAAAAGTAAAAAAATTCCGAAAATGAAGGCATAACACCGCTTTTTTAGAAATTTGGGATGTTTCGGGACCCGGTTTTGAAACGTCTTTAGATTTTAGGGGATACATCTCAGGGTCATATAACGTTGTTTGGAACCATATATAATCATAAAATGTTGTCATAAATGTTTTAGGTAGATAGGCTTGAGTTAATGCAATCGATGCAAGTTGTAAACCGAAAAATTGGTTGTTTAAAGGCCAATAGGTTGGTTTCACCCACCCTATAGGACTTCTAGAGGGTATTAGGTACCATGATAAACTTTTCGGAAATTTTTATTTTTGGGTGATTAAAAGTAAAAAAATTACAAAATTGAAGGCTATTATCCACGCTTTTTGAGAAATTTTAGAGGGTTCATGGCTCGGTGTCGAAAAACCTTCATATTTTAGGGTATACATCTAGCGGTCAAATAATGCGGTTTGGAACTATATATGATCATTATATGATGTCATAAATGTTCATGGTAGACTTTAGTTAATAAAATCGAAGCAATTTTTAAACCGGTAAATTGATGTTTAAAGCCAAATTGGAGGGTTCCAACCACCCAATTCGACTCCCCAATAGTATTAGGGACGATGGTGAACTTTTCGGAATTTTTTATTTCTGGTCGAAGAAAAGTAAAAAAATTCCGAAAATGAAGGCTAATATCCACATTTTTTTAGAAATTTGGGATGTTTCGGGACCCGGTTTTGAAAAGTCTTTAGATTTTAAGGGATACATCTCGGGGTCATATAATGCCATTTAGAACCATATATGATCATAATATGTTGTCATAAATGTTTTCAGTTGACTTGAGTTAATGCAATCGACGCAAGTTGTAAACCGAAAAATTGGCTGTTTAAAGGCAAATAGGATGGTTCCACCCACCTTATTGGAATCCCAGAGGGATTAGGGTCCATGGTAAAATTTTCGGCAATTTTTATTTCCGGGCGAATGAAAGTAAAAAAATTCAAAAATTGAAGGCTATTATCCACGCTTTTTGAGAAATTTTGGAGGGTTCAGGACTTGGTGTCGAAAAACTTTCAAATTTAAGGGTATACATCTAGCGGTCATATAATGCCGTTTGGAACTACAAATGATCATTATATGTTGTCATAAATGTTGTTGTAGGCTTTAGTTAATAAAATCGGTGTAAGTTGTAAACTGGTAAATTGACCGTTTAAAGTCAAATTAGATGGTTCCACCCACCCAATTGGACTCCCGGATAGTATTAAGGACCATGGTAAACTTTTCGGTAATTTTTATTTCCGTGCGAAGAAAAGTAAAAAATTTCCGAAACTGAAGGCTAATATCCACGCTTTTTTAGAAATATGAGATGTTTCGGGACCCGGTTTCGAAAAGTCTTTAGATATTGGGGGATACATCTCGAGGTCATATAATGCCTTTTGGAACCATATATGATATTTTTATGTTGTCATAAATGTTTTCGGTAGGCTTGAGTTAATGCAATTGACGCAAGTTGTAAACCGGAAAATTGGCTGTTTAAAGGAAAAAAAGGATGGTTCCACCCACCCTATAGGACTCCCGGAGAGTATTAGGGACCATGGTAAACTTTTCGGCAATTTTTATTTCCGGGCGAATAAAAGTAAAATATTCAAAAATTGAAGGATATTATCCACGCTTTTTAAGAAATTTTGGAGGGTTCGAGGCTTAGTGTTGAAAAACCTTCAGATTTTAGGGTATACATCTAGGGATCATATAATGCGGTTTGGAACTATAAATGATCATTATATGTTGTCATAAATGTTCGTGTTAGGCTTTAGTTAATAAAATCGGTGCAAGTTGTAAACCGGTAAATCGACCGTTTAAAGCAAAAATGGATGGTTCCACCCACCCAATTGGACTCCTGAATAGTATTAGCGACCATGACGAATTTTTCGGTAATTTTTATTTCTGGGCGAAGAAAAGTAAAAAAATTCCAAAAATGAAGGCTAATATGTACGCTTTTTTAGAAATTTGGGATGTTTCGGGCCCGGTTTTGAAAAGTCTTTAGATTTTAGGGGATACATCTCGGGGTCATATAATGCCGTTTGGAACCATACATGATCATAATATGTTGTCGTAAATGTTTTCCGTAGGCTTGAGTTAATGCAATCGACGCAAGTTGTAAACCGGAAAATTGGCTGTTTAAAGGCAAATAGGATGGTTCCACTCACCCTATAGGACTCCCGGAGAGTATTAGGGACCATGGTAAACTTTTCGGCAATTTTTATTTTCGGGCGAATAAAATTAAAATATTCAAAAATTGAAGGATATTATCCACGCTTTTTATGAAATTTTGGAGGGTTCGAGGCTCAGTGTTGAAAAACCTTCAAATTTTAGGGTATACATCTAGGGGTCATATAATGCGGTTTGGAACTATAAATGATCATTATATGTTGTCATAAATGTTCGTGGTAGGCTTTAGTTATTAAAATCGGTGCAAGTTGTAAACCGGTAAATTGACCGTTTAAAGCCAAATTGGATGGTTCCACCCACCCAATTGGACTCCCGGATAGTATTAGGGACCATGGTAAACTTTTCGGCAATTTTTATTTCCGGGCGAAGAAAAGTATAAAAATTTCGAAAATGAAGGCTAATATCCACGCTTTTTTGGAAATTTGGTATGTTTCGGGACCTGGTTTTGTAGGCGTCGCTCGAAGTGCGCCTATGTTAAAGCATGTTGTGAATATTCTTGGCACTCATAGGAAAGGGGAATTGACATAATACGATTAGGGACAAGTAAAATAGGGAGCCGCCAACAAGTTGTTAAGGAACTTCTAAACCGTTCACGGATCATAAAAGGCAACCACGAATAAGGGACAACGATAGGAAACAATGATTGACCCGTGAAGGTTAACACCCATTCATAATTCATGAGATTACTAACTCCATATGGTTCGGAACCTCGAAAGGAGGATCTAGAATGATGGTACGAAGTGAGTCATGGAGTCACATTCGCCCGTATTGGCCTCTACTCGATTCTTATAGTGAAAAGTGATTCCTGTGATCTCAAAGGCATGCAAATAAAATACCCAATTTGCTCTAAAATATTATTAAGCTAAATTGGTTGAATATTAATGTAACAGATAATTCTAAAATATTGTGATCACTTGAATAAACAACAATATTAAAAAGGAACCTAAACCGGTTGTCCAAATTATCTTATTAGGCTTGATATTTAATTACATATTCCCTTTAAAATGCAATATGGTGATCAAATAGAATAAACATCAATATTGGAAGCAATTTAATAATAATAGCGTTAGTCAAATCAAATATAAAATAACCTAATCATGATACTAGCAATATAAAAATAAAATAAGAGTAATTAAATTAATTAATTACTCACATTCTGCGCGTTCCTTTAAATTGCTACATCATGAATAAACTGTTAGTAACTTCAATAAAATAATATAAAACAAATGAAAATGAAATTAAATTAATATAGATTTGATTTGGTCCAAACCCTCAGTTATTTGTACCTTTCACGCCTTGATTTAAGGACGGAACCTCGGTTTAAGTATAGACTCCTTGGAGTGCTTAAGGGAAGAATGGTGTAATTAGGAATATAGGTTTAAGGCTTAGAATATGAGAGAAAGAGAAGATAATAATTTTTGGTGTAAAAGAGAGAAAGAGAGAAGGATTTGATGCCCCGAACTGCAGATGGGGGGTCCTATTTATAGGGAAAATGAGCAGAGGGAACACACAGAACCCTACAAAGATTAAAACCCTAAAAAATAACACCGTGACACGGTGCCAGGCACCATCAGACGAGGGGAAATCCCGTAACGCGGTGGACAATTGGAGTGACGCGGGATATATTTGACCTACGGGAAGTGAAAACGCGTGAAGGGTTTACGCGGAAAAGACACAAGAAAATTCCGTGACACGGCAGTGTCCACCGTGGCACGGTACAGTACACCATGTTACGGTATGGGAAAACGCAGAAATTACACGGAAAAAGCACCGTGACACGGTGGGAAATACCGTGTCACGGCAGCACGTACCGTGTCACGACAACAGGTACTGTGCCACGGTGGAATTTGACGCGAAAGGGTTTCAAAAATGGCACCGTGAAACGATGTATAGTACCGTGTCACGGCACCAGGAACCGTCAGACGGGGGAAGGCACCGTCAGACGGGGCACACTCCCGTGACACGGTGCTATTGCACTGTGCGCGGTGATTCCAGTTTTTTACCCGTTTTTAAAATCATCATAACGTTTGATCCGTAACTTTTAATAAGGCATATAATATATCATTGGAAAGATTATCAAGTCTAATTTCCAACCCAATTAGAATCAAGTCAAAATGATTTGTATATTTTAAGATATGGCCGTTTTAGAGGAAGGGTGTCGGTTTTGGGCCGAGTTTAGTGTTTTGCTCATATTTTTTTCGTTATAGCTCGGAATTGGGCTTATGATATATGGTTGGAAAGCTTATTAAAAGGCCTATCCAAAAAAAAAAAAAAATTGGATCAAAATTATAAGAACAAAAACTCAGTGTCTCTCGGTTTTGCAATGTGGAAAAGAAAAGTGGATAACAAGCTATGGTTTAGGAAAATAAGCAACAAAATGGATTGGTTTATGAAATATATTGGATAGAACATGGATTTAAGCACTCCAAAGATTAAATACTCAACTCGACCAATAATGGCGGTGAAAGGTGTTCATCATCGGGTTTGGTTTTGGTTTTGGGGAGACATTTTTAGGTGTCTAAAGGTTTCGAAAAGTCTTTAGATTTTAGGGGATACATCTCGGGGTCATATAATGCCGTTTGGAACCATATATGATCATAATATGTTGTCATACATGTTTTCGGTAGGCTTAAGTTAATGCTATCGACGCAAGTTGTAAACCGGAAACTTAGCTGTTTAAAGGCAAATAGGATGGTTCCACCCACCCTATAGGAATACCGGAGGGTATTAGGGACCATGGTAAACTTTTCGGAAATTTTTATTTCCGGGCGAATAAAAGTAAAAAAAATCAAAAATTGAAGGATGTTATCTGAAATTCAGTAAAGGGAACTGTTACCTTCAAATCTTTTACTACCTCCAGGAACTTACCAAACTGCTTATCCAAGTTTGTCTTCAATTGACGATTGGGGAAAGGAAGTTTGATGATTGGCTTTGGAGCATTCTTATTCTTGTCTGGAGTAGCCACCTTCTCTGGAGTTGTACCCTGCAATGTAGAGTTAGATATGTTAGTATTATCCTTTAGCCCTGCAGGGCTATCAACTACGTTGTTTGGTTTAATGGAATCAAGATTAGCATTATTTGGTAAAACAGGTTCATTGACTCTGGGCATAGAGGGCCCTTCATAATTTGAACCACTCCTTAGAGTAATTGCAAATGCTTGATCCGTAGGCCTAGTAGGCTGTGCTGGCAAGGCTCCCTGTTGGCGGGCTTATAGAGTAGCGGAGAGTTGCGCAATTTGATTATCTACAATTTTATTATGCGCTAAAATTTGATCAATTGTCGCATCTCTGCTCTCCATGTGCTTTTGCATATTGACCAACATTGCTCTAATTTCCGCCAGAGAGGGGTCGGAAGATGAGGAGGGTTGTTATGGTTGGTTCTTCTGGCTGGCATTGGGATGATAATATTTCTGCTGTTGTTGTTGTGGCGCCTGTGGTTCTTGTGGTGGTGGGTTTTGAACATTAGTGCTCCGGTAGGAAAGGTATGGATGATTCCGATACCCAGGATTGTAAGTGTTGGAGTATGGGTTATTCTGCCTATAAGCTTGGAAGGCATTAACTTGCTCCACGGAACTCCTGCAATCCTGCTCCCAATGACCTACAATACCACAATTTTCACAGAAAGCCTCATTAGAATTATTATTAATCGCAGAAACATTGGCTACATTAGCAGGGCTCAGGTTATCTAATTTTTGGGAAATAGAGGTTAATTGAGCTTGCAAAAAGGATACAAAGTCGACACTATGCTTCCCCTTGTTGGCAAATCCTCTGGGATTCCCATATTGGGAATTGTGTATCGCCATATCTTCAATAACCTGACCTGCATCATCAACATTAAGATTCATAAATCTCCCACTAGCTGCAGAGTCTAAAATTATTCTAGAGGAATTTCCAATGCCGTTATAAAAGGCTTGGATTAACTACCATTGTGCTAAATTATGGTGAGGGCATTCTCTTTGTAAGTCCTTGAACCTCTCCCAAGCCTCATATAAAGACTCATCGGCTTCTTGGGCAAAGTTCTGAATCGCATTCCGTAGTACTGCTGTTCTCTCTGCAGGATAATACTTGTTATAGAAATTCAAAACAAGAGTTTCCCAGTCAGTTATACCAAGTGTAGTTCTATTTAAGTCGTTAAACCACAATTTAGCTTTTCCAGTTAAAGAGAAAGGAAAGAGAATCTCCCTGATTTGGTCTTGAGTGACCCCGGCTTGCCTGATGGTGTTGCAATATTGACAATAGTCGGCAATGTGAAGATTCGGGTCTTCACCCTTGGCTCCACTGAATTGCTTCCTCTCTATCTTCGTTATAAATTGAGGTTTGATTTTGAATTGAACCCCATCAAGAGCCGGAGTAGGGGTGAGATGTGGAAAATCCATAAGCTTTGGTTGTGAATAATCACTAAGCTTCTTTGGAGCCGTCATCTCTGATTCTGCGTCTGATGATGCCTCTAAATCGCTGGAATCAGTTGGAGGATCGCGGTGATTTTTGTAGCCAGGATTTGCTTGTATAAGTTTTTCTGTCTATGGAAGGAACGTTCGATCTCAGGATCGAATGGGATATAACCTGATCTGGAACACCTGGGCATAAACAAAAACTAGAAGCAAATATGAGATTTGTCTCAGAGAGCGTTCTCTGAGACAAAAGAGAAATAATCTAGACTACAAAAACAATCAGAAATAAAAATAAAACCGTTACCCCGGCAACGGCGCCAAATTTTGACAGGGTAAAGTCGTATCCCCTAATCAAAAGTAAATACCTAAATCCTCTAACTAAAGTAGATAGGGAAGTAGGGTCGATCTCCACAGGGAAACAAGTCTTTTTACTTCTAATTAATTATTATAATCTAAATTATTTAAGTAACCAATATTTATAATTATGTAAGAAACTAAACTACTAAGGTTGAGAATAGGAAGATAACAATATATGAAAGGATCTAGGGCATAGGTTCACCAATAAATAATACTCTAGGGTAAAACATAGTAATCAATCATTGACATTGCATAAATAACATGATTAACAGACTCTCGCAATTTATTAATCAACATAGATCTAACAGGCTCTCGCAATTTACTAGATCTAAGTTCTTATTGAAAATAGCCTTTAATATCAAATTAACATCTGCTCGATTCATCAATTTAATATTGCTATACTTTTACAAGCCGCAATTGTAAAACGTTAAAACAATTCAATAAGAAATTATCATGCAATACCAACAATCAATAATAGTCAATCATCAATGCATCAATTAACCAGATTGTAAAGGGCTTTCGCTACGTATTACAATCACAGAATTAATCTACCGGTATTAAATCTCATCTCTCGAATCTCAACTTAACCATTTATAAATTAATCTGCCTATTGAAACTAGACCTAAACATCAATTCTCATCTCTCGAATCTTGAATCAATATTGTCAAACTCATGCATAAAAGATAGGCCTAATCGAGTCACAGAGCATTAAATCAATCAATAGGAAATTAATCTAGCATTGATAATCGACAACAATAAATTACCCCTTCATATTATTTATTAGATCCCCATAAACCCTAGAAATAAAACTACTCACACATAATAGAAACTAAACAAATCAAAGCAATAAAATAAATCATGATGAAAGGAATAAAATAAACAACTAAGATTAAGGGAAGAGAAATCGTTACCAAAAAGTAATCTGGAATTAAGAGTAAATTAAGAACAAAGGTTTAGAGAGAGAATTCTAAGAGAATAATTAAGAGAGTAAAGAAAGAGTAAAGAGGAGAAGAAGAATAGAAGATAAGAAAGAAGAGAGAGAGAGAGAGAGAGAGAGAGAGAGAGAGAGAGAGAGAGAGAGAGAGAGAGAAAGAGAGAGATGCTAAATAGAGAGAGAAAGTCTAAGAAAGAAGGTCCTCTCCAAAAAACGTATTACGGAGGAGTATTTATACTCCTTACAAATCCTAAACTAAAACAAACTAAAACGACGCTAATCGTCTCCTAAAAATACACGCGCCCGATCGGGCGAAGGGCCGCCCGATCGGGCGCGCCTTTTTCTTCGCGTTCTTCCCAAGCAGCATCGCCCGATCGTGCTAGATGCTCGCACGATCGGGCGCGCCTCAGCACGCTCAGCTTTATGGTTTGCCGCGCCCGATCGGGCTAGAGGTTGCCCGATCGGGTCTTTGCTCCTCTTGAGGCTTGGACTTCGATTGGGCTAGATTTCTCGGCCCAATCCGGATTTCCTCTCGGGTCTCAAATACTTGGTCCAAATGCCTCGGAATCCCAATTACCAAGTCCCTAATCACCGGCTCTCACCGATCCTGGGCTTCAAAAGTGGTCGCGTCCTTCTAGCTTTCGTAGTTGATCCATAAAGCCCGGGAAAATGCTCCAAGAGTGCAATTTCCTGTAAAATACAACTAAAACTACAAAAACACTAGAACACATAAATTAGTAATAAAAGTGGCCCGAAAGAGCCAAAAACACTACTAATAACGACCAAGGGACGGGGGTAAAACACTATATAAAATGGACATATCAACTACTAATCTCGCGCCCGACCGGGCGCGTCACCGGGCGCGTCACCGGGCGCCAGCCTAAGCTTCTCCCACCCGGCCGGGCGCGCCTCCGGGCGCCAGCCTTTTTTGCCGGGCGGCTCTCTTGGGCCACTATTTGGACTACGATTGGGCTCCAATTCTTCGGGCCAATCTGGGTTTCCTCTTTGGGTCTTGAATACTCGGTCCAAATGCCCCGGTATCACCTATACCGAGCCCTTAATCACCGGTTCGATGGCTCTAACCGGCCCTGGGCTATAAAATCTGGTCGTGTTTCTCCAATGCTCGTGATTGCTCCAAAATATCTCGGGAAAATACTTAAAAAGTATAAATCCCTACAAAAGTCAACCAAATCTACGAAAACACTAGAAAACACCAATTAGTAATAAAAGTGGCTCTAAAGAGCCAAAAACACTACTAATTACGACCAAGGGACGGGGGTAAAATACAATATAAAATAGACACATCATTATCCACGCTTTTTAAGAAATTTTGGAGGGTTCGGAGCTCGGTGTTGAAAAACCTTCAGATTTTAGGGTATACATCTAGGGGTCATATAATGCGATTTGGAACTATAAATGATCATTATATGTTGTCATAAATGTTCGTGGTAGGCTTTAGTTAATTTAGTCGGTGCAAGTTGTAAACCAGTAAATTGACCGTTTAAAGCCAAATTGGATGGTTTTACCCACCCAATTGGACTCCCGGATAGTATTAGGGACCTTGGTAAACTTTTCGACAATTTTTATTTCCGGGCGAAGAAAAGTAAAAAAATTTCGAAAATGAAGGCTAATGTCCATGTTTTTTCAGAAATTTGGGATGTTTCGGGACCCGGTTTAGAAAAGTCTTCAGATTTAAGGAGATACATCTCGGGATCATATATATTGCCGTTTGGAACCATATATGATCATAATATGTTGTCATAAATGTTTTCAGTAGGCTTGAGTTAATGCAATCGACGCAAGTTATAAACTCATAAACTGGTCGTTTAAAGGCAAATAGGAACGTTCCACCCACCTGATTGGAATCCCGAAGGATATTAGGGACCATGGTAAACTTTTCGGCAATTTTTAGTTCCGAGCGAACAAAAGTAAAAAAAATCAAAAATTGAAGGCTATTATCCACGCTTTTTGAGAAATTTTGGAGGGTTCGGGGCTCGGTGTTGAAAAACCTTCAGATTTTAGGGTATACATCTAGCGGTCATATAATTCCGTTTGGAACTATAAATGATCATTATATGTTGTCATAAATGTTCATGGTAGGCTTTAGTAAATAAAATCGATGCAAGTTGTAAATCGGTAAAATTGTTCGTTTAAAGCAAAATTGGATGGTTCCACCCACCCATTTGGACTCCCGGATAGTATTAGGGACCATGGTAAACTTTTCGGCAAATTTTATTTCCGGGCGGAGAAACGTAAAAAAATTCCGAAAATGAAGGCTAATATCCACGTTTTTTTAGAAATTTCGGATGTTTCGGGACCCGATTTCAAAAAGTCTTTAGAATTTAGGGGATACATCTTGGGGTCATATAATGCCGTTTGAAACCATATATGATCATAA
Source organism: Chenopodium album (assembly GCF_948465745.1). Taxonomy (NCBI): domain Eukaryota; kingdom Viridiplantae; phylum Streptophyta; class Magnoliopsida; order Caryophyllales; family Amaranthaceae; genus Chenopodium; species Chenopodium album. The sequence continues at coordinate 85,895,853 of NC_137835.1, read as the reverse complement.
TATGTCGTCATAAATGTTTTCGGTAGGCTTGTGTTAATGCAATCGACCAAGTTGTAAACTTGTAAATTGGTCGTTTAAAGGAAAATAGGAAGGTTCCACCCACCTTATTGGACTCCCGGAGGGTATTAAGGACCATTTTTTGTTTTCGGGCGAATAAAATTAAAAAAATTCAAAAATAGAAGGCTATTATCCATGCTTTTTTAGAAATTTTGGAGGGTTCATGACTCGGTGTCGAAAAACCTTCAGGTTATAGGGTATACATCTAGCGGTCATAAAATGCTATTTGGAATTATAAATTATCATTATATGTTGTCATAGATGTTCGTGGTAGGCTTTAGTAAATAAAATCGGTGCAAGTTGTAAACCGATAAATTGACCGTTTAAAGCTAAATTGGATGGTTCCACCAACCCAATTGGACTACCGGATATTATTAGGGACCGTGGTAAAATTTTCGGCAATTTTTATTTCCAAGCGAAAAAAAGTAAAAAAATTCCGAAAACGAAGGCTAATATCCACGTTTTTTTTAGAAATTTGGGATGTTTCGGGACCCGGTTTTGAAAAATTTTTAGATTTTAGGGGATACATCTCGGGGTCATATAATGCCGTTTGGAACCATATATGATCATAATATGTTGTCATAAATGTTTTCGGTAGGTTTGAGTTAATGCAATCGACGCAAGTTGTAAACTTGATAATTAGCTGTTTAAAGGCAAAAAGGATGGTTCCACCCACCCTATAGGACTCACGGAGGGTATTAGGGACCATGGTAAACTTTTCGGCAATTTTTATTTCCGATTCAAAAATTGAAGGTTATTATCCACGCTTTTTTAGAAATTTTGGAGGGTTCGGGGTTCGGTGTCGAAAAACCTTCAGATTTTATGGTATGGTATACATCTAAGGGTCATATAATGCGGTTTGGAACTATAAATGATCATTATATGTTGTCATAAATGTTCGTGGTAGGCTTTAGTTAATTTAATCAGCGCAAGTTGTAAACTGGTAAATTGAACGTTTAAAGGCAAATAGGAAGGTTCCACCAACCTGATTGGAATCCCGGAGGGTATTAGGGACCATGGTAAACTTTTCGGCAACTTTTATTTCCGGGAGAATAAAAGTAAAAAATTCAAAAATTGAAGGCTAATATCCACGCTTTTTGAGAAATTTTGTTGGGTTCAGGGCTCGGTGTCGAAAAACCTTCAGATTTTAGTGTATACATTTAGCGGTCATATAATTCCGTTTGGAACCATAAATGATCATTATATGTTGTCATAAATGTTCGTGGTAAACTTTACTTAATAAAATCGGTGCAAGTAGTAAATCGGTAAATTGACCGTTTAAAGCCAAATTGGATGGTTCCACCCACCCAATTGGACTCCCCGATAGTATTAGGGTCCATGGAAAACTTTTCGGCAATTCTTATTTCCGGACGAAGAAAAGTAAAAAAATTCTGAAAATGTAGGCTAATATCCACGCTTTTTTAGAAATTTGGGATTTTTCGGGACCTGGTTTCGAAAAGTCTTTAGATTTTAGGGGATACATCTCGGGGTCATATAATGCCGTTTGAAACCATATATGATCATAATATGTTATCATAAATGTTTTCGGTAGGCTTGAGTTAATGCTGACGTGGGATAAACTAGGTCGTTGGACTAATCTTCCCTAAGCCAAACAAAATTTATAAACACTTAACTAAACTAAATTGAAGTATAGAGGTAAGTCAAGGGTCGAACTCAAAGGAACGGTAATGTCTAAGTGATTTCAATTTGGGTGCCTAAGCTAGGTCGAAGACGAAGGAAAGGAGTTGACACTAACAACTACTTAAACGAAGAAACCGAACAAATAAAGTGCTAGGGATTAGGATTCACATGTAATAGCAATGAACATAGAAAATTGGGATAGGAAGTTGACTAAGTCGAGTGATGCGAGGGAAAACCAGTCGTGCAACCAAAAGAGCATATCGAGCTATTTTCCTAGAGGTCTAACTAGCGTCAACTACGATAAACTTTAGCTAGGAACGTAACAAGACACCTCAATCGTTAAATGCAAGTTACACATCAATGGTCCGTATCAATGTGAACTTACAATGCAATCTAGTGCAACAATCAAAGTTAGCCATTCTTCAATCAATTACACACATGCACATGATCAATCGACCAGTTTAATCACACCATCAACTCCATCAATTATCCCCAATTTACATTAATCCATCACATCATATAAGCTTCACCATCACCCTAGCAAGAAAACTACTCTAACAACATCATCAAACCAACAAACAACTATAGAAAACAAGAATCAACAATCTATCAAGATCAATTACTCTAATCAAAGATCAAACATCAAAATCCAAACAAATCCAAAACAAATCAAACAAACATGAATATTAAACAAAGCAATAAATGAGATAGAGTTTAGAAATGCTCATTGATAATAGAGAAGATCTCCAATACAGTTGTCACCATTGAATCTTAAATCTCTCAATCACCATTGAAATTCCTCACTTTCTCTCTCTAAAATCTACTTCTAAAACTAACCCTAAAACTAGAGAGAGAAGCTCTCAACTAAGCTAAGAATATGATCAAAATGTAATATGAAACTTATTCTAAACTTGCCCCAAAAATCGGGTTACAAAGATATTCATAGTGGCGCGAAAACACCAAAAACCGAGCAACAAATTCCCACAGAGGCGCGCCCGCGCAGCAGGGGAGGCGCGCCCGCACCATGGGGAGGTGCGCCTGCGCCAAGAGGTGATGCGCCCGTGCCGAATTGTGGTGTGGCCGCACCCGATCTTTGCTCGCCCGCGCTTCACTGGGTTTCTTCGAAATGCTCGCGGCTTCGTGCGTTCGCTAAGGTCGCGCGACTATGATGATGATGAGTTCATGCAATCGACGCAAGTTGTAAACCATAAAATTGGATGTTTAAAGGCAAAAAGGATGGTTCCACCCACCCTACAGGACTCCCGGAGGGTATAAGGGACCATGGTAAATTTTTCGGCAATTTTTATTTCCGGCCGAATAAAAGTAAAAAAATTAAAAAATCGAAGGCTATTATCCACGCTTTTTGAGAAATTTTGGAGGGTTCGGGGTTCGGTGTCGAAAAACCTTTTGATTTTAGGGTATAAAACTAGGGGTCATATAATGCGGTTTGAAACTATAAATGATCATTATATGTTGTCATAAATGTTCGTGGTAGGCTTTAATTAATTTAATCGGTGTAAGTTGTAAACAGGTAAAATGAACGTTTAAAGGCGAATAGGAAGGTTCCACCCACAAAATTGGACTCCCGAAGGGCATTAGGGACCATGGTAAACTTTTCGGCAATTTTTATTCCCGGGCGAAGAAAAGTTAAAAAATTTCGAAAAGTTAAAAATATACACACTTTTTTAGAAATTTGGGATGTTTCGGGACCCGGTTTCGAAAAGTCTTTAGATTTTAGAGGATACATCTCGGGGTCATATAATGCCGTTTGGAACCATATATGATCATAATATGTTGTCATAAATGTTTTCGGTAGCCTTGAGTTAATGCATACGACGCAAGTTGTAAACTCGTAAATTGGCCGTTTAAAGGAAAATAGGAAGGTTCCACCCACCTGATTGGACTCCCGGAGGGTATTAGGGACCATGGTAAACTTTTCGGCAATTTTTATTTCCGGTCGAATAAAAGTAAAAAAATTCAAAAATTGAAGGCTATTATCCACACTTTTTGAGAAATTTTAGAGGGTTTGGGGCTCGGTGTCGAAAAACCTGCAGATTTTAAGGTATACATCTAGGGGTCATATAATGCGGTTTGGAACTATAAATGATCATTATATGTTTTCATAAATGTTCGTGGTAGGCATTAGTTAATTTAATCGGTGCAAGTTGTAAACCGGTAAATTGACCGTTTAAAGCCAAATTGGATGGTTCTACCCACCCAATTGGACTCCCGGATAGTATTAGGGACCATGGTAAAATTTTCGGCAATTTTTATTTCCGGGCTAAGAAAAAGTTAAAAAATTCCGAAAATGAAGGCTAATATCCACACTTTTTTAGAAATTTGGGATGTTTCGGGACCCGGTTTTGAAAAGTCTTTAGATTTTAGGGGATACATCTCGGGGTAATATAATGCCGTTTGGAACCATATATGATCATAATATGTTGTCATAATTGTTTTCGGTAGGCTTGAGTTAATGCAATCGATGCAAGTTGTAAACTCGTAAATTGGTCGTTCGAAGGCAAATAGGGAAGTTCCACCCACCTGATTGGACTCCCGGAGGGTATTAGGGACCATGGTAAACTTTTCACCAATTTTTATTTCCGGGCGAATAAAAGTAAAAAAAATTCAAATATTGAAGGCTATTATCCACGCTTTTTAAGAAATTTTGTTAGGTTCGGGGCTCTTTGTCGAAAAACCTTCGGATTTTAGGGTATACATCTAGCGATCATATAATGCCGTTTGGAACTATAAATGATCATATCGGTGCAAGTTGTAAACCGGTAAATTGACCGTTTAAAGCCAAATTGTATGGTTCCACCCAATCAATTGGACTCCCGGATAGAATTAGGTACCATGGTAAACTTTTCGGCAATTTTTATTTCCGGGCGAAGAAAAGTTTAAAAAAAAATCCAAAAATGAAGGCTAATATCCACGCTTTTTTAGAAATTTGGGAAGTTTCGGGACCCGGTTTCTAAAAGTCTTTAGAATTTAGGGTATACATCTCGGGGTCATATAATGCTGTTTGGAACCATATATGATGATAATATGTTGTCATAAATGTTTTCGGTAGGCTTGAGTTAACGCAATAGACGCAAGTTGTAAACTCGTAAATTGGTCGTTTAAAGGCAAATAGGAAGGTTCCACCCACCTAATTGGACTCCTGAAGGGTATTTGGGACCGTGGTAAACTTTTCGGCAATTTTTATTTCCGGGCGAATTACAGTAAAAAAATTCAAAAATTGAAGGCTATTGTCCACGCTTTTTGAGAAATTTTGGAGGGTTCAGGGCTCACTGTCGAAAAACCTATAGATTTTAAGGTATTCATCTAGCGGTCATATAATGTCGTTTGGAACTATAAATTATCATTATATGTTTTCATAAATGTTCGTGGTAAGCTTTAGTAAATAAAATCGGTGCAAGTTATTCACCGGTAAATTGACTGTTTAAAGGCAAATTGGATGGTTCCAACCACCCAATTGGACTCCCGGATAGTATTAGGGACCATGGTAAAATTTTCGGCAATTTTTATTCCGGATGAAGAAAAGTAAAAAAAAAATCCAAAAATGAAGGCTAATATCCACGCCTTTTTAGGAAATTTGGGATATTTCGGGATCCGGTTTCGAAATGTTTTTAGATTTTAGGGGATACATCTCAGGGTCATATAATTCCATTTGGAACCATATATGATCATAATATGTTGTCATAAATGTTTTCGGTAGGCTTGAGTTAATGCAATCGGCACAAGTTGTAAACCGGAAAATTGTCTGTTTGAAGGCAAAAAGGATGGTTCCATCCACCCTATAGGACTCTCTGAGGGTATTAGGGACCATGGTAAACTTTTCGGCAATTTTTATTTCTGGGCAAATAAAAGTAAAAAAAAATCAAAAATTGAAGGAAATCTACGCTTTTTAAGAAATTTTGGAGGGTTCGGGGTTCGGTGTCGAAAAACCATCAGATTTTAGGGTATACATCTAGGAATCATATAATTCAGTTTGGAACTATAAATGATCATTATCTGTTGTCATAAATGTCCGTGGTAGGCTTTAGTAAATAAAATCGGTGCAAGTTGTTAATCGGTAAATTGACCGTTTAAAGCCAAATTGGATGGTTCCACCCATCCAATTGGACTCCTGGATAGTATTAGGGAGCATGGTAAAATTTTCGGCAATTTTTATTTCCGGCGAAGAAAAGTAAAAAAATTCCGAAAATGAAGGCTAATATCCACGCTTTTTTAGAAATTTGGGATGTTTCGGGACCCGGTTTTGAAAAGTCTTTAGATTTTAGGGGATACATCTCGGGGTCATATAATGTCGTATGGAACCATATATGTAACAACCTAGAAATTCCTTTCTTTTAAAATACCTATTTTGCCCTGTTTAAAAATTTAAATAGGAATATCTAATATATTACCGCCACCGTGAAAACGGCTAAGGCAACCATTAAAGACACACAGCGGAAGACTAATTTCAAAACCATTCAAAACAAGTCAACTTGAAAAGTCAACCAACGAAAGTAAAATAAAATCATCCTACAACTTGGAACCATTGTAGGCCCTTATTAAAACCAAACCAACTTTAAAACTTTTGCGTTAGTCATGCATGATAATAATATCATAAATAATTAAAGCATGAAACACATCATATACTTATAGGAACTAGCATGATTCGCTCTTCACTCCTGTCCATTCATGAATATGCTTCATCACCTGAAAACCTCCTCTCTACTTGTCCCCACTACTCGCCATTAGAAAATGGGTCGTCGTAGGGCCAAAGTAAAGACATGGCCAAACACACAAACAAACACAATCAACAAAGCTGAGTACATAAGCGTAAATAAACACACTAACATGCTTTCACCTATCAACACACCCTTACCTCAATGCACCTGTGAACAAGCACACACCACATTCAACAAGACTCTTTAACTAGACACTAAATAATTTAGTTAGCGTTGATTACGCATCGAACGGGTTTCCAACTATCCCTCCCCCAAATAAATTGAGGTTAACTGACACGGGAGCTAATCGTGCCAGCGACAAAACCACTCAAAGGTGGCGGAATTCCTGCGCATAATAATAAATAAAAAGGAATGTACAGCGTCCTGTACTCCATTAGAAGTTATGGTTAAATATAAAACCCCATAACTCCCCCCATTGTTCATACTCAAGGTATATACATTCCAAGAGTTTTGGTGCGTAATCTCTTTCACTTTACGTTATTTACCTTTTTTGGACTTGGTGATGACTCTCAAAGCATCATAAAACAATCAACAATAATTATTCACTCAACCAAACATACCAAATTAATTCTTGAATATTTAGTGACCACATATTATTTAATGTTGAACCCTTTTTAATTCTACCTCAGTGTCAAAGACACCTTAAACGCATAAAGCGCCAAAAATCCTATTCCTCGGTGTTAAAAACACCTTAAGTGCACAAAGGCACCAACATACAATTTATTCCTTGTGTACATAGACACTTATATAGCTCCTTCCTCATGCTTAAAGCATCAATAAAATTTATTTGAACCATAATAAAATTCCTTTTCGATATTCCAAACATAATTAAACATGTAGTTTAATTAATCATGCCTTCTAACATGCCATAAATAAAAAATGTGGTTCAAACACAACATGCCCAAAATATAATCTTCCAATCCATAACCATCACAAATAATTCATGCTTCACAATTCAATCACAAACACCATAAATTCACAATTTCATACATAAACCTTAGCATGATACTACTTGTAATTGATTGAAATCAAGCCTAGCATGATTCTACATCATCAAAATATGCTAAGTACGCGAACGTACCTCAAATAAGCCCTTAAAGTAGCCGATTACACTACAACAATTCCCGAACCAAGTCTCCTACATAAAGGGACAATAATACTATATTAATTACCCTTGTATACACAATTTCCAGCAACTTAAACTCACTTTAAATAACTTATAATAATATGAAAATTATTTAAAAACCCCTAATTAAACTCCTTTTTGATGGATAATCACACCCTTTTATTAAAAATCACAATTATACTACTTTAAATAAAATTCCAACATTTTAAAATAATCAAAAATCCTTTAAAACTTCATCAAAATACATCTTTATACTTAAATTATCCATAGAAACATTAAATTATCTCTTACCCCTTTTAAACTCAAAGATAAAATTTAAAGCATAAAAAAAAAACTTCGTTAAAAATCAAAAACTGCTCGAAAATCGTATTTTGAGGCTGAATTTGGCCACCAGAGTGTAGTGCTCAATACCAAAGGTAGTGAGTCTTTCTTAAAACGTTGTTTCCACTCGAAAAACACTACTTTTTTTTATCAAAATCGGAGAAGTTTAGAACCTGATCGGGATTAAAACGAGATTAATATTAACGAACGGAAATCTAATTATTAAAACATGAATTTGCGTGTTCAAAATAAATATGGAATTAAGTTAAACTAATAAGTAGTTATAATCACCAAAATTTCAAAACATCATTACTATAAAAGCCCTAAATCAATTATTCATAAAAACCCTAAAATCATGATTTTCAATAATTAAAAACCCTAGGTTATAAAATTTATAAAATCTGAAAATTATAAAGTTCAATCATCAAAATACAATTTGATACTAATTAAATTAATTTCAAACAATAAAATCAAAACCCATAAATCAATAATTATAATTACACAAATTAATAAAACAAAGGAGAGAGAAAATAAGACTAACTTTTTTTGTGTGGGGAATTTTTGGGGATTCATGGGGTATTTATAGAGTAGAGAGTGTAGGGTTAAATTTGGGCTTATAAAAAATGTGGGCTTGAGTTATGGGATAGGGCTTAAGTTATGGGTTTCAGAATGGGTTATTCCAATAAGGGTATGTAGGAATAATTTACATTACCCAATAATTAATAAACGTTTGGCCCAAAACATATTTTACTTTTACAAAACTTTATATTTAAAATACTTTAACCCTTAAAAATATTTAAATAAAATACTTGAGCCCTTGACAATACATTTTATTAATAATTAAATACTTTATAAAAATATGGGGTATTACAATATATGATCATAATATGTTGTTATAAATGTTTCAGTAGGCTTGAGTTAATGCAATCGACGCAAGTTGTAAACTCATTAATTGGCCGTTTAAAGGCAAATAGGAAGGTTCCACCCACCTGATTGGAATCACGGAGGGTATTAGGGACCATGGTAAACTTTTTGGCAATTTTTTATTCCGGACGAATAAAAGTAAAAAAAATTAAAAAAATTGAAGGTTATTATCCACGCTTTTTGAGAAATTTTGGAGGGTTTCGGGCTCGTTGTAGAAAAACCTTCTGATTTTAGGGTATACATCTAGCGGTCATATAATGATGTTTGGAACCATATATGATCATAATATGTTGTCATTAATGTTTTCGGTCGGCTTAAGATAATGCAATCGACGCAAGATGTAAACTCGTAAATTGGCTGTTTAAAGGTAAATAGGAAGGTTCCACCCACCTGATTGGACTCCCGGAGGGTATTAGGGACCATGGAAAACTTGTAGGCAATTTTTGTAACACCCTAGAAATTCCTTTCCTTTAAAAATACCTATTTTACTCTTTAAAATACGATTTAGGAATATCTAAGACATTACCGCCACCGTGAGAACAGTTAAGGCAATTATCAAAGACACACAGCGGAAGACTTAAATCAAAACCATTCAAAACGAGTCAACTTAAAAGTCAACCAAACGAAAGTAAAGTTAAAACCAAAGTCAAACGAAGTCAAATAAAATCAACCTACAACTTGGAACCATTGAAGGCCCTTATCAAAACCAATTAAATTACGAAAACCTTTGCGTTAGTCTCATAAGCGTAACATAATATAATATTTGAAAGCAATAAATCGCATCACAACTAATAGAAACTAGCATGATTCGCTCTTCACTCACCCCGTCATGAATATGCTTCAACACCTGAAAAGATTATCTCCACTTGTCCCCACTACTCTCCATTAAAAATGGGTCATCATAGGGCCAAGATAAAGACATGGCCAAACACACAAACACGCACAATCAGCAAAGCTGAGTACATAAGCGTAATTAAACACACTAACTTGCTTTCACCTATCAACACACACTTACCTCAATGCACCTGTTTACAAGCACACACAACAATCAACAAGACACTTTAACTAGACACTAAATAATTCATTTAGCGTTGATTACGCATCGAACGGGTTTCCAACTATACCTCCCCCAATAAATTGAGGTTAATTGACACGGGAGCTAACCGTGCCAGCAACAAACCTGTGCCACACATAGGTGGCAGAATTCTAGCGCATAATAATAATAAAAAGGAATATACAGCGTCCTGTACTCCGTTAGAAGTTATGATCAAATATAAAGTCACATAACTCCCCCCATATGTTCATACTCAAGGTATATACGTTCCAAGAGTTTTGGTACGTAATCTCTTTCACTTTACGTTATTTACATATTATTAGACTTGGTGATGACTCTCAAAGCATAACTATTCAATCATCAATAATTATTCAATCAACAAACATACCAATTTAATTCTTGAATATTTAGTGACCACATAATATTTAATGTTGAACCCTTTTTAATTCTACCTTAGTGTCAAAGACACCTTAAATGCATAAAGCGCCAAAAATCCTATCCCTCGGTGTTAAAAACACCTTAAGTGCACAAAGGCACCAACATACAATTTATTCCTTGTGTACATAGACACTTATATAGCTCCTTTCTCATGCTTAAAGCATCAATAAAAATTATATGAACCATAATAAAATTTCTTTTCAATATTCCAAACATAATTAAACAATTAGTTTAATTAAACATGCTCTCTATCATGCCATAAATAAATATGCAGTCCATATAATCATGCCAAAATATAATTTTCCAATCCATAAACCATCACAAATAATTCATGCTTCACAATTCAATCACCAACACCAATAATTCACAACTCAATACATAAACCTTAGCATGATACTACTTGTAATTGATTGAAATTAAACCTAGCATGATTCTACATCATCAAAATATGCTAAGTACGCGAACGTACCTCAATAAAGCCCTTAAAGTGGCCGAAAACACTACAACAATTCCCGAATCAAGTCTCCTACATAAAGGGACAATAATACTAAATTAATTACCCTTGTATACACAATTTCCAGCAACTTAAACTCACTTTAGACTACTTAAAATAATCTGAAAATTTATTTTAAAACCCCTAGTTAAACTCTTCTTTATTGGGTAATTAAACCCTTTTCATAAAACCATCAAAAGTAGTACTTTGGGCAAAAATTCCAGCATTATAGTTTAATTAAAAACTCATCAAAACTCCATAAAGATTCAATATTTAAGCTTGATTAATACTTCCAATCAATAGGTATATAAAACCCCCAAATTAATTGCAAGTTAGAGCCCTAAAAATCAATACTTTAATAATAAAAACCCTAACTTTCAATGCTTTATAAAATCTGAAATTAAAACACTTCACACTCTAAAATTTACAATCTTTAATTATCAAAACATAATTATAAAACATACTAATCATATTTAAACAATTAAAATCAAAAACCCAAATTATAAATTATTAGAACAATAATTAAAACAAGAGGAGAGAGAAGGGAGGAAGAAAGTTGGTGCGGCGGTGCAGTTTGGGCGACAACCGGCAGGTCGCCGGCGACAGCAGGTGGCTGGCCGGCGACGAGGCTGGCCGGACAGCAGGGGGGTGGGGTTGCTTGTTTTTACGCGAAGGATGAAGGGGAAAGAAAAGAAAGAAGAAAAAGAAAAAGAAATAAAAGAAAAGAAAATTAAAGGAAAATAAGATAAAGAAAATAAAGAGAAAAGAAAAGTAAGACTAACCTCTTGTGTGGGAAAATTTTTGGGGATTGAAGGAGTATATATAGAGTAGGGTAGATTTAAGATATTTGGGCTTCATAAAAGATTATAGGAGGGAGAAACAATTGGCCCAAATAAATAAAAGAATGATTGGGCTTGTTATATATATATATATATATATATATATATATAATTGTAATTTGGTAGAGTGAGTATTAATCAAATTAAAAACTCAATTTAATTAAATCCCATAATTAAAACAAGGTGACCCCAAAATATACTTTATAAATAAGTAAATAATTTATAAAATACAATAAAAATACGGGGTATTACAATTTTTATTTCCGGGCGTATAAAAGTAAAAAAATTAAAAAATTGAAGACTTTTACCACGCTTTTTGAGAAATTTTGGAGGGTTTAGGGCTCGGTGTCGAAAAACCATCAGATTTTAGGGTATACATCTAGCGTTCATATAATGCCGTTTGGTACTATAAATTATTATTATATTTTTTCACAAATGTTTGTGGTAGGCTTTAGTAAATCAAATCGGTGCAAGTTGTAAACCGGTAAATTGACCGTTTAAAGCCAAATTGGATGGTTCCACCCACCGAATTGAACTCCCGGATAGTATTAGGGACCATGGTAAACGTTCGCCAATTTTTTTTTTCCGGGCGAAGAAAAGTAAAAAAATTCCGAAAATGAAGGCTAATATCCACGCTTTTTTAGAAATTTGGGATGTTTCGGGACCCGATTTCGAAAAGTCATTAGATTTTATGGGATACATCTCGGGGTCATATAATGCCGTTTGGAACCATATATGATCATAATATGTTGTCATAAATGTTTTCGGTAGGCTTGAGTTAATGCAATCGACGCAAGTTGTAAACTCATTAATTTGCCGTTTAAAGGCAAATAGGAAGGTTCCACCCACCTGATTAGACTCCCGGAGGGTATTAGGGACCATGGTAAACTTTTCGGCAATTTTTATTTCCGGACGAATAAAAGTAAAAAAAAATTCAAAAATTGAAGGCTATTATCCACGCTTTTTGTGAAATTTTGGAGGGTTTCGGGCTCGTTGTAGAAAAACCTTCTGATTTCAGGGTATACATCTAGCGGTCATATAATGCCGTTTGGAATTATAAATTATCATCATATGTTGTCATAAATGTTCGTGGTATGCTTTAGTAAATAAAATCGGTGCAAGTTGTAAACCGGTAAATTGACCGTTTAAAGTCAAATTGGATGATTCCACCCACCCAAATGGACTCCGGATAATATTAGGGACCATGGTTAACTTTTCGGAAATTTTTAATTTCAGGCGAAGAAAAGTAAAAAAAAATTGGAAAATGAAGGCTAATATCCACGCTTTTTTAGAAATTTTGGATGTATCGGGACCTGGTTTCGAAAAGTCTATAGATTTTAAGGGATACATCTCGGGGTCTTATAATCCTGTTTGGAACCATACATGATCATAATATGTTGTCATAAATGTTTTCGGTAGGCTTGAGTTAATGAAATCGACGCAAGTTGTAAACCGGAAAATTGCCTGTTTAAAGGCAAATAGGATGGTTCCACCCACCCGTTAGGACTCCCGGAGGATATTAGGGACCATGGTAAAATTTTCGGCAATTTTTATTTCCGGGCGAATAAAAGTAAAAAAATTGTAAAATTGAACACTATTATCCACGCTTTTTGAGAAATTTTGGAGGTTCGGGGGCTCGGTGTCGAAAAACCTTCAGATTTTAGGGTATACATATAGGGGTCATATAATACGGTTTGGAACTATAAAAGATCATTATATGTTGTCATAAATGTTAGTGGTAGGCTTTAGTTAATTTAATCGGTGCAAGTTGTAAACCAGTAAATTGAACGCTTAAAGCCAAATTGGATGGTTCCACCCACCCAATTGGACTCCCGGATAGTATTAGGGACTATGTTAAACTTTTCGGCAATTTTTATTTCAGGGCGAAGAAAAGTAAAAAAAATTCCGAAAATGAAGGCTAATAAACACGCTTTTTTAGAAATTTGGGATGTTTCAGGACCTGGTTTCGAACAGTCTTTTGTATTTAGGGGATACATCTCGGAGTCATATTATGTCGTTTGGAACCATATATGATCGTAATATGTTGTCATAAATGTTTTCCGTAGGCTTGAGTTAATGCAATCGACGCAAGCTTTAACTCAACCTGATTGGACTCCCGGAGGGGATTAGGGACCAAGGTAAACTTTTCGTCAATTATTATTTCCGGGCGAATAGATTTAAAAAAATTCAAAAATTGAAGGCTATTATCCACGCTTTTTGATAAATTTTGTTGAGTTCGGGGCTCGGTGTCGAAAAACCTTCAGATTTTAGGGTATACATCTAACGGTCATATAATGTCGTTTGGAACTATAAATGATCATTATATGTTGTCATCAATGTTCCTGGTATAATTTAGTTAATAAAATCGGTGCAAGTTGTAAAGCGGTAAATTGACCGTTTAAAGCCAAATTGGATGGTTCCACCCACCCAATTTGATTCTCGGATATTATTAGGGAACATGGTAAACTTTTCGGCAATTTTTATTTCCGGGCGAAGAAAAGTAAAATAATTCCGAAAATGAAGGCTAATATCCATGCTTTTTTAGAAATTTGGGATGTTTCGAGACCCGGTTTCGAAAAGACTTTAGAATTTAGGGGATAAATCTCGGGGTCATATAATGTCGTTTGGAACCATATATGATCATAATATTTTGTCATAAATGTTTTTCGGTAGGCTTGAGTTAATGTAATCGACACAAGTTGTAAACCGGAAAATTGGTTGTTTAAAGGCAAAAAGGATGGTTCCACCCACCCTATAGGACTCCCGGAGGGTATTAGGGACCATGGTAAACTTTTCGGCAATTTTTATTTTCGGGCGAATAAAAGTAAAAAATTCAATAATTGAAGGCTATTATCCACACTTTTTGAGAAATTTTTAAGGGTTCGGGGCTCGTTGTCGAAAAACCTTCAGATTTTAGGGTATACATATAGGAGTCATATAATGCGGTTTGGATTTGTAAATGATCATTATATGTTGTCATAAATGTTAGGGGTAGGCTTTAGTTAATTTAATCGATGCAAGTTGTAAACCGGTAAATTGAACGTTTAAAGCCAAATTGGATGGTTCCACCGACCCAATTGGACTCCCAGATAGTATTAGGGACCATGTTAAACTTTTCGGCAATTTTTATTTCTGGGCGAAGAAAAGTAAAAAAATTCCGAAAACGAAAGCTAATATCCACGCTTTTTTAGAAATTTGGGATGTTTCGAGACCCGGTTTCGAAAAGTCTTTAGATTTTAAGGGATACATCTCGGGTTCTTATAATGCTGTTTGGAACCATACATGATCATAATATGTTGTCATAAATGTTTTCGGTAGGCTTGAGTTAATGAAATCGACGCAAGTTGTAAACCGGAAAATTGCCTGTTTAAAGGCAAATAGGATGGTTCCACCCACCCGTTAGGACTCCCGGAGGGTATTAGGGACCTGTGGGGATTAAATTTCAAGCGTTAAACCCCTTGCTTGAACCCCACTGTGATCATACACTAAAGTACGGTGGCGTCCAAAAGGGAAGAAAATAGAGCAAAAGAGTCGCCAACAAGTTTTAGGAATTTGTAAATCGTTCACGAGGTGAAGGTTACACTCCTTAACGATCCAAGAGATCGTCAACTCCATAAGGTCTAGAACCAAATAAGGGTTCGGGGATGAAGGTACAAATCCAACCTAAAAGAGATTGAACCTGCCCTAATAATAGGCCTCTACTTTATTCTGATCGTATTCATGTGCGCTATCTGACTAACATGCAATCAATAGGATTAAACCTAAACCTGTTTATCTATGTTGGTTGAATTTAATGCACATATAAAGCTATTATTGGCGATCACTTGAATTATAATCATATTAACCCTAAACAAGATTATTAATTTCTCTTATTCAGCGTGATTACAAGTACCAAATTCCCTTTAAACATGCATAAAGGCGTGATCAAGCAATAAACAATTAATATCATGCAACATAATAATCATAATAAAAAATATCATCATCATGAAAATAAATTATAATCATCAAAACAATAATCATCATAATAACAATCATATTAATCATAATAATAATAATTATAGCAATAATATCATTATAAATAAAATAATCATCATCAAAATAATAATAATAATAATAATAATAATATTCATAATCATCATAAATTATGACAATTATAATCATAATCATGTTCATGTTAATATTAAAGCGTAATAATAATAGCAAGATCCTAGGCATGATACTAACAAGATTAATAACAAACCCTAGCATGTCACTAAGCAATAAAAATCAAATCTTTAACCCTAACATGATACTAACAATCATAAATATTAGGAAGAACATAAGAAGCATCGCAGGAATCATATTTAATATATTTGATATTATAACTTTTTCCCTAAACATGATACTAGGAATCATAATAACAATTTAAACATGATTTCTACATCATAATATCAATAAAAACCATTAAAGTACTTACTTGGATGTCTCGTACCTCTTTCTAATAACAAAATACACACGTTAGTAACTTCAAGGAAAATAATAATCAAACAATCATAATTGAAATAGAGATTTGGGACCAAACCCTCAAAAATTAAACCTTTCACGTCTAGGGCAAAGGCAACTTCGAATATGGCTAGGTGTTTCTAGATCTTGTGAATGCGGAATTTTGTATGTAAAAGACTAGTTTAGAAGAGAGAGAGAGATGATTATAGAAGAGATTGAGAATTGAAAACTGATTGTAGGTGAATCTAATTGAAAAGCTGATTGTTGATGAGAATTGGTGAGTGAAAACGGAGTTTTTACATCGTTATTTATAGAGAAAACCAGCCAAAAAGATAAATTAACAAAACAGAATCTGGCGCACGAAAACCAGAGCTGGCGCCAGGCGCCAATGGCTGGAGTCAGGCGCCAGGCCTGTTTTCAACGCGTTTTCGAAAATCAGATAAGTTTGCCGTACTGGAGGATAAAATCGTATATTTTCCCCAAAAATGCTATTTGATTTTAATTAAAACTCTGAAAAGTCAACAAAAGTCAATTTATCAATGCTAATTGAATTAGGAATGAAAAGAACCTTCTAGAAGAATCTAGAAGACTAAAACCATTCCTAATTGCATTAGGAATGATAAATCATATTAGGCCCTCCCCTAGATCATTGGGCCGCACATAAGGCTCAAACCGGGCCCAGTTTGGTAAATTGGCCATAACTTTACAAATTTTTACCTACACCCCATGGCAGGGAACACTACCTGCACCCCCTACCCTCCGCGCGTGCTTCGCTCCCGCCCCTTTTCATTTATGAATTTCCTGCAAATTTTTATAATATGTTCATTTTTGAATTGGTAAATGTTCATTTATGTATCATTAGATGTTCATTTTTATAACAAGGAGTTTTTTCTCAAATTAATATATTTTCTAAATTGAATTCTAAGAATTTTCTATAAAAAAAAAAGGAGAGAAAATTTATTTATAAGGATTACTGCGTTCAAATCATTTTTATTGAAAGAAGCATTGCATCATCTAATGTTCATTTTTATTTATTCGTGTTTCAACCAATGTTCATTTTTGTATCATCAAATGTGCATTTTTGTATCATCAAATGTTCATTTCAAGAGCTATTTGTAAGTTTCATAGTAAGATGTATACTATACAAATACATACGCCTTAGAATTCTACTTATTTAAATAAAACGTTGTTAAAAAATAATTTCCAATATAAAATAAATTTAATTTAATTACAATAATAACGCATTTCTATATAACTATACTATTACATGTAATAATTGTTTCATAAACATGAAAGTGAACCAAATGTACATATGTGTCTTGTTAAATGAACATTTTTTGTTACATTTGATATAATAAAGTGTATATATATTTGTTTGTGTGTGTGTTTTCCATAAAATATATAATATGAGCACAATATATTTATCTCCTTCAACTTCCTTACTTGATTATCCTGTACAATAAGAGATCGATCAAGTTTTTAAAAAAAAAAAATAAATAAAATTATAGCAACACATTCCAAACAAAAGTACATTATATATAAGGATTCAAAATTGAACTTTAACACAATAATAATAATTAAAAATTTAGAAATGAAGACACAATAAATATATAAAAATATTTTAACATGAAAATGAAAACATATATATAAAATCTAAATGAACATGTATTAAATTCTAAATGAACATTTATTAATATGAAAAAGAACATATATAAAAAAAAAATTCAAAAGAATATCTACAAATGTAAATGACCATTTCAAAATACAACTTAATATGTATTGATATTAAATGTGAATAAAATACTATAAGATTAAATTATATTTTAAAATAGAATCACCAAAGGTTTATGATGAATGAACAATATGTGATTTATTTCTGAACATTTTTTGACATGTGAATGAACATACATTAATATATGTGTGAATATACACATATCCAAATGAACATTTATGTATCAAATTCGAATAATCATCTATCAATATTAGAGCTAAAATGTATATCAATATTAGAGCTAAAATGTATGTAATATAATATTCAAATGACGCTCATGAGCATATAATTTAATATGAAGTTAAACATGTATTATTATAGTCTATGTGGATATTTTTAATATGATAATGAACATGTACATATTTACATTAAATAAACATATGTTTAAATACTAGTAAACATTCATTAATGTAAAGATCATAAACAAAACTAGGGTAATATTCTCTCAAGAATGAACCCTAGTAGATGTAAGGTGAGAATGTAAATTATCATATATTACTATTATAATGAACATCTATCAAGAAAATGAACATTTACCGAAAATGAACATTTGTTCAGCAACTGTCTTCTCCGACGGAACCTTCAAAGTGTTCTTCTCTGTAAATATACCACCAAATATAGTAGATTTTAGTCTATTTTGCACAATAATAAGTGTATTTATAGTAGATTTTGTTTTAGAATATCAAAACGCAAAAAAATATAAAATCTAGGGTTTACACTCAAAATTCTACTTAAATGAACAAATTCTTACTCTTCTTTTTCGGAATTTAGTTGCGATTGACGAAATTCATCTCTAATCTCAGACACTTTTAGATGTTTTGATGTAATTTGCAATAATTTTGAAGCAATTTGTAGTGAGTTTTATGCAAAATTTTGGTTTTGATGAGAGAGAATTTCATGAAAATGGGTTTGAAATGAAGGTTTCAATTTTTTTTTTCTTTTTTGTATATAAATGTGAGGATTAGGCAATTACTTGCATTTATCGTGGTTAGTGGGTGGTAACTGTATGGTTAGTGGGGTGTGGGTAAGGGTTTTATTGTAATTTTTTTTTGGGGAATGAGGGGGTGGGGGTAGGTAGTTATGGCTACAAGGGGGTGTAGCCATTAGGAATTACCATAACTTCCTCAATATTCATCGGAATTGGGCTTATAATATATCGTTGAAAAGCGCGCTCTTGGCAAGCCCCATCCAACTACACTACTATTCGACCCATATCATGGACCAACCAAACTGGATTGGCTGTTTTCTTAAAATAAGTTTTCAAAAACAGAGAGAAGAGAAAAGAATTAAAACTATCCGCAACACTAGAATTTCCACACTTTCGCTTCATTCGATTATGATTCGATGTGAAAGGCACTCATCACCGGGTTTGGTTTTTGGGGAGACACAAATGGGTGTCTACAGGACCATGGTAAAGTTTTCGGCAATTTTTATTTCCAGGCGAATAAAAGTAAAAAAAATTCAAAAATTGAAGGCTATTATCCACGCTTTTTGAGAAATTTTGTTGGGTTCGCGGCTCAGTGTCGAAAAACCTTCAGATTTTAGGGTATACATCTAGCGGTCATATAATGCCGTTTGGAACAATAAATTATCATTATATGTTGTCATAAATGTTCCTGGTAGAATTTAGTTAATAAAATCGGTGCAAGTTGTAAAGCAGTAAATTGACCGTTTAAAGCCAAATTGGATGGTTCCACCCACTCAATTGGACTCCCGGATAGTGTATACATCTACTTTTAGCCTCCTGTCCCGACAGGAAGTGCAATGACGATAAATAAAACCATCTTCGTGTTGGATCAAAGTAAAGAATTCTTATGGATAACTGGTTAAGCCACAAAACACAAAAGACTAGCCCAGATAAAAGAACAAGGCCAACGCAAGGTCCAAATTAACTAAACCCGATCATAATTAGGCTTAAGCCCGTGCTTAAAACCCAATAATGACGGATTTAGGAGCGTCTAGGTTAAAATAAAAGCTGCCGCGGAAAATATCGCGCGCATCTCACAAAGTCGCGCTCAGCAGTCGCGCGCAACTTATTAAGTTGCGCGCGGCAGGCCGCGCAACTATCAGAGATGCGCTCGCGTAAGCTTCAGAATTATAAAATATTGGAAAATCGAATCTTACCATAGAGCTACGCACAAGACCCAACCTATAGGACTCCCGGAGGGTATTAGGGACCATGGTAAACTTTTCGGAAATTTTTATTTCTGGGCGAATAAAAGTAAAAAAAATTCAAAAATTGAAGGCTATTATCAACGCTTTTTGAGAAATTTTTGAGAGTTCGGGGTTCGGTGTCGAAAAACATTCAAATTTTAGGGTATACATCTAGGGGTCATATAATGCGGTTTGGAACTATAAATGATCATTATATGTTGTCATAAATGTTCGTGCTAGGCTTTAATAAATTTAATCGCTACAAGTTGTAAACCGGTAAATTGAACGTTTAAAACCAAATTGGATGGTTCCACCCACCCAATTGGACTCCTGGATAGTATTAGGGACCATGTTAAACTTTTTGGCAATTTTTGTTTCTGGGCGAAGAAAAGTAAAAATATTCCGAAAATGAAGGCTAATATCCACGCTTTTTTTTAGAAATTTGGGATGTTTCGGGACCCGGTTTCGAAAAATCTTTAGCATTTAGGGGATACATCACGGGGTCATATAATGTCGTTTGGAACCATATATGATCATAATATGTTGTCATAAATGTTTTCCGTAGGCTTGAGTTATTGAAATCGACCCAACCTGTAAACTCGTAAATTGTTCGTTCAAAGGAAAATAGGAAGGTTCCACCAACCTTATTGGACTCCCGGAGGGTATTAGGGACCATGGTAAATTATTCGACAATTTTTATTACCGGGCGAATAGAAGTAAAAAAATTCAAAAATTGAAGGCTTTTATCCACGCTTTTTGAGAAATTTTGTTGGGTTCGGGGCTCGGTGTCGAAAAACCTTCAGATTTTAGGGTATACGTCTAGCGGTCATATAATGCTGTTTGGAACTATAAATGATCATTATATGTTGTCATAAATGTTCCTGGTAGAATTTAGTTAATAAAATCGGTGCAAGTTGTAAAGCGGTAATTGACCGTTTAAAGCCAAATTGGATGGTTTCACCCACCCAATTGGACTCCCGGATAGTATTAGGGACCATGGTAAACTTTTTGGCAATTTTTATTTCCGGGCAAAGAAAAGTAAAAAAAATTCCGAAAATGAAGGCTAATATCCATGCTTTTTGAGAAATTAAGGATGTTTCGGGACCTTGTTTCGAAAAGTCTTTAGATTTTAGGGGATACATCTCGGGGTCATATAATTCCGTTTGGAACCATATATGATCATAATGTGTTGTCATAAATGTTTTCGGTAGGCTAGAGTTAATGCAATCGACGCAAGTTGTAAACCAGAAAATTGACTGTTTAAAGGCAAAAAGGATGGTTCAACCCACCCTATAGGACTCCCAGAGGGTATTAGGGACCATGGTAAACTTTTTGGCAATTTTTATTTCCGGGCAAATCAAAGTAAAAAATTCAAAAATTAAAGGCTTTTATCCACACGCTTTTTGAGAAATTTTGGAAGGTTAGGGGCTCTATGTCGAAAAACCTTCAAATTTTAGGGTTTACATATAGGAGTCATATAATGCGGTTTGGAACTGTAAATGATCATTATATGTTGTCATAAATGTTAGTTGTAGGCTTTAGTTAATTTAATCGGTGCAAGTTGTAAACTGGTAAATTGAACGTTTTAAGCCAAATTGGATGGTTCCACCCACCCAATTGGACTCCCGGATAGTATTAGGGAATATGGTAAACTTTTCGACAATTTTTATATACGGGCAAAGAAAAGTAAAAAAAAATACCGAAAATGAAAGCTAATATCCACGCTTTTTTAGAAATTTAGATGTTTCGGGACCCGGCTTCGAAAAGTCTTTAGATTTTAGGGGATACATCTCGGGGTCATAAAATTCCGTTTGGAACCATATATGATCATATAATATGTTGTCATAAATATTTTCGGTAGGCTTGAGTTAATGCAATCGACGCAAGTTGTAAAACGAAAAATTGGCTGTTTAAAGGCAAAAAGGATGGTTCGACCCACCCTATAGGACTCCCGGAGGGTAATAGGGACCATGGTAAACTTTTCGGAAATTTTTATTTTCGGGCGAATAAAAGTATAAAAATTCAAAAATTGAATACTATTATCCACGCTTTTTGAGAAATTTTGGAGGGTTCAGGGCTCGATGTCGAAAACCATCTGATTTTAGGGTATACATCTAGCGGTCATATAATGCCGTTTGGAACTATAAATTATCATTATATGTTTTCATAAATGTTCTTGGTAGGCTTTAGTAAATATAATCGGTGCAAGTTGTAAACCGGTAATTTGATCGTTTAAAGCCAAATTGGATGGTTCCACCCACCAAATTGGACGCCCGGATAATATTTGGGACCATAGTAAACTTTCGGCAATTTTTATTTCCAGGCGAATAAAAGTAAAAAAATTCAAAATTTGAAGTCAATTATCCACCTTTTTTGAGAAATTTTGATGGGTTCGGGGCTCGGAGTTGAAAAACCTTCAGATTTTAGGGTATACATCTAGCAGTCATATAATTCCGTTTGGAACTATAAATGATCAATATAAGTTGTCATAAAGTTTCGTGGTAGAATTTAGTTAATAAAATCGATGCAAGTTGTAAACTGGTAAATTGACCGTTTAAAGGCAAATAGGTAGGTTCCACCCACCTGATTGGACTCCCGGAGGGTATTAGGGACCATGTAAAACTTTTCTGCAATTTTTATTTCTGGGCGAATAAAAGTAAAAAATTTCAAAAATTGAAGGCTATTATCCACGCTTTTTAAGAAATTTTGGAGGGTTCCGGGCTCGCTGTCGAAAAACCATCTGATTATAGGGTATACATCTAGCGGTTATATAATGCCGTTTGGAACTATAAATGATCATTATATGTTGTCATAAATGTTCGTGGAAGGCTTTAGTTAATTTAATCGGTGCAAGTTGTAAACCGGTAAATTGAACGTTTAAAGCCAAATTAGATGATTCCACCCACCCAATTGGACTACCGGATAGTATTAGGGACCATGTTTAACTTTTCGGCAATTTTTATTTCAGGGCGAAGAAAAGTAAAAAAATTCCGAAAATGAAGGCTAATATCCACGCTTTTTAGAAATTTGGATGTTTCGGGACCCGGTTTTGAAAAGTCTTTAGCATTTAGGGGATACATCTCGGGGTCATATAAAATAATTTGGAACCATATATGATCATAATATGTTGTCATAAAGGTTATCAGTAGGCTTGAGTTAATGTAATCGACGCAAACTGTAAACTCATTAATTGGCCGTTTAAAGGCAAATAGGAAGGTTCCACCAACCTGATTGGACTCCTGGAGGGTATTAGGGACCATGGTAAACTTTTCGATAATTTTTATTACCGGGCGAATAGAAGTAAAAAAATTCAAAAATTGAAGGCTATTATCCACGCTTTTTGAGAAATTTTGTAAGGTTTGGGGCTCGGTGTCGAAAAACCTTCAGACTTTAGGATATACCTCTAGCGGTCATATAATGCCGTTTGGAACTATAAATGATCATTATATGTTGTCATAAATGTTCTTGGTAGAATTTAGTTAATAAAATCGGTGCAAGTTGTAAAGCGGTAAATTGACCGTTTAAAGCCATAGGGACCATGGTAAACTTTTCGACAATTTTTATTTTCGGGCGAAAAAAAGTAAAAAAATTCCGAAATGAAGGCTAATATCCATGCTTTTTTATAAATTTGGGATGTTTCGAGACCCGGTTTCGAAAAGTCTTTAGATTTTAGGGGATACATCTCGGGGTAATATAATGACGTTTGGAGCCATATATGATCAAAATATGTTGTCATAAATGTTTTCGGTAGGCTTGAGTTTATGCAATCGACGCAAGTTGTAAACCGGAAAATTGGATAATTAAAGGCAAAAAGGATGGTTCCACCCACCCTATAGGACTCCATGAGGGTATCAGGGACCATGGTAAACTTTTCGAAAATTTTTATTTTCGGGCGGATAAAAGTAAAAAAAATTCAAAAATTGAAGGCTATTATCCACGCTTTTTGAGAAATTTTGAAGGGTTCGGGGCTTGGTGTCGAAAAACTTTCAGATTTTAGGGTATACATATAGGAGTCATATAATGCGGTTTGGAACTGTAAATGATCATTATATGTTTTCATAAATTTTAGTGGTAGGCTTTAGTTAATTTAATCGGTGCAAGTTGTAAACCGGTAAATTGAACGTTTTAAGCCAAATTGGATGGTTCCACCCACCCAATTGGACTCCCGGATAGTATTAGGGACCATGTTAAACTTTTTGGCAATTTTTATTTCTGGGCGAAGAAAAGTAAAAAAAAAACGAAAATGAAGGCTCATATCCACGCTTTTTTAGAAATTTGGGATGTTTCGGGACCTGGTTTCGAAAAGTCTTTAGCTTTAGGGGATACATCTCGGGGTCATATAATACCGTTTGGAACCATATATGATCATAATATGTTTTCATAAATGTTTTCGATAGGCTTGAGTTAATGCAATCGACGCAAGCTATGAACTCGTAAATTGGCCGTCCAAAGGCAAATAAGAAGGTTCCACCAACCTGATTGGACTCCCGGAGGGTATTAGGGACCATGGTAAACTTTTCGGCAATTTTTATTTCCGGGCGAATAAAAGTAAAAAAATTCAAAAATTGAAGGCAATTATCCACGCTTTTTGAGAAATTTTGATGGGTTCAGGGCTCGGTGTCGAAAAACCTTCAGATTTTAGGGTATACATCTAGCGGTCATATAATGCCGTTTGGAACTATAAATGATCATTATATGTTGTCATAAATGTTCGTGCTAAACTTTAGTTAATAAAATCGGTGCAAGTTGTAAACTAGTAAATTGACAGTTTAAAGCCAAATTGGATGGTTCCACCCACCCATGGTAAACTTTTCGGCATTTTTATTTACGGGCGAAGAAAAGTAAAAAAAATACCGAAAATGAAGGCTATTATCCACGCTTTTGGAGAAATTTTTGAAGGTTCGGGGGCTCGGTGTCGAAAAACCTTCAGATTTTAGGGTATACATATAGGAGTCATATAATGCGGTTTTGAACTGTAAATGATCATTATATGTTGGCATAAATGTTAGTGGTAGGCTTTAGTTAATTTAATCGGTGCAAGTTGTAACCGGTAAATTGAACGCTTTAAGCAAAATTGGATGGTTCCACCGACCTAATTGGACTCCCGGATAGTATTAGGGACCATGTTAAACTTTTCGGCAACTTTTATTTCTGGGCGAAGAAAAGTAAAAAATTCCGTAAATAAAGGCTAATATCCACGCTTTTTTAGAAATTCGGGATGTTTCGAGACCTGGTTTCGAAAAGTCTTTAGCATTTAGGGGATACATCTCGGGGTCATATAATGTCGTTTTGAACCATACATGATCATAATATGTTGTCATAAATGTTTTCGGTAGGCTTGAGTTAATGCAATCGACGCAAGCTATGAACTCGTAAATTGGTCGTTCAAAGGCAAATAGGAAGGTTCCACCAACCTGATTGGACTCCCAGAGGGTATTAGGGACCATGGTAAACTTTTCGGCAATTTTTATTTACGGGCGAATAAAAGTAAAAAAATTAAAAAATTGAAGACTATTAACCACGCTTTTGGAGAAATTTTGGAGGGTTCCGGGCTCGCTGTCGAAAAACCATATTATTTTAGGGTATACATCTAGCGGTCATATAATGCCGTTTGGAACTATAAATTATCATTATATGTTTTGATAAATGTTCGTGGTAGGATTTAGTAAATAAAGTCGGTGCAAGTTGTAAACCGGTAAATTGACCGTTTAAAGCCAAATTGGATGGTTCCACCTACCGAATTGGATTCCCGGATAGTATTAGGGACCATGCTAAACTTTCGGCAATTTTTATTTCCGGGCGAATAAAAGTAAAAAATTCAAAATTTGAAAGCAATTATCCACGCTTTTTGAGAAATTTTGTTGGGTTCGGGGCTCAGTGTCGAAAAACCTTTAGAATTTAGGGTATACATTTAGCGGTCATATAATGTCGTTTGGAACTATAAATGATCATCATATGTTGTCATAAATGTTCGTGGTAGACTTTAGTTAATAAAATCGGTGCAAGTTGTAAACCGGTAATTTGACCGTTTAAAGCCAAATTGGATGGTTCTACCCACCCAATTGGACTCCCGGATAGTATTAGGGACCATGGTAAACTTTTCGGCAATTTTTATTTACGGGCGAAGATAAGTAAAAAAATACCGAAAATGAAAGCAAATATCCACGCGTTTTTAGAAATTTGAAATGTTTCGGGACCCGGCTTCGAAAGGTCTTTAGATTTTAGGGATACATCTCGGGGTCATATAATGCCGTTTGGAACCATATTTGATCATAATATGTTGTCATAAATGTTTTCGGTAGGCTTGAGTTAATTCAATCGACACAAGTTGTAAACCGGAAAATTGGCTGTTTAAAGGAAAAAAGGATGGTTCCACCCACCCTATAGGACTCCCGGAGGGTATTAGGGACCATGGTAAACTTTTCGGAAATTTTTATTTCCGAGCGAGTAAAAGTAAAAAATTCAAAAATTGAAGGCTATTATCCACGCTTTTTGAGAAATTTTGGAAGGTTCGGTGCTCGGTGTCAAAAAACCTTCAGATTTTAGGGTATACATCTAGGGGTCATATAATGCGGTTTGGAACTATAAATGATCATTATATGTTGTCATAAATGTTCGTGGTAAGCTTTAGTTAATTTAATCGGTGCAAGTTGTAAATCGGTAAGTTGAACGTTTAAAGCCAAATTGGATGGTTCCACCTACCCAATTGGACTCCCGGATAGTATTAAGGACCATGGTAAACTTTTCGGCAATTTTCATTTTCGGGCGAATAAAAGTAAAAAAAAAAATTCAAAAATTGAAGGTTATTATCCACGCTTTTTGATAAATTTTGTATGGTTCGGGGCTTGGTGTCGAAAAACCTTCAGATTTTAGGGTATACATCTAGCGGTTATATAATGCCGTTTGGAACTATAAATGATCATTATATGTTGTCATAAATGTTCGTGGTAGACTTTAGTTAATAAAATCGGTGCAAGTTGTACACCGGTAAATTGACCGTTTAAAGCCAAATTGGATGGTTCCACCCACCCAATGGACTCCTGGACAGTATTAGGGACCATGGTAAACCTTTCGGCAATTTTTATTTCCGGGCGAAGAAAAGTAAAAAAAATCCGAAAATGAAGGCTAATATCCACGCTTTTTTAGAAATTTGGGATGTTTCGGGACCCGGTTCCGAAAAGTCTTTATATTTTAGGGGATACATCTCGGGGTCATAAAATGTCATTTGGAACCATGTATGATCATAATATGTTGTCATAAATGTTTTCGGTATGCTTGATTTAATGTAATCGACGCAAGTTGTAAACCGGAAAATTGGCTGTTTAAAGGCAAAAAGGATGGTCCCACCCACCCTATAGGACTCCCGGAGTGTGTTAGGGACCATGGTAAAATTTTCGGCAATTTTTATTACTGGACGAATAAAAGAAAAAAATTCGAAAAATTGAAGGCTAATTTCCACGCTTTTTGAGAAATTTTGGAGGTTTTAGGGCCCGGTGTCGAAAAGCCTTTAGATTTTAGGGGATATATCTAGGGGTCATATAATGCCATTTGTAACCATATATGATCATTTTATGTTGTCATAAATGTTCTTGGTAGGCTTGAGTTAATTTAATCGGTGCAAGTTGTAAACCGGTAAGTTGTCATCTAAAGGCAAATAGGATTGTTCCAATTACCCAAGTGGACGCCTAGAGAGTATTACGGACCTTGGTAAACTTTTCGGCAATTTTACTTCGGGCGAAAAAAAGTAAAAAAAAATTCCAAAATTGAAGGGTTATCCAAGCATTTTGAGAAATTTAGGAGGTTTCGGGGCTCAGTGTCGAAAAGCCTTTAAATTTTAGGGGATACATCTCGAGGTCATATAATGTCGTTTGGAACCATATATGATCAGTATATGTTGTCATAAATGTTCGTGGTAGGCTTGAGTTAATGAAATCAACGCAAGTTGTAAACCGGTAAATTGGCCGTTTTAAGGCAAATTGGATGGTTCTACCCACCCAATTGGACTCTCAAAGGATATTAGAGACCGTGGTAAACATTTCGGAAATTATTATTTTCGGGCAAAAAAAAAAGTCAAAAAATTAAAAAATTGAAGGCTATATCCATGTTTTTTGAGAATTTTTGGAGTCTTTAGGGTACGATGTCGAAAAGTCTTGAAATTCTAGGGAATACATATCGAGGTCATATAATGTCGTTTGGAACCATATATGATCATTATTTGTTGTCATAAATGTTCGTGGTAGGCTTGAATTAATGAAATCGACATAAGTTGTAAACCGGTAAATTGGTCGTTTAAAGGCAAATTGGATGATTCCACCCACCTAATTGGACTCATGGAGGACATTTGGGACCATGGTTAACATTTCGGCAACTTTTATATCCGGACGAAAAAAAGTCAAAAAGTTCCAAAATTAAAGGCTAATATCTACGCTTTTTGAGAAATTTCGAATGTTTCGGATCCGGGTGTCGAAAAGCATTGAGATTTTAGGGGATACATCACGGGGTTATATAATGCCGTTTGGATCCATATATAATCATTATATGTTGTCATAAATGTTCGTGTTAAGCTTGAGTTAAACAAATCGGTGCAAGTTGTAAACCTGTAAACTGGTCGTTTAAAGGCAAGTTGGATGGTTCCACCCAGCCAATTGGACTCCATGATGATATTATGGACCATGGTAAACATTTCGGCAATTTTTATTTCCGGGTGAAAAAAAAACTCCAAAAATTCCAAAATTAAAGGCTAATATCCACGCTTTTTGAGAAATTTTGGAGGTTTCGGGTAGAGTTGTTTATTCGGGTAAACGGGTTGGGTTTGGGTCGGTTAGAGTGGTTCAGGTCAACTCGGGTCGGGTCAATTAGGATTAATTCGATAACCTATGCGGGTCGGGTTTGGGTTGGGTCATGCTTGAGTCTAGTCACGTCGGGTCATAATTCTTATCGGGATTAGGTCGGGTTAAGGTCTGGTTAATAACATGGTGGGTTACATTCGGGTCGGGTGAACAATAGGTCGGGTTTAATTCGAGTTTTCACGGGTTAAAACGGGTTAGGGTAATTCTCGGGTTCGAGTTGGGTTCGGTTCAAGTCAATAATTTGCGAGTTATAATCAGGTCGGGTCATTTTCAACTCGGGTCATTCTCGGGTTTAAGTCGGGTTCGGTTCAAGTCAATAATTTGCGGTTTATAATCAGGTTGGGTCATTTCCAAGTCGGGTCATTCTCGGATTCAATTCGGGTTATGTTCAAGTCAATAACTCAGGTCGGTTCATTTCCAAGTTAGGTCATATCCGGGTTCAACTAACTATAAATAGATAATTATCATTTTTATCAAGCTATTTATTTCCTTTGACTATAATATATATGGCAATATACTTATATACTAGGGAACTATATTTTATAATTTAGGAAGATAATTATCTCTTTTGACCATACAACAAATATATACTATATTTAACTCGTAAATTTAAGGATGATGCTCATTTCTTTTCTGGCTGGCGATTTGGTCTCCCCAAAGAAAATGATTTAATCAACAATAATAAGGTGGTCTAAATTGCATTTAAGGTGATTTAAAATCAGGTCAGGAACAATTTGGGTTGAATTTAGGTCGGTCAATAATAAGTCGTGTTGATTACGAGTTGGGTTAGTAAGAAATCGGGTTGAATTTTTGGGTCGGGTTAGTAATAGATCTGATAAAATTTAGGTCTGGTTAATAACAAGTCGGGTTGAATTTGGGTCAGGTCAATAACAAGTCGGGTTGATTTCAGGTCGGGTTTGCAACAGGTTGGGTTAAATTCGGGTCGGGTTAGGAACAGGTCGAGTTGAATTCAGGTCGGGTTAGTAACAAGTCGGGTTAAATTCGGGTTTTGTCGGGTTAAAACGGATTTAGGTCAATTTCGGTTCAAGTCGAGTTCGGTTCAGGTCAATAATTTACGGGTTACATTCGAATCGGGTCATCTCCAGGACAGTTCATGTTCGGGTTCGGGTCTCACATACTCGAGTCATCTCGGGTCTTGGGTTGGTTTTCAGGTCGGGTTTGGGTCACCATTTTTTCGGGTTCAGATGGGTTTGAGTCGGTATTTCTAAGGTTGATGGTTCAAGGGGACGAGGGTGACGCGATAAAAGGGAAGCCCGACACGATGTCGATGCCGAGGGTAGGGGATCGGGGTTGGTCATAGGTGGAGGCAGGGGGTTGGGTGCCTAGGGTGGGGGAACCGGGGAAAATTGGACGGTGGTTTTTTATTAAAAGAAAAAAGTTAATTGTTTAAAATTAAAAATAATAATAAAACTAACAGTAGTTAAAGATTTTATTCAAAATAAATAATTAATGTTATGATTAATCTATTCTAATAATTCATGATTACCTAAGATAATTGGAATTTTTGCTTCAGAAAAATTAAAAATTGATGAGCACCCAAGAGAATTTCCTTTAAATATATAATTTTTTTAGGTTCATGTGTATGAGGATTAAAACATACGTACCTTTTTTTTTAAAAAAAAAAACATTATAAATATATTGTAAATAAATATTTTGAAGCATTTTTCAAGCTTTATTAAAATGGTATTCTAATGGTATAAACAAAATTTCCCTTCAAAACAACAATTCAATGGCTACCATTAGTCCATTATTCTCTCATCCCCATACACAGACAAGGCAAACCCTACTCCCCTTAATTTCAAGGATAGAACCACCAGTAGTTGTCCAAAACAATGGAAAAATCACAATGAGGAAGAAACCATTTTACCTCTACGATGAATTCCCCGAAGACTACAAAAAACAGCAGGATTATCAGCTGACTAATAAACCTCCACTAAGAATCAAGAGCATGAAGTTATTCATAGCAGAAGGCTGTCTTCCCTGAGCTTCATTCTAGGACCAGGGTCAAAATCGGAGAGGCAGTTTTGTTCAAGACCAGTGCCAAAATCTTCAGCAATGTTGGTCTCAGTTACCTGGGAAACCTAAGCTCAATCCATGCACAAATCATTGTCTTGGTAATTTGGGCTTTTCAGGTCATCGGGCTGTCAAAGGTAATCAGGCTGCAGGTGGGCCTTTTGGTGAAGTGATCGACCCTTTTGGTGAAGAATGGAAGACAAGCTATGTTCTCCATGTTGTGGCTTCTTTTGTTCAAGCAATTGAAACTATCTAACAGACCCCAGAGAAACTTGCCGACCAACCATCTAACAGACCCTGAGAATAACAATGCTTGGGCTTTAACATTCACTTTGTCCCATGAAAGTGATATTGATTTATGAGAGAAAAAGGAATACAACTTTTAACTTGGGTAATTATCCTTGTAAATCAAAATGGTCACATTTTTTCTACTTGCAATTTAATCATTAATCGTCTAAAAACCAACATATTGTAACCTAAATACAAGTTTCCCATGCAGACAAGTGCCAAGACAATACTACAGATTTAATCATAATTTAAACTCGTAGCAGAACATGATATCATGGTTTATACCCAAACTGCAAAGAGCACAATTAGTTTTGGAATATATCAGAGCACTAAACATGCAAGTATAACAGTAAGAGATAGTATGTATCTATTTCACCACGTAGTATGACAATTGACAATTATGGTCAAGATTAATAAAAAAATTACCATAAAGTCAAACATCATATAGTGCAAAACAGAGAATATCCTTTAGTTGGTGATGATATTAGAACTCAACAGCTCATTAAAAACAATACCACTAAGACTCTGCTTTGTTTCTATGATGTCACAATGCAGACCTTCACTATATTGAAGACACACTCACTAAGTATTTATAGAAATCGAGTGCAAAGTCTGCTTACCAATTTAGCACTTTAATAATAGAGCTCAAGGTGCAGTGCAATCATTTAAAGAGAACTCAATCATTTGCATTCCTCTACCAGCTACAACAACCTGATAACAGTTCCTGTATGAAGATAATAATTAATAAATACTAATAAAGCAGCAGAAAATCATTTCTCATGGTAAGAATAACTACCAAAGCCAAATGTAAGCAAAAAAAAAGTGCTTCATTTACCCTCCACAGGCTGTGACATCTAAGGCTTCCGGCTCTGGTACACTAGTTATGAAATGACAATGCTCAGCTAGATTGCCATGCTCTTGAATATTCCAGCACCTTACTCTTTGATCAAGACCGGTAGAGAATATCCAGATTCCATCTGTCCATACACCTAAACCAAATGGAAACCAAGATATTAAACTTCAAATAGTTGCACAAATTTTCAGAACCTTCTGTAATGAGAGCATGTGTAAGATCTCTCTCTCTCTTCTTCCCAAGATCACTTTCACTAAAGCTTTGGGAGTCATCAAAAGAGAGACAAAAAAGCAGCTAATATGTTTAGTACTACATCAGGAATCAGGATATATGATGTTCCTTTTACAATGAATACTGGGTCATTCTTCCTAGAACACAGGATGTCAAAAAAAATGATAATAATTGAGGAAGCAAAAAGGGATAATTCAATAGGGCAAGAGCATACTGCATACCCATGAAAAAAAAATGATAATAATTGGGTAATAGGCGCAAGCAAGATTATATTAACACAAGTTGCAGGACTTATTACCCACACTTCATATAAATATGTTCTACCAAAAGGAACTCACATGTGGAGACCTACGTGACATGGGTGACACGAATACGATTATTTGACACGGGTACGGATCAGAGTGAATATTGTTTCCACATAGAGAAAATAAATAATTTATTTATATATAAAAAAATAAAAAATAAAATAAAATAAATAAATAAATAAAGACTAATAAGTACCTTTTACAGCAGAACTATGAGCTGCTATGGCTTTGTTCTGATACAAGAATTTGATAGAATAGCTTTGATTTGAGTCATACTGGATAGTGTGTTCTGGGTTACCTAGCTTTGATATTGTATCACCTTCTTTTCCAATATGGCCCAACTTTGATCTTAACGAAGATGGATCCACAACAAATTGAAGATAATTAAGTGCTTGATCATCCCCCCCACTTACAATGTTGAATGACATACTATTTCCAAGATTTTGACAGCAAAGGTGCAGACAATTGACACCAGACTGGTGAATACTACGCAAGATATGTAATGGTTTTATTTCAGATAACCTTTCACAAGAATCTTCAAAACTTTCCCCAGATTTAGAGGAAGTTATTTCTATATGCTCAGAAGATTTATTCTCGCCCTTCAAAACCATTGCTTCTGGTAATTCATCAACATCAGCTTTGTCACTAGAGAAAATATTGTCTTTCAATGCCATAGATTCCGTAGGTCTTTCTTTAGCATTTAGAGCTGCATCAACAGATTTCCACCATCGACCACCTTGGCTTCCTCTACCAGTGCGTGGTCGTTTTTGAAAATCAATAGATTTCTCCAAGTGAAGTGATGATACTCGCTGCATAAATGTTTCAATGCTTTTAGTAACATCCCAGAAGGCAATACTTCCATCAGTTGATCCACTAATTATGATATATATGTTCTTTGTCATCATTTTATCTGCAAAAACCTTAATAAGGTTACATGAAGATAATCTTACAAAAGAAAAACACGGATGAGAATATGATATAGATGACAGAGCAATCAGAACCCAACAAGCCAGCAACACACTTTGTGTCATTATATTCTTGTATACATGAGGATTCTATTAAGAACTTTACCTATCCACATTATTGTATAATCTAGCCAGCAGATTAACCTCATAATTTATTACAAAGCAGCATCATAACATGCCTCAAGTGTTAGCAAACAGACTGATAGAGTTAATGTCCTCCCTAGTTTTACTCAATTCCTTAGAGGCCCGATTCTCAAGTCATTCGGTAATGTATCGTGGGTCCAAGGATGTATTTCTTCACCATAGTTAACCTAGAGCAGTTACAGTGAATGCAGTAAGATTAGGCATTAAATAAAATTGTAAATGTAGTTTTTATTATTTAATCTTACTCATTTACACAGATTATGTTTTAAGGAAGATTATTTAATTCCAAAACTAATCTTCAGCTTTAAAAAAAGGGCTTAGTTGTATTTCTCTCAGTTGAGGGTTGAATTTCAAGGGGATTCCCCAAATCTCTATCGTCAGATCCAGCTAAAGATTTTTTTTTTTTTTTGGGAGGGGGGGGGGGGGGGGGGGGGGGGAGGGTGGGGGCGAGGGGATAGGTAGGGGGGAAGTTCCGAATTGCTTCCTGTAGGTTTATTGCACTCCCAGAAGTTCTGCTCAATTCATAATCTAATAATTTAACTGCACCATCAACATGTTGAAATTGAATTCATTATCATTAAATCTGCTTCTCAGACTATTGCCAAAAAACACATGCAGACAACGAGAGAAGGAAAAAAAAAAAAAAAAAAAAAAAAAAAAACAGAGAGAGAGAGAGGGATGTAAAATAACAGTTTCATATACAGTTTTTGGGATTTAAGAGGTAAAATAGTGTTATAGACCAAGTGGAGCCACCTCTCAAGGTGTATGCAAGGAGGAACTAGGCAGGAAACAAGAATCAGCACCAGACAAATGGGAAGAGCATAA
Organism: Chenopodium album; assembly: GCF_948465745.1. NCBI lineage: Eukaryota > Viridiplantae > Streptophyta > Magnoliopsida > Caryophyllales > Amaranthaceae > Chenopodium > Chenopodium album. The sequence goes on along the minus strand of NC_137835.1, from coordinate 85,861,323 downwards.
TCAGCACTAGAAGACAAGCACCATTATGAATCCTCTATAGAGAGTGGTGGCTTGAGGAACTGACCTCTGATTTGGGCAGCAGTACATGACAAAGATGATTAAAGCTAAGTTAAACATAGTATTTTTGATCCTTGTGCATATAAAGAAGGCAGTATTTTAGTGAAAGCCATGTTGAGAATTATTGTGCTGTATTTGTCTAGAGACTTGTAGCCTCAAGATACTAACGTTGAGAGTAGTAGCCTCAAGCTACCCCCCTTTTGTAACCTGCTGTCAATTCCAATTCAAAATACAAGCTTTCATCTTTGTCACATCTTGATATTCTCTGTTAAATACATTAGTGTTCGATTGAGTCTATAACAAGAAGAACAAATTATCCTTCCGAATTGGGAAATTATGCTATCCATTGGCCCTTATAAGTGGAGAATGATAATAATTTCTTAAGAAAACAGGATCAGTGACTCAGTGGGTCACTACAAAAGCATGATGGAGAATTTAATATCTAAAGTTTACAACGTTCTTCATAAAAAAACTTTCAGCAGTCAAGCTCCTCCCAGTGGTAAAGACATCAAAAGCCTATCTGCAGCAGGCCTCACCACACAACCGTCAAAAGAGTTGAATAAGCCATAAAAAGAATTATACTTCATGTAGCAGTATTTGTATCATTAGATAATACTGTAAGTCAAGCCTTGTTTTTGGGCCTTCTTATTTTAGTGGTTTCCTAGGAACAGCAGGTTTACCATGGCTTTTAAAGAGTGGGTTTCACATGCTGGGAATCATTTAGTTGATGTTTACTTCATTAGTGCTAGAAACTGACCTAGCTGACAGCTCTAACAATGGCAGAAAATTAACAAGATGATGATGGTTATATTGGTGAGATGAGAATTACAGAAAAACAAATGATAATTCCACTTTCGAGAGGTGGATTCTCTCCAAGTATAAGCTTTCGAGAGGCTCACTCTCTCCCAGTAACAAACCACACAATATTCAACATGTCCTTATTCTACCTAATAAGGCCTATTTTATAGAAATTTCTCCTAACAAACCTCTAGCTTGTTCACATTTACTGAACTGAGCTGTGGTGAATTGAACTGATTGGAGCTGAGCTGAAGTGATTGGACCTGAGCTGAACTGAACTAAACTGAATAGAGCTGAAATGAATATTTTATGAGAGAACGAAATTGAACTGAACTGATTGGAGCTGAAATGAACTGAACTAAAATTAAGCTGAAGTGAACAGGTCCTAATAGACTATGACTAACATGCCCTTTCAGCCTTCCCCTAAATATTGATTCCTTGCAATTAGATATGAGGCCTAAAGCTTCCATAATTGTATTGGTCAATTAGAGGGCTATTTTGATTCATTAATTAATAAATTACTAAGGCCAGTTTTGTTAAGTAATGGAATTAGAGTATAAAGTTATCATTACCTAAATTATGTAGGAAACATAAGAAGGTTGGGACATTTTTTTCTAAAAATACAAGTAGGGGTATTAACGAGCCGAGACTACTCGAGACTTGGCTCGACCAAAGCTTGGCATTGGCTCGGCTTTAGTGAGCTTAACTCAGGTTCCGCTGGAGATCTTAACGAGTCAGGAGCTATCCTTGGCTCGGATCGAAAGTCGGTGAGCAAGCTCGAGTTTTTTTTAAAAAATTTATATTTTTTGTACAATATGTTTTTTTGGTAATAAATAAGTTAGTAACATAAACTTTTCTTCATATTTAAGGCTTAGGGACTAAAATTAATTTACGTAACTCTAGTGTTCCAGCTAAGTTTTGGATCTTTTGTTGATGAATTTTGTTTTTGTTTATAAAGAAGTAAAAAAAGAGGAAAGAAATAGTCCCACGTTGAAAGATAGGAGCAAGGGATAGAATATGAGAGTCATAAAAGCAAACTTAGATTGTCTTAGAAACAATGACTATGGGCATCATTTGGGCCCTTGTTAAATGGGCTAAAATACTAAAGTCTATAAGCCTCGAGTCGAGCCATGATGAGCCTCAATCGAATCGAGCCAAGCTTTTAGGAGTATCGATCCTTAAAGAGTATCAAGCTCGAGACGAGTCTTAAGAAGTCTTGAGCCGAGCTTTTAGGAGTCTCAAGCCTTAAAGACTATCGAGCTCAAGAAGAGCCGAGCCTTAAGAAGTCTCGAGCTTGAGCTGAGCCCCAATTTTTAAGGCTTGACGAACTTCGAGCTCGAGCTAAGCCTAAGCTCACAAGCTTTGAGCTTGAGCCGAGCTACCTAGGCTTGGTCTCGGCTCGTTAACACCCCTAACTACAAGTCATGATGCTAATAATTAACCATTGAGAGGTAAAATTCTTGTTAAGAGTTTGAACATATTGATTTCCTACATTTTAGCGTATTCTAGAAATAGTAATACAAGGAAATAGTTCAGAACGATCTATTACATACATGTAATTTCCAAAAGGATTAACTGAAAGAATATATCAAACCTTGATAAAGTTGGCAAAGAGGAGCTACAGCATGCTGTAAAGCCAGAACAGGCGATGAAAGGGGAGCCAACGATGCAATATCAAACCTGCAAAGCAAAAGAAAATGAAGCATATCAAAGATCTACTGAGTTCTTGAAGAAAAATTTAGCAATCATTACATAATCTAATTGCAGAAGGCATTTATCTTACCAATACCGATATGGAAGAACAAGAGCCCGCAGCATTAGAGTAGCATCAGAGCAAGCAACAACAACAAAACAGACAGTAAACCTGAAAGTAGATGAGAGTTATGTAACAGAAACTTCAATTGGCACTTAAATGTACAATTGTAGGAGAATTAGTCAAATTAACTTGCCTTGAATTGGCAAAATTAACAAGAAAGGCAGTAACAGCCAGGTATCTCCAATCATTATCATGTGCATCTCCATGTTGCATTAGCTCCATTTCCATAGAGGCTGAAACAGAGTCAGAACTAGAAACTACATCTGATGGACTGGGTAAGTTTCCACTATTTTGAGTCTTTTTTTTAGTACGAACACTTTTAACTGGCATGTCAGAAGACAGCCACTTGAACGACATTGAAGGCATATCTACTGGTGAAGACTTATGGCTCCCATATTCGTTCACTAGGCCATCAACAGATGTATCTCCCTCAATTTTTTGTCTTTTCCTTAATAACCATGAAGTTAGCACCCGTTTAGCACCAACAGAAATTAGTAAGCATGGAATCTCACAGTTCTCCAAGGAATTAATGGTCCCACCAGTCCCATTAGTTCCTTCAACCACCTTAGCTTCTGCCGAATGTAGCTTTGACACAAAACATAATGATCTTACAGCTGACCCTCCAACATGTTCCCCGAGTAAATTGGACATAGCCCAATTACTAGTACCATGATTATACCTGAGCTATCCATCAGATTAACCTACTGTCAGATGAAATAAAAATCTTGCAAAGATCATAAAGTTTTCACGCAACAAATTTACAAGCATATTAATGGTCTACAATGTTTGTACAATAGTGAACAGCTTGCAGTTTGCACATATGCTGTTCCAAGATTAAAAAAGAAAAAACTAAAAGCACACGAAAACATAATTTTTTTTTTTTTTTTTTTTTTGAACCACATAAAAAGTATTTTGAAGGAATAAATCCAATCAGTATAGTAGACTGGTAAAAACCTAACCAGCTAATTGTGCAGAAAATCATACCTAGTCAATCTCACGGTACCATCTTCACACCCAGTAGCTACCCAGCTAATTTTAGGAGTTGCACATTGAACATCTTCAGGGATAAAACATAAGGAGTGAATCTCTCTCCCATGGAATTGTAAGTGCAAGTTGCGCAAAAATATCTTATTTTCACCATCTGGTACCCAGTATCTATGAACATAGATGATCTCATCCTGGAGAGGGTTATTAAACAATTCAGACAATTTATAGAAACATAACCAATTGTCATCAAACCTACACAAGCAAATAACTCCAGGTATGAGAACAAATCTCGGTGGAAGACATTGTATCTGGGATTCTGGCTTGGAAGATAAGCTTCCACATGTGAGTTTAACTGATTCACTCAGAACTAAATCTGGCAGGTAGTAAGCCACAATTTGGATTAATGGCCATGTGTTACGTATTCTTTATTTAATTTCAGGTAATTCTATGGGTATACTAAACACAAAAAAAAGAAGAAAAAAAGCTGTGGGGAGTTGAGGACTTGAAGACTTAATTTGGCACCAGGACATGTTCCCAAGCCACGCATTAGTATGAGCCTAAGTAATAGTGTTTCACAAATTCTTACATGTGGCCAGCCATCATGGGGGTTACTTCGTTAGTGTTATAGGGGTTACTTGGTCAGGTTACAAGGGTTACTTCATTAGTGTTATAGGGGTTACTCAGTCAGTATTATAGGGGATACAACGTTCTTTTACAAGCGGTCACACTGTGTGGCCAGCCGAACACAAGACGGACTGAGAGAATTTTATTCAAAAGATGATATTAGGAAAATGGTCAGCAAGTAGCCAGCAGCCCAAAAATCTTGATATTAATATAATGTTGTTAAAGGTGGTAGTTAAGAAGACTATCTTTGAAGTTTGATAATGTGAACAATACTAACAGGAAGAAAAAAAAAAGGGGGGGGGGGGGGGGGGGGGGGGAGGGGGGGAGGGGGGGCTTAAAATTCAGCAGCCGTCCTAAGGAAAAACTCCCTCAGTCCCTTCACTCAAAATATAATCCTTTTTTGTTTAATTATCTCTCATAAACAATTATGCATATAAATAAATGCAAAGGAAATCAATTAAGGAGGCATATGTATTACATACAAAATTTCATAGCTGTAGCTTTGTCAAATCACACTTTGATTATAGCGAAATTTTGTATCATGTATGTGAATGTGTATATGTATGTGTGTGTGTGTGTGTGTGTGTGTGTGTGTGAATGTGTATATGTATGTGAATGTGTGTGTGTGCGTGTGTGTGTGTGTGTGTGTGTGTTGTGTACTTGTGTAGTTTGTGTGTACAACAAAATATAATTTTTTCCATATTGTTGGCAAAAGTCACAAGGTATTATCTACATGCACTAGGCAAACCGCAAACAGAGAATGTAACTAATAAAAGGTAACTTTATGCAAATAAGTAAATTCCCTGTAATTCCCACATTTGACACCAAACATTAATATCTGACACTTGGAAAAAAAAATAACAAAAGAAAGAGGGGGGGGGGGGGGGGGGGGGGGGGGGGGGGGGGATTGAGAGCGTGCCTTAACATATGCAAAGCCACTGCAGATTTCAGGTGTCTGACCAAGATAATAAGAATGAGGACGACGCCATCCCCCACATTTAACTTGCAGTACCTACATTTACACGCATTCTTAGGTTCCAAGATAGGTAAGATGAGAAAATAATATATCAGTTAAACATTTAAACCTCAATTTCCTCCCACCCTCCTCCCCTGTTTAAAAAAAGTATATCATCAAAGAAAGAGAAAACATATAGCAGAAGAGGACCTTCGTTTCAGAGAGTAAGTTCCATATCAAAAAGTCCGTAGATGAGAAACCAATGGCATAGCTGATATTTTCTGAATCATCCAGGGAATAATGAGCAGACACGGACTGAACAAGGCTTAATTCTTTAATATGTCTCATTCCCACAAATTCAACAGTTGGTTGGTCTCTATTATATTCCAGATAGCATATGCACCCATCACCTCCAGTCTGAACAAAAAGCATATGGAGAAAAAATTGGAAGATTAAAATTCTACTGTACTTAAGTTAGCTTTCATATCCAAAATGTTACTCGTAATACATATATGACCAGCCTTATAATAGTATAAACATATTTGACCAGTAATCACAGACCCCATCTAGAGTCCGAAAGCTATGACGATGGCGATACTAGATGAGACAAATATTGATGCCATAAATTGTATAGCAGAGCATGATGAGATAACAACTCGTCAGCAGAATTAGACACTATCCAAGGAAGAAAGCAAACAACAAACCGAATCTAATTGAGGAAAGTGAAGTAGTAGGATTAGCCAAGGCAATGATATATGACAAGGTGGACGGAATACAGTAGACATCTGCACAGATGTCAGTCATGTCACAGTTGTAAAAACAGTTGTAAGGAAAAGAGATAGATGCACTCCTTTCATCAACGATTTAAGCTATCATTTACATGTAGCCCACAAATATGGGGAAGAAACCAAGTTGTAAAGAAAAGAGAAAGATGTACTCCTTTCATCAACAATTTAAACTATCATTTACGTTTAGCCCACAAATATGGAGAAGAAACGAAGTTGCAAAGAAAAATGAATTTTAAAATTGGCATAATATTGAAGCTTCAGGTCAATAAATTTTTTTATAAATATTTAATTCCTGTCCAATAAAAGATTTTTCAAGAAATGAGATGTGAGACCAAACTTTGACCATTTTATACTATGGAAATTACTATGTATAAAATACTCCGTATATGAAAAGATATACTCAGAAAGTGTCTAGAGCTAAAATGATAAATAGCCTATGCACCAAACACAGTTTTCCAAATTAGTGTGTGCTTCTTTCTTCTTTACTTGGCAGCATGTAAGGAGTCTCAAACTTCAAATCAGCATGCTCTTAATGATATCACTCATATCAGGCTATTAGCAATCAAAGTTCATAGACTTGGATTCAAAAACTCAGGGGATGATGTAAAACATGGGGCACAACCGCACAAGGACTACCAAACCACAATGAAATTTAATTATGACACACAAATGATTATGATAGAAAGTTAAAAAAAAAGCATGAAAAACACATTTAATTCTGATGATATCAAGTTAATAATATAACTCAGCCATTACCGAGCAAACTTCAACCAATCCAGTGGTGAGTCTGACTAATGATATGCTGCAGACAGTAGATATCCCATGAGCTCCTTTGAAATATGTTGAAGGAGTTTTCTCAATAAAGAGTATGGAACAATCAAGCAGAATCCTCTTTGACAAAGGGAACAAAACAAGATTACCACGCAAATCCCCGCAAACTAATACCTGCAAAAAAAAAGTACAAAGGACCAAAGTGAACATCTGAAACAAGTTGGCATTACTCTGCCATATAATCTCTGTAGCAAAATTAATTCACAATATCTTATATTACAGTGACTGATCTGAAGATGAAGGCAAGTGCAAATAATTAGGAAAGAAAAGAGGTGATACCTCTTCCTCAAATGAGGCATCTAGACACATTATCCTTGCACCAAAAGGTGACATGAATTCTGCAACTAGACAGGCATCAAAACTTCTCACAACATCATGAGATAAAGAATCAGACAGCCTCCATAACCTCACAAAACCCCTAGGGTTAGATGTGAAAATAAACCTAAAGAATGAGAAGAAAAAAAGTGTTTTAGATAAGTAGTTACAGAACAGAAATGCAGTCTTTTGCTGAAAAAGAACAATACTACAAAATCTCCATAAGCAAACAGAACCCACAGGCTGGATGGATTAGATTTTAATCATCAAAAATACTCAAACTGACGCATCACATACAGATGAAGGAAAGGAAGCTATTCAAATTCAAGGCCACTAATAGTAAAAGTATTGTTCTTGGAGCAGCAGCAGCAGTGAAATATAAATTAGAAAGCATGAACACAAGAAGATGAGGAAATTAGTACACCAATATGAGTTGTGATAAAATTACAAAAGCCTTTCTTTGCTGGAGTCAAAGGTACATCAAATATTAGAAAGAACTTTTTTGGGGGAAGCAGGAAGTATTTGGAATACAGCAAGAATGAGGGATCCCCATCAGCCAACTCATATAATTGGAGTTGGTTATTCCTGTTTCAGACGGTGAATGGAATTGATATGGTTGTCACTTCCATCACAACTATGCTTCTTTAAAATGAAAGTTCAAACTAAACCCTAGTATTATATTTTACAAGATTAAGTAGATCAGAATGGTCATTTACCCACATCCAATTGACTTGCACCAATACACTCCTAAGAGCTGCCTTTCCTTTTCCGCAGACCACGATATTCTGACAGCCACTTGAGGGATACCATCATTAAATATGACTTTGATGACTTTCATGGTTCCCCTACCATCACCAACAGCAATCCAATCCTCAACTTCAAAGGACGGCTCAGACAGATTTTGAGACAACAAATCCATGCAGATAACTGGTATCTCCTCAGTAATCTTGATAAGTTCAGTCCAATCCACAGATCCACTCTCGGATAGATAAGCATGGTATACATAACCATGGTTCGTAGCAACATAGATCATATTCTTGCGAGCGAATTTCAAACAACGTACATATTCGCTCTTGCTGCACCAGAAATAACAAGAAAATATGAATAGTTCTATATAAAAGGGAGAATAAAATTCACAGAAACGGTCCCAACTTTTGTTCATCCTTTTACAACAAAATTCAGATTTTAGCTGACCTGGAATGATCTCAAATTTGGAGCAAGTCTTCTTAAATGGTCTAGGACTGACGATTTTTTATTTTAATTTTTATATATACACACAAGCTTACAAAGTGTTAGATGTACATTAGATAGACACCACAGGTGTCACCCGTTAAAGGAGGGGAAAGCACAAAAAAAAAAAAAAAAAACAAAAAACAAAAAACAAAACATAACAAAAAACCCATGCCCACTAACCATCATGGAGAAATTAATCTACAAATATAAGAATATTCAAGTATTAGCCCATAATCCAAAATTAGACTCCAGAGGTACAAAATTGCAAGTTTACGGCACCAATATAATGCAATACTGTTATTACTTAAGGTAAATAATTATTTAAAATAAAATAAAAAAATAAATAAATAAATAAACAGAATTATTTTGTCTTCTTCTTCTACCCCGATCCACCACTATTAACCCTAAATTCCCCCTCATCTTCTTAGTTGATGAAATTCTTGGTTAGCCACAAATTCAACAAGCCTTTTCATTTTTGGAACTATCTTAAACAGCCTTCTAAGTTAAGATTCAGATAATTTTCCTAAAAGAAAAAAGAAAAAGAAAAAAAAAAAAGGGAGTCTAACAAAGTTAGCAAGAAGCCACAACATGAGCCATATAGCAATAAGAATCAAGGTGCTCTTATCTCATAAATTTGTAGCCAAATGGGAGGCATTCCCAGATCTAGCACAAAGCTAAACTAAATAATCACATAATAAATGAGCAGATTTTTTTTACTTGTGCAATGTGTCAACAAATCCTGATCCCAGATAAAAGGACATTAAAAAGAATAAATGTCATAACAATGCCCAGCTCAGGACTAAGGAGGGGAGTACAAAAAGAAATGGTAAGCACTCACCTGTCCATAAGGACACTATGACCTGATGAATTTGGAATGCAAAGTCTGAAGACCTCTTCTTTTCTTTCCTTGACCTCTTTGATAAATTCACCAGAGAATGCAGATAACGAAGAATGCAGACAGTGGGCTTTGATTGCAGAATCAAACCCAGCAGTAACAAGAAGGGAAGTGTCAGGATCATAGATACATCTCCATATTCCCCTCCCTCTGCCAAACAACAAATGAATTGTTCAACATAAAACAGACTTAAAGATGAATAAATAAATAAACAAGCAACAGGTATGATCCATTTTACTGTGAGGAGAAACTGATGAAGCTACGAAAGTCACATAAGCAGCATGCAACAAATTCATGATCTCACAAAAGAATATCCTAATGAATTGAACATGAGAATCTAAAGGTAATACAAGAGAGATCCATGTTACTCAGAGAGTTTATTTCACCTTCGGATCCTATAACAAAAATAGAACAAGGGAATGGACTACTTATTGTTTTCAACAGGATTTAATTTTTAAGTAATGTAAAAGCTAAAAAAACAAAACACAGAAATGAGATGCACTTACATATGCTCCTTGATAACTCTTAACTCTTTTCCATCCAATCCCCATACACGACATGAACAGTCCTCTCCAGCAGTGACAATAAACTTAGGTAAAAAAACAAAAAAACAAAAAAAAAAAAAAAAAAAGACAAAAAAAGCAGAGAAGATTCAGTTTCTGAAATGAAACATTATAAATTAAAAAGAGCTAACATCCTATTTGCAGTTCCCAAGTGTTTACACTACACCAAAACATGAAGAAATTATACAGGTAAATGATGCTGCGCTATTCCAATGTCCAAGACCAGGGGAAAATATGATTGCTTACTACTTGGGGGTAGGGTGAGAGAAAAGCCTAGAACATGAGAATCCTAGTTTCTACACAACAGAGTAAAAGATAAATGATAATGAACATCCAAGATAGACAATGCCCTAATATTTTTACATATCATTCAGGCGGCAACATATAACTCAACTGAGACAAATCAAAGCTAGAAGAGGTGCTTCAAAGCTTACTGAGTCAGATATGTAGCAATCCCAGATCCTCGCACCATGACCAAACAGCCCAGGACCAGCCAGGTAATGGCCATGCAATTTGGTCAAATCATCAGTCATGTTCATTTCAGCAGTGGTAATCCAAATTCGAGCACTGAAAACTAGTCTAATTAATTTCTCATGGTACAAACTAAAGAGTGCTAATATATCGGAGAATAGCAAAAGATATCCTATAGCATATGAAGTGGCTCTCACCTACGGTCATCAGACACAGAAACCAGTTTGGATCCATCACTAGACCATGATAGGCAAAATATAGAACCCTGGTGGCCAGCAAGTTTAGAAATAATCTCAACTTTATAGTAGAAACAATCAAGAGGACAATTAGCTTCAGAAAAGCTCATCACAACAAGGTCTTGACCAGCATTTGTTGAAGGTTGTGTCCTATGTTGACGAACCAATTTCCATACAACAATCTGACATACCATACAAAAAAAAAAAAATAGATGAATAGAAGAGCCGAATCAAAGGTTGAGTGTTAATAAAATTGCCCATGTTCAACCAACAATTAATGACAAGCAAGGATTACCTCATTAAAAATAGTGCCAGATGCAATAAGGAGAGCTCTAAAATCATGACCCCAGAACTTCATAGAGTACAGAAGGCACCTCTCTACAGACCAAAAACAGAATGTCAGAAGTAGCAAATTGGATAAAATTCATGAAACAATGCTGTGATTTACTACCAAAATTAGCAAGACCTACATATCTTTTTTAATGTAAATTAAAAATATATATTAAACAATTGTTCCACACTTGCATCGGCATAACACTTTTTCCTTGTTTTGTGTTTTGGGCGAGACAAATATAGGTTCTCTTACAGCAAAAGATAACAGACAAGAACTAGTTAAGAGAGACCATGGAACCTCTGACATGCTGCAATGTCAAATAATGAAAGTGGAGGACCTGTTCTTCAAAAATGAAGTCAAAGGAGGTTGTATAGATTGTTACAGACCTGGACATATAACTTCAAAGATCAATTTTGGTGCCAAGACATCCCATATATGAACAGAATTATCATTACAGCCAACTGCAAGATAATGACATCCCTCTTCAGAAGAAGATAAGCCATCCTACACAAGTCGATAAAAAATCTAATGTATGAGCATAATATAAAATTATGAAATGAATTAATTAGGAGGAGATAGATGGTTGTTGATCCAAAATAGCTTGAAAAAATTGCGACTTCATTATTTCAAAAAATAATAATTAAATAAAATAATATTGCGACTTCATAGTTCAATCTCCTAAGTAAAACTAGAAATAAATCACCTCTAAGAAACAAAAATCCAGGACCCAGTGTGTAAATCTTGGCAGCAACTGTATAAAAGTCAGATCTATTGAAACATCAGATCTATCAAGAGACTTTGACCCCAGCTGAAGGTGCAAGCTATACAATTTCACTCTCCTCTCCCCTGAAATAACAACTTTAAAAGTAACAGATTGAGACAAGGCATCGTCCTTGCAATTCATTAATATAGAAGCAATCCCATGAACACGAACTCCTTCGAACACGCAAAATGATTTTATCTGTCGACCAAGATTTACATCAAAAAGTATTATTTGTGATCCTGATCCTGCAAGTAGGGGGGGAAAAACCGCAGAAGGAAGACATGCTTAGGGTTCAGAAACAAAATATTCAAAGATAACCTTCAAGGAAAATGAAGTACATCAGTCAGCTTCCAGTGCAATTATTAAGGCCACAGTTAGATGAAGATACATGAAGCAACACTGTGGCAGACATAACTACAAGCAAGTGATTTCCCAAAATAAAAGCAAAATCTTAACTAAAACCTTGAAGGTAGTTACACTTTGGTCAAAACGATCCTTTTTTTTTGTATAAATTTGAAACAATGGTCATTGTACAATAATCTGAAGCATATAGTAAATTATTTAACAAGGCAGCACTCTAACATTTGAAAAATTGAGAATTTATTTTTGTATTTTTTAAATGGAAACGCAAGTTGCATAAGCAGATTGCTGAGCACACTTTCAACAAAAATGCATTTCATATGACACACATTTGGGTTGCATACTCATCGCACAAATGAATTATCATCATCAAACATAATAAATTAATAATTAGAGCAGAAAAACAAGTACATTTTGGAGAAACCTAATTGAAAAAAGCAATACAAGTACATAAATAAAACATAGAAAAATAAGCATTAAAAAAAAAAAAAAAAAAAAAAAATTGGTTGAAGATGGAAAGAAGAGAAGAAAGGAGAGTTACCAGCAAGAAGATATGGAAAAGAAGAGAAATGAGAGGGGACGTGAAGGAAGCACAAAGCCGAGATTTCACCGAGGTATTGCCCGCCATCCACCACTCTCAACTCGCCCATATTATTAATCAATACACAAACACACTTTCTCTCTCAACCCTAAACGCCGCAAGTCTGGCGTTGCCGACGGCGGACCACAACCCTTTGCGCTCGGAGTCCTCTTAAGTCTTCAAATTTTTTTTATTTTTAATTAATGCTCTAAGTTTATGAATGCCTAGACGAAAACAAATGCAGTGCCCTTAGCTCAGTTGGTAGAGCGGACAGCGGAGGACTGTAGTTGATCCGTGCCCTTCTTAGCTTTACAGAATTTACTTAAACGTTTCTAACTCAGACTCTCTCTTTTTTTATTACTAGTTGTGGCCCCGCGCGCTTCGCACACGGTCCGTCAATGGTGGTGATAATTGCTTGTAAATTTTGTATATGGTGGTATTGTTACATGTTTTATTATGTTTGTGAAGTGTCTAAATTTTGTATGCATTTAAATTATCACCGGCAATGTAATAGAGAATTATTGAAACCTATCAAACCTAAAGGGCTTCTCCAATTATTGTTTGCAAACTGTTTAAACTATGTATGCATTTAAATTATTATGATTAAAAGTAATTTACAATTTATAATTTTTGCTAGAATTTCAGTAATTTGATGTGTCGTTCAAAATAACAATTCTTTTATAATTTTAGGTCTGATAACACTCACCGATTTCATAAAAATCATCATATAAATAACAAGTAACCTATATCATCATATTAGAAAGAAGTAACCCAAAGCATGCTAAGTTTGATTTTTTGATAATAAAAAAATAAGATAATACAATATAAGATTTTCCTTAACACAATTCACTTTTTTGTTAAATAAACTAATGTTAATAGTAAAGTCAATTCATGTTAACTTCTCCTTTATCCTTTATCCTATATCACTTGTCTTAATAAAAAATAAAAAATAAAATAAAATAAAAAATAAAAAATCCTATCTCTTCTTCTCTCATTGTTGTTTTGTACCCTCTATTTTAATTTCCTAAGTCAATTGCGCTATTTCCTCAACTCAATAGAGATGGAGATGGCCTTCCTCAAAAGATCGAGAGTGATAAGGGTCTTCTGCTAAAAGGTTCAGGTTTCCTGGACTTAAGGGGTGACTTAGATGGGTGCATCGACGTAGAGGACATATTCGCAGCTGCTTATATTGCCCAGAAATCTGTCCATAAAAACAAAACATTATTAACAAAGGTAAATCAATTATCTTCCTATTCGATAAAAATATATCGGAAAATACATGTTAATTGCCCAATGCCCATATTATGGCGCCATAATACATCATGGCCGCAAGTTCCACTCATAAAAGTTTAAACAGGTCAATTGGTCCATACAACAAAAGTAATTGGTCATATAACAAAAGTAGGCAATTGAACTAACTAAGATCCCACCAACAATATGAGGAAAGTAACATGAGACTAAAAATAGCCTTATGAAGCTCCAACTAAATGTCAGAATAAGATATGCAGAGAAAAAAAGGAAGGGGACGGAGCGCAAATTCTACATCCTGTTGTACAGAGTCACAAGGCCAGAAAAAAAGCCTGACAGCATAATTTGCATTCTATTTTGTTTCATACTCTGCAAAGGCAAAACCCTTAGGTTTATCTGTTCGTTTCTCTATCATGCGGAATGTATAAATCAACTACTCGCCCTACTTGGATAAGGATGTCATATAGGATCCTATCAGTAACTCTCTCGTCCAAATTGACTAATTTGTACACAAGTAATTTGGACGAGAGAGTTACTGATAGGATCCTATATGACATCCTTATCCAAGAAAGACTGAGGAGAGAGAGATTGAAAAGTGATGAAGAAAGAGGAAAATGTGCGAGGAAAAGTGTTTATCTGTACTGCAGGGAGCATCAAAAGATTTAAAACAGAAGAAGGCTATAACCAAAGGAGTATGCCAATTGCAATTTAAATACCTAAAACTCGATTTCATGAATGATTTTAAGTCTCAAATGGAAAATTAAGAAACACGGTATCATAAATAGAATGACACCCAAAAATTGATTTCACGAAACTTAAAACTGATCAAATTGAAAGGCAAAGAAAGTCTCAATTCAAGTAATAACAATAATGGAATAGAGAGGAGAATAGAAACAAGAAAAAAAATGAGGATTTACCATTGAATATTCAAACAATCAATCATGAGTCGAACTGCTCAGAAACTATATAAATGCTGGAACCATAGTTACCTCCATCGGATTGGAGGACTTGGACGAAAATGTCAATCTGCAATGATTTAAATTGGTCATTGTAAATTATCAATAAATGAAAAAATAATAGTTTTCAAAAAAATTTAAAAAAAAAAAATTGAAAAAATAATAAGGCAGTACCAAGTTCATATAAGCTTGTTAGTC
Organism: Chenopodium album; assembly: GCF_948465745.1. Taxonomy (NCBI): domain Eukaryota; kingdom Viridiplantae; phylum Streptophyta; class Magnoliopsida; order Caryophyllales; family Amaranthaceae; genus Chenopodium; species Chenopodium album. Next base: position 85,846,315 of record NC_137835.1, on the reverse strand, counting down.
ATTTTCTACCTGGGAACGAAGCATTAGGTTTGTCATTATGCAAGCCTCCATAGTTTGCCGAATAACCATCGATATTTCAGTTTACCGTCTGACAAATAGTAAACTTTATATAAGCAATTCTAAAACTAGCTTAATAGCAATCGACAAAGGAATTAACAAGATTAATAGAGTAACTTGAAAACATGAAACTGAAACTACCTACAAATCTGTTTGAAGCTGTTCACAAACCCAGAATTATCGAACAAAAAACTCCCAAATCATCAAACCCTAAAACATAAAACCCAACAATTTCAAGATCAAATTCCCGATCCAATCAACATAACCAGCTCCAAATCCAATAAAAATTAAATCAACAAAATTTAGAATCAATTTGAAACAATCAAAACCAAAACTACCTGAAACACAAGCAAACCATAATATCCTATCATCAGTTCATAATGTAAAAAGGTTGTCCACAAATACTTCCTGAAGAACAAAACACCATTTCCAAGCACCAGAACAAAACCCAAGCACCCTTCACAAATTAAACTTTGAGATAATTCATACACTTGAAACCAAAAACTAACCAATAGAGTGAAACAATTTTTTTTAAACCTAAATCTACTAATCTACTTGCATCCATAAAAATCGATGTAATAATTCCGATCAAATAACATAAAAAGAAAAAAAAAGAAAAAAAGAAAAAAAAAAAAACCAAAGCTGCATTCCTCAAATCTATATTTGTCAAAAACAACCTCAAATGAACCCATTTTTTCTTTGAGATTTAGCCTCGAATGACCTCAAATGATATCATCCTCCTGCATGCAAAGCTCTGCATCACCTTAGTCCTCTCTAACTAAGGGCATCAAAGAGTGTCTAAGCTAAAAATTAATATTAGTGGAGTGAAGCTAACTTTCTATTGCTAAATCTGTCTAAGCTGCGGATCAGAAAGATAAGTTGGCATAATATGACTAATTGTACTTTTTTACCACAACCATTCTTTTCATTATAAGATTTAGCCCTTCTTGTTTACTTATATGTTAAATACTATAATTGTTGTGGTCGCTAATTTTAATATTAGAGCAAACTTATTGAACTTTTTTCCTTGTTTAGAACAACATTGCTACAGAAAAGGGACGACCACCTATTTTTTCCATGCTTTCCCTTCTTGGAACGACATGGTCACATCATAACCAGCATAGTGTGAACCTTGAGTTGAAACATCTGTTCTAAATAAATCAAATACAAGTATATCATTATATTATAGGTGTAAATCTAAATAACCATGGTTTGAATTTTCCATTATGGTTTCGAGTTACTTAGACAACATACAAAAGTCATTAGTAAGTTCCGTTTCTTCTCCAATTTTATGGCATCTTAAAATTGATCCCTTATCTCTCTTTTATAATATTGCAAATTTTATAGTCAATTCTTACTTGTAAAACGCTTTCCTTTCTTACTCAACTTTTATATATTTGAGAATTTGCCTAGAATTTACAACATCAAAGGGCACGTTTAAACACCTAACATAGCCAACATTAATCTTTATTTCTTTTGCTTTTAACTACAAAAGTTCATAATCCCTAAACTTTTTCTACACCCGGTGTGAGATCAGCAAGGGTAAATTCTTACTATTGAAGTAAAGTGAAATGGGGTAACACAAATCAATCAGATCTAACAACAAAATTGTTATGAGATTCATCATCAGTCATAACTCCAAATCCAACAATCTAATGTGAAATGACAAGAAAAAAAAATTATCAAAATTTTCACAAAATTTTTATTATGCGCTGAAAATTGACCAAATGTGAGCTCAAACAGATTAGCAAGCCTGTATTAGCTAACAATCCAAACAACCTCTACAATACTAAAAGTTAATAATAGCTGTCTAACATAACTGTAATCATACTAAGTGAAATAGTAAGCTGTGAGTATGAAGAATGCGTCTTCAGGTTTTCCAATATCAATATGATTTCTGATATGAATGACATGTTGCATAATACTACTCCTATGAATTAACATTTTTTTCCCTTATGAAAATCTAATGTTTTTCTTAATATGAAATGGTCCAAGCGTCATTGCATTATTGATCTTTAACAACTACAAGTACTCTTCATATATGATTTACTTATATATTTCATTTTCTATAATGTTGGTATAAAAAATTCCCACAACTCTCAATCAACTACGTACAACATAATTCCAATTTCCCAAACCCACAAGTCAACAATTTCACAGAAGATTCCCTAACATATTTCAGTCAAAGGATCAATTGAAAACCATAAACCATGTCTCTTGTTTTCCTTCTCATAGAACACCACTCGATTCTTGAAAACAGAATCCTGAAGTATCAGAGAACATCAATAATTGCAAAATGTTTTACCAGCAAGGGTATCAATGATTATAGTTTAAAACACTCCATAAGAGTGCCAAAACACGGTTCACAATCTTAACGATTCTGTAAAACCAAACAAGCATTCAGAAACTCTTTATTTAGCAGCACCTCAACTCTGAAAAATGGTCACACAAAAATTATAGTCAATCCAGCACTGAGCATTATACATATGATTCCTGAAATTTTAGCATTTCAGATTTCAAAGCACCTTAATTATAATTCAGAGCTCGGGATGAGGCTGGCACATAATCTTGTAGCCAAGTGAGATCTTTCTATTATACTATACGAGGGATCCAAATCTTAAAATGGCAAGTAACAAACATAAATGTGAGAGTAACTCCAACATAAGCTTATTAATACAGAGTAAAAAGTAAACTGACAGAAAAGGAGTAATTCATACATCAACCATGCACATAAATCACAATATGCTTGTAAAGATTAGATATCATACACTTGAAGCAAATGCATGCAAAACTAAGGAAAACTAAAATACCAATTGCATAGGTGTTCAGTTGATACCTCTTTAGTGCCAATCAAGAGTTGTTCCGGTTATAAACAATTAGGGCTTTCCATGAATAAAGAAATCTTCCTCAAGATCTAGTGGAGAGTGGACCATAACGATGAAATTCAGCTGTCCTTGCCTCGGGAGCAAATCTCATGCCTGAATTTTTTTTACTTTACTTTGCTTCAAAATGTCAGCTAATTAAAATGTAGCCAAACTCATCTTTCCAATTCCGTACATAATTCTAGAAAGAAAAAACACATATTCAGAGCAGAATACTTATTTTAATGCCCCGTGAGCATTGATTGTGTTCAATCAAAATACAAAGTAGCAAAAATCAGAACATCATAAAAACATAAAGCAGCAGCTCATAATCCACAGATATTATTTGAAGCCCACATTTTCCCCACACTGGAGTAAACCAAAAAATTTAGTGCAGAGAGTACTAAATCATCTTAAAATACTTCTTATTACTACCATTTTCCCGCAAGAAACTCAGACTAATCACATAAAGTATCGATTTAGTGATATCTTTCATACTGATAATCTTGTGGGTGATCAAATCACTATTGCTCAAGGAGAACAAAGCTAAGAAAGCTTACTAACTAAGAGAATTTTCTCCAATAAACATACCTCCAGGTGCTCTATAATGAACATCAAACACAACTTAAATATTAATTAACAGCACAAATCCAAAGATATAAGGATTATAGATACAACCACAATCTCATGTTCAAGTACTTCAAAAGACAGTAAAGTGTTTGATTGTCTGAGTTATATGTTATTCCTATGTACATAGTATAATCTAAGTATATTTTCAGATATCTTGCTCATGTAAATAAAAAATTAAAAAAAATAAAAATAAAAGGAAAGAAAGTACAAGAGAATCTCAAAAGATGTCTTGCTCATGTAAATAATAGAATGCATCTATGACATGCCTTTAGGCCAAGAAATTTTGAACATAAATGTGGAATATAATTTGACTAACTTAGCTGATGATTAATTTCATTTAGCTAGGAGTTTTTAACCAATACAAATAACTTGCATAAGAACTTTTTAACATCAGAAAATACATTTAAATACCAAACTCTAAACACCATTATACAATGTATATAAATATTAAGATTAAATTGTGACATAAGAAATTCGTGACGTGGAAAAACACAATAAGGTTAACACAACCATCACTCCGCCTCTTTCACTTGCAGATATGAATATTACAGCATAAGAGAATGATTTTATATTACTCATTTATTCCTGCACTACTCCAAATGGCTACAGAAAAACCAAAACATAATTTTTAATCTATATCCCTTTTAGTGTTATTATTACACTAATATGTTTCTTAGAGCCGAGTAAATGTTTCTTGCTGTAGATATCATAAACTTTCTATCATCTTTCCAACTTACATCATCTATCAAATAATGTATATATAAATACATTTAACGCTTTATCTATCTCCATTTTCTGCAAATAATCCTAAACATTTGTGGGAGCAGAGATAATGAAAACCCGAGCCTGGTTAACTAAACAACTAATCCAAGTTAACATTACAGCAATTAGAGCAAAACCTGCAGCAATGACAGAAACCATGTACCTAAAATAAATTAGATTAGTCTACAATAAATTAACTAAATTGTTAAATGAAACTAAAATAAATCACGATGGATTATTAAGCAAAAAAGTTACTTTAGTCCTAAGAAATTGTGAAATTCAATGCTTCCATAATCAGGGATGTCTTGATTGGTGTTAATAATGTGGCATAAAGAAGCAATACTAAGAGGAATAAAAGACATTGTAAGGGGAAAGTCTAAAAAAGAAAATGAAAAAACTAACCGATTATGCAGTCTCACAAACTGTAATAAAACCCCAATAAATCAAACCCTCAATTCAAAAATATATAGTTAAGAAATTTCAACCATCAATCACTCTATTACAAATCAAATTGGGGTTCAAGATAGAAGCGATTTTAAAATGGTGTACCTGGCGTAAACGGAGTACCACAACCACAGGAAGCTGAGTTGTAGTTTGCTCTCCTCCCAGTGAGCAAATTGCCCAAAATGTCGATACCTTTAAGCAAACAAACTTTCAGCACCAAACTCAGTACATAATTCAAGGCAGGCTTTGCATTTTGCATTAAATCATGCCAATTTAGGTCTGAATGACATGGGGGAATCATATAGACCATCACTTCCTTATTCTTTACAACTCATTCCTAAAACAAGAACGTTGATATCATGAAGATGATAATAATAATAATAATAATAATAATAAAATTAAAACAAGATTGCCCAAAAGTCCAAAACTGACACCCAAAAATCCCCAATTTCCATTTTGAGCGGAAATCAAAACCCTAATTCCCAAATTCAACAAAATGAAAACCACAGATCCCAAACTCAACACAAAAATCCAACCTATAATTCACATTTAAAACCATGATTTAACACCAAAAAAGCAAAGAAAACAACAAAAAAAAAATAACACCCAATTTCAACAACATCCAAACCCCATTTCCCAAATTAAATGATAATCAAAACCTAATTTTGCAAAAATTATGACTACATATAACAAATTGAGGAAAAAGATTAAGAGGTGCTTGATCAAGGAGGTCGAGAAGAAGCTCCAAATCATCACTTACTTCCTCGCGGCCCCATTTCTCTCTTTGTAACGCTTTCTCTCTCCTCTGGTTTTGTATCCTTAAAACTGAGGTTGTGAGGAAAGTCGAGAAAAGGCTCAGCTATAATGGAAGAAAGAAAGCTCAGAACACGCTTCAATGGAAAACTTAGTGACCTTTAATGGACGAGAGAAAAAAGCTTGAAAGCAAAAGTGGAAAAATGGTAGGACAAAGAGGAGGAAAGAGAAAGAGAGTAGGAAGAGAGAGAAAATAAAAATGAATGAGTGATAGGCTGATAGCAAGTGAATTCAGGAAAAGAAAAACAGACAAATTCAATGGCAGGCCCGCAAAAAACATCCTAAGCCGAGGACAAAATCGTCCGCACACTGCTCTACTGTTCATAAGGAATAGTTCCGCATATGTTCTCTCTTTTTAAAGAGTGTAGACAGATAGATTGAAGAAATCCATTACGGTGCAGGGAACTAATTAGATAAATTAGAAGAAGCACATGATATCAGGATCCCTTCCAAAACAAAAAAAATAAAAAATAAAAAAATCAAGGATACAAGTCAGGCCACATTCGTTTAACCCACTTCCCAAGGTTGAAGACGAGCCAACTCATGTGCTACCTCCTCTTTTAACAATCGACCATAAAAAACTAGCAAAATTATTACAAAATAGAATGATATCCTCAATGACTAAATGGAATTCGCTACATCCAACGTCTTTGTTTCTCAGAGCATGAATGACTTGCAAATAATCGTTTTCCACAATAACCTCCTACACACCCGAACTTATAGCAAACCTTAGACCCCAAAGAATAGCGTGTGCTTTAGCCACCCTCACCTTCCACTTCTCCCCTCCTTGCTACTCACCAACAGTTAGAACAATCCCCTCGCCATTTCTAATCACATCACCTAGCCCAGCTCTGTAACACCCCAACAATTCTCCCTTTTCCAAACCACTTACTTTAAATAAAAATAAAGGAGAACCATTGGCATGTTACCGCCACGTGTTAAAACGTTAAGGCTTTATCAAAGTATTGCAGCGGAAATCCAACTTACATCTTTAAATAATATAATTTAGAAAACCAATAAGTCAAAGCTTACAAATTGGAACCATAAAGGCCCTTATTAAAACCAAACCAATATTCAAAATCCCAAAACATAATTAAAATAGTAAAACATAAATAAGTTCAACACAAATAACGAATACTCTCAATCACACCAATCCCTTGACAATGCGTATGTCAAATCCCCGAACTTCATATCATCAAGCTAACATGTGCAATACTGCTCCCTAATAATACAAGTGTAATAATTGGATCATCACAGGGTCATTGAAAGGCGAAGGCCATGACCAAAGAAAGACACACACAAAAGCACGCAGTCAGCAAAGCTGAGTACATACAAGCTACAACATACCAAGCCTAGCATGTTCAACTAATTAAAGTAAATAAACATACAACACGAATTCATTAATCAAGACTCCACACTTAAACAATTCAATCGACCCAACATACTTGCTAATCAATTCCAAACACTTGACTCTTTATATTTAATTTAATTAATTTGATTTGGAGTAAGCAATAGACGAGGTTGTCCAATCCACCAAATCATTTTGGTCCCAAATGACCATTTAAAATAAAAGTTTAGCGCGATGCAAGAATGGGCGCGACTCCATTCTCACAAAGTTAGTCTAGGATCCCATCTAACTTTCATTATAAAATAAAAATGTAAATACCAAAAGAAAAGAGGACATGTTGATCAAACAAGCCTCGGAAAGCCACGGGCTACCACCGTGTACCCCAACCCATAATTGTCAATACTCTAGAAGTGCACGCTTTCTAGAGTTTTATTGCTCATCCATGTTTCACTTTACGTGATTACAATTTTAATTAATAGCCGACTCAATCCAATAAACCATACATAAAAATCATACATCAATTTACTTTTAATCTTATTTAGGACAATGGTGATCACATCATAAATTGACCTTTAATTTCATTAAACTTCCAAATTACCCAAATTGTTGAACATAGTCAACTCACCTAGCCATTTCGGCTTAATCCACCTTTACTCAACATACTAACAATTCATGATTGAGTAATAAAATAAATAACAACCTTGTGGAATAATTAATAAATTCATTCCACTTAAACCATTCAATTTCAATCCTTTAATAATCCAAATGTGGTTAACAAACCGATCCAATAAAAATATGCTTGTATCAACATTCCATACAAACAATTAATCCAATATAATTCAACATGTTTGCATCCATAATTCCATACAAACATAATCAATTCACCAAAACATGTCTCATAAACATAAGCACATGAATTAATTAAATGTATAACCAAACAATTTTCATCCAAGTGTTCTCTAATCATGAAACTAAGTTCTTTTCTTTGGTACCTAAACATGATACTACTTACAACGAAGTAGACATGTACGTACCTCGTATAAACAATCCTTTGTGCCACTTTTAATCACTTAAAAGTCTCCTAAGAAATAATCACTTCCTAGAAAACAAGCAATAACAATAAATTAATACTTAACCAAATTTCCAGCAATATAATTTAGATTAAAACTCCTTAAAAACTTCATTAAAAACATGTTTTTATGCTTAATTAATCATTAGAAATGCAATAGGAACAAAATCTCCAATTTAATTAGTCATAAGAACCCTAAAATCCCAATTTAAATAAATTGAAACCCTAGGTTTTAAAATTATAAAATCTGAAAATTATAACAACAATTATAATATGAAATTATTAGTTTAAAACATCAAAAACATGATTTTGATACTAAAAATATAAACTTTATACTATAAAATCAAAACCCAAAACTAATTATATGAACATTAAGCAAATTTAAGAAAATAAAGGAAGAAGAAGGGGGGGGGGGAAGGTGGTGCGGTGGCAGGCGCCGGCGACCAGGTGATAGCGGCGGCAGGGGGGTGCGCCGGAGGTGGCTGGGCGGCAGCAAGGAAGAATGGTGAGCCATTCTCACGTAGGAAAGGAGAAAAGGAAAAAAAAGAAAGAAAAGAAAAAAAAAAGAAAAAGAAAGGAAAATAAAGAAAAATAAAAGAGAAAGGAAAAAAATAATACTCGTACTAACCTTTTTTGTGTGGGAAAAATTTTGGGGATGTATGGGGTATTTATAGGAGAGAAAGTGGTATAGGGCAAGTTGTAAGATTGGGCCTAAAAAATTAATGGGTCAATCAAGTAAGTAAAGTGGGTTAGGTTTGTTTGATGGACATAAATTATAGAATGATGGTTCATAAAAATCATATTGTAATAAAAATAATTTTCCACCCAAAATAATTTGAAACTTTTGAAATTAAATTCCGGAAAAATACAAATAAATATTATAAATAAAATATAATTTCATTTATAATATATTTAAAAATGCGGGGGATTACAAGCTCCCCCACAACCCCGCATCCACAATGACCTTGAAAGCCCCTGCAGATGGCACCAACCAGTGAATAAGAGCAGAAACCACCCTCCTTCTTACTCTGACCAGACCCCCTCCCTACTGAAACCGCCTCAAAAACTTCTTCATTCATCTTCAAAGCATAGCGTACAACATCAGCAGTGTCCTTTCTCACACCCTCCACCACCAGCGAGTTACTATCCCCCAAAATGCCCAACAAATAGCAATAACATTTGCCACATCAATGTCATCAAGCTCCAAGAAAACAGAATTCCACCAATCAACCACACTCTGAGACCTTATGGAAGAAACAAACTTATAATCAGTTTTGCTCCAAATCGCCTTTGCATAAACACATTCTTTCAAAGCGTAAATAGTGGTATCGAAGTCCCTACTACATATAGAACAATCTGGATCATAGCTATGAATACGAGAATGAATTGAGCAACGAGTAAGAAGTGAATTTTTACCCTCCAGGCGAAAATTTTATTCATATACTCCCAAATACCCAAAGCAGCTAACCCTTAAAATCCCTCAAAATACAACTTGTCGCCCCCTCTTTCTTCTCTCTTCTCTCTCCTCTTTCCCCTCAGATCTATCTTCTCTCTCTTTAGTGCAAGTACCGCCACTATCTCTCTTCTCATTCATCCTCTATTCGATCTCTACCACTCGCACCAGCTGACCGCCTTCCCTCCTTCGATTAACAACCGCTACAACAACATAAAATTTCAAATCCTTGCAACAACAACTGTAACCATCATCCGCTCCATTAATTATTATTTTTTTTTAGAATTGTTGCAGAATTAATTTGCTTTTGCTTAGGTTCAATACTTTGTATATATCAATTTATTGTTAAAAAAATTAATATCTGCCATTAAAATAGAATTCAAACAATATTATTAAAATTTTAAAAAAGTTTATTAAAAGAGTCTGATATTGTATATCCGAGGTATCCGATCTGAACTTTTCGGATACCATCGGATACTCGAATATCGGATATCCGAAAGTTTTCGGATCTGACACGGATACCAAATACAACAATTTTCGAATTCGGATATCCGATCCGAATTTGGATTTCTAATCGGATATCCGATTCGTGATCACAGCCTACATACATATCATGTGTTCTTTTCCAATACTGTTGTCAAATCACATCACTATTATGGTTATATGACATCATTTTACCTATATGACATTGCTTATATATTATTATTAGGGAGGTGATACACATAGACAAAGTCTATGTGTAGCCCCACATAGACAACCAATGAAATGGTGACACGTCAATTTTGTAAAAAAAAAAAAGAAAGAGAGTTGAGCGGGATAATTGAGCGGCAAAAATGAGTGAGATTCCCGCCTTGAAGTGAGCAGCGGTAAGGATTAAATTTATGGCGCCATTTTGCTAAAAAATAAAACTCAAAAATTTCGATTATATTCTCCTTTCTCAGCGTTTTAGATGGCGCCATTTTGCTAAAAAGTATAACTCAAAAATTTCAATTATTCGACTAGAAGTGGTTCTCCTTTCTCAGCGTACGATAACTTAGTCCACCAAGGTATGTTAATATAGTTTTAGAAACAATTTCTACGGTATTGGTGAATGAAGTTCAAGTCATTTGTTGAATCGAAGCTGAAGTAAGAAGCTCAAAACTTTATTGGGGGCATTGACAGTATAGTGAGTAATAAGGTAATATGTTATATTTGATGAAAAAGTTGTTTATAAGGAAATATAATTGGGTTGAAGAAGATAGATATGATTATAGTTTTGCTATTTAATTCCAATCCATTGTTTAAATTATGAAAAAATATGGAAGTTATTGATTTGTAGTTAATAATGTATAATGTACCTTTATCGTGAGTTTATAAAATTGATTTTAAACAATCTTTGTGTGAAATTATTTTTTTTAGTATGAATATAATTATAGTGGTATGATTATGTATTATTACATGTATATTATTTAATTGTGGTGGGGAATTATTTATGAGTTTAATTGTGCTGTGCAGGGTTGGGTTGTAGTGTAATGGCAAATGTGGAGGGCAATTCAGAAAGAAACATTGATCTAAACGAGGTGTTTGAGGACTGTGAAGAAGAGGATCGGGGAATAGCAAAACCCCCAGAAGTTGGAATGACCTTTGTATCAGGAGAAGAGTATGCCCAGTTTTGCCACGACTATGCTTTCAAAAAGGGTTTCATGTTCTTCACTGAAACTAGCAAACTAATGGATGAGTACAAGGACGAAGGTGTTACTCGAACAGGGGTAGGGAAGTATGAGACAATGTACCATATGATGCAACGATTAAGATTTAAATGTAAAATGGGGGGTATAAACAAAGCAAAGGTTCAAACGTCATAGGGTGCAAAGTGTTTGTTGATGCTCGTTTAATAGATGGGAAGATGCAAGTACGTGGTTGTAAATTGGATCACAATCATCCAATTGATCCATCATGTAGCCGTTTAATGGTGAATTATAGAAGTGTAGATGAACCGACTTGTGAACGAGTCATACTAAAATTTTGCATTACATATACTCCTAAAACAATATATTTTCACACTAAAATAACACAATAACACAAATGATGCATTACATAATTTTTCTAAACAATTTCAATACTACAACAATACACTTGGTCGCCGTCGTCTCTTTCGCTTGCTCACCGGCACCTTTTATTTCACCCTCCGTTGTTCTACACCATCTTATGTACCACATGTACATCAGTGTATGATTTCGCCGAACATCAATTCATACTCTAAACCACATCAATTTTTCATTACATCGAACCATCGTCCCTTCTTTTACTCTCAACCACCTCACTGACCTTATAGCCACCGTCGTCCACCGTCGTCTTTAAGTCACCATCGTCCACCCTCGCCTTAAACACACCGTCGTTCTCCTTGAAGCCACCTTATTCAGCTTAAACCCACCATCGTTGACCATCGCCTTAAAGCAAGCCACCGTCGTTGACCCTCGCCTTAAACCCACCGTCTTCAATCCTCACCCTTAAGCCACCGTCGTCGGCCATCCTAAGTATCTACTCGCAAATATTCATCCCAAAAGTACAATTATTTTCAAATTTTGAATTTGAATTTTAAAATTTTCTTTTCAAAATTTTTCAGAATGAAATTTTCAAAACAATTGGGGTGGGACCAAGTGGGCCAAGCTTATCAACCAATAAAAACATTTGTCTATGTGGGGTACACATAGACTATGTCTATGTGTACCATTTTCGTTATTATTATACTTTTATGACATCACTATTGTAAAGTCAAATCATATTATGACATCGCATCATCATATGTATAATTACTTGATATAACATCATTTAGATTCATATATCATCATTATATCCAAGTCAAGTCACATCACTTTAATATACTTTTATGACATTATGGTATTTATATGACATCATTTTAGTCAAGTCACATCACTTCAATATGAATATATGACATCATTATATTTATATGACATCATTACAGTCAATTCACATCACATTATTACATTTATGTGAGACACCATTATATTTCAAAATTTCATGAATTTCAAATTAGAGTGAAAACTCATTCTTAGTACTTTATAAATATCTTTATCAGTTTCTTATGGTTTCAAACATCCTTATATGACCCCAGGAGTCACCCCACGCATTCAGTTCAATTTTTGAAAAATGTCAAAAATTGAGCCGAAATCGCTTCCATTTTGGACAATTTTTCACTTTTTTTACCCGAAAATAAAAATTGTCGAGATGCTTACCATGGATTCTAATACACCCCGGGAGTCCAATTGAGTGGGTACAACCATCCAATATGCCTTTAAACAGTCAATTTACCCATTTACAACTTGCACCGATTTCATGAACTCAAGCCTACAACAGACATTTATGACAACATATAATGGTCATATATGGTTCCAAACGACATTATATGACCTCGAGAGATATCCCCTACTATCTCAAGACTTTTCGACACCGAGTCCCGAAACCTCCAAACTTGCTAAAAAAGTGTGGATAATAGCCTTCAATTTGACAATTTTTCACTTTTTTTTGACCCGGAAATAAAAATTGCTGTGATGTTTACCATGGTCTCTATTATCCTCCGGGAGTCCAATTGGGTGGGTGAAACCATCCAATTTTCCTTTAAGCATCCAATTTACCCATTTTCGTACACTCCTCTTATATTGGCTATAGGCTTTCATGGGGCCTTTACGTAGCTGAATAATGGTCATGTATGGGTGAAATAATATTATATAATCCTGGGATGCATCCTGTAGTGTTCAGTGGATTTCCGACACCGGGATCACGACACCTCCTAAATTCTTTCGATTTCGTGTATTATATTCTTCATATTTGGCTTCCGTATATCATTTTTGCACCCAGCGAGATTATGCATCCAAGTACTTTCATGGGTCCCCAAAGGGCCTTGGGAATCATAAATAGTATAGGAATCATCACTTTTTAACGCAAAGTCAACATACCCTCAAATGACTAAAATATTGTCATTGGGAGCACATGTCTTGAGCACATGCCACACGCCCCCTTGTACCATCCAACATCCCAACACTTAGGTTTTGTGATCGAACACGCGACCTTCAGATCTTCTGACGCTCTCTCGATTGAGCTATCCCCGCGAATTTATTTAATTAATTAAAGGAAAAATTTTAATTTACCACCCAAAAATATACCTAACTTCTATCTAACCACCCGATTTTTTTTTATTTTAAATTACCACCCAATAATTTAATTAGTTACTCAGATTACCAACCAATTTGAAATTCCGATGAAATTTAGTCACATGGGCCCCACCGTAGTTACTTCCCTCCATTTTTTTTCTTTTTTTTTTTCTCTTTCTCATTCAATTCTCCCAACCAACTCCATTCCTTATTCATTTTTCTCCCTTCAATCACAGCAAATTCGAACGATTTTCCATAATATTGTTGAAATAAAAATCAATTCCCATAATACATTGATTTAAAAATAAATTCCCTACATAGTGTCCACGTAGGATCGTTTTTTTTGCTTTTGGTTCAACTTAAAACCGCTATTGGTATTAGCGGTTTTAAAAAAGAGACCGCCTCTAACAATAACATGTCTCTTTGCGTCCTTGGTTAATTCACAAGGCATAGTCTACAGGAAAATTATTTCAAAGAGACCGCCTTTCAATACGACATGTCTCTTTGTGTCCTTGTTAATTCTTAGCCCACAACAAGAAAAGAGAGCGCTGAAATTACACTTATAACTTCAAAGAGACCGCCTTTCAATAAAAACAGGTCTCTTTGACTTTATTTTACAAAAATTGCAAAACCGCTAATACCGTTAGCGGTTTTAAGTTGAACCGAAAACCAATCCTACGTGGACACTAATTTGGGAATTTGTTTTTAAAACGAAGCATAATGGGAATTAATTTATATTTTAACAATATTAAGGGAAATCGTTCCAGCAAATTCCCTTTTTTTTCTTAATTCTTAACATATCATCACATTGGAACCCTAATTTTGTTTTTAAAAACCTAATTTATTCAATTGCCTTCAAAGCCCTAATTAATTCCCTCAATTAAATTGACACAAATTCCCCCAATTTAATTGACACAATAACCCTAATTTTTACAGATTAAAAGGTTACCTGAAGCGAATTGATTTTCTGTCGCTGTTAGGGATGCTACTGCTGTTACAATTCACCTCCAATTTGTGGAATTTGTGAAGAAATTTAAGATGGGATGGCAATTTCAGTTAGGGGAACAGGAAGAATCGGGGAAGGAAAACTGTTAGAAAGCAAAAAAAATAGCCGTTTCTAGCCGTTGACTGGGCCCACGTGACTAAATTTCACCAACATTTCAAATTGGGTGGTAATCTAAGTAACTAATTAAATTATTAGGTGGTAATTTAAAATAAAAAAAAATTCGGGTGGTTAGCTAGAAATTAGGTATATTTTTGGGTGGTAAATTAAAAATTTTCCTTATATTGGCAGTTATTCCCTTAAAAAAAAAAAAAAAAAAAAAAAGAAAAAGTTTGTATTGGCAATTTGGCATAGGTTAGTATATATATTCAAGTCGGACAAGTCACCAATGGCAGATAACACGAGTCTACAAAAGGTTTCCTAAATCGTAAGTGGCATCCCGAATTGTGAATTTGAAGACGTAATTCAGAAACCCCAGGCCAGAAGTCAAGAATTGAGGAGAGAGAAACACAAACACTAATTGATTATGGGAAAGACTCCATCTTTCAAGGATGAGTTCACTTTTGGTATGTAAAATTTGTTGTTGGTTTCATTGGATTCTGCAAATTCAAAGGTTTTGTTGAATATTTTCATATGTTGTGTTGGAATTTACAGAAGAAAGGTTGAATGAAGCCACAGATATGCTTGCCAAGTATCCTGATCGAGTCCCGGTTAGTCACTTTCTGAATTTTGTTATTTATTAGTCGATCAATTGATTTTAGGGCTTTTAGTTGATCAATTTAATTTGTGGGGTTTTCTGTTAAATGCAGGTGATTGCCGAAAAATATTCAAGAACTGACCTTCCTGTACTCGAGAAGAAAAAGTCGGTACTTTCCCTATTTCCTGATTTCCATTGAGCTTTAATTTTTGATCAGACACTAGATTTTGTGTGCATTCGTCCATTGATTGCTTAATATTCAATTTTAATAATTAAGATGCCAAATTCTTTGAATTTGCTCAATCGAATAGTTCTTGATGAGCAAATTTAAGTTTATGAATACGATATTTGTTTATCAAATGGCAAAATTGTAAATAAAACAACATATCAAATAAAATTTTGCCATTTAATAAACAAATTTTGTTTATAAAATTGATAAACCTGGGGCTTCCTCGTTCTTGATTACGCTAGCCGCTTTGGCTCATATATACTGACTTTGTTCCTCTTTAGATCCAAATAAATTTGTTTTCATATACTGCTTTTTGTAGGGTTTGAACAATGTGACATTTTTTTTTGGAGAAAAGAGTGCTTGGTTTATCAAGTGGGTTATGCTAAAGTAGAAAATGTTGACATGTTTAAATAGGAGAGCTTGTTATATACACTTGGGTGTACTCTACACCCATGATTATTTTGTTCTTATCTTGGTGATTATTTCTTATTTAATCATCAAATGAAGAGTAAACATTACCTTTAAGTTACTTGGGTGTACGGTACACCCAGGTGTATATAACAAATTCTATCTAAATATGGTTGAAGAATTACCACAAATGCTTACGTAGCTAGTTGTGTTAATTATTGTAGTGTGGAAATCTGATTTTGAAGATGTATAAAGTACAATTTAAGGGTGATTATGGATCACTAGAGGTCCAAAATATCAAATAACCTAGAGAAAATACAACTTGATCTTCATGATAAAGAACAATTGTTTATCCGGCAATATTGTAAATAAACACACAACTTTTTATGAGTAATAATTATACCACTTGCGGTTTTATGGTTGCCTCTAGGCAAACATAAACTGTTTTATCATGAAGATCAATGGGACTCCCTCAATAACCCGTAGGCAAAACACTCATAATGGTTTTCCGGTAGTTATATGTTGAGTTCTTCACTTTTTTCAATCAATCAATCAATCGAGGCCTTAATCCCATAAGTGGGGTTAGCTACATGGACCAAATTTGATTATTCCATGTAGTCATCGGTAAAAATCTTCCTTCTCCATCCCTTACAATCCAATGCCCCATCCTCATGCAAATTCAATTTTATGAACACGGCAACACTTTGTGGATTCCTGTAATTTATAACCTTTCATCTAGCAAGCTTTAATAGTACGAGCTTTTGTTCCATTATCATTTTATCAGAATGTTATATTTTAATCCCCATATCTATTGCCATTCCATTTGAAATTCTTGTAGACTTTGTCTCATTTAGCTTTGAGAAAATGTAGTTGCATGTGCAATTTTATCTTCCAGATTCTAAGTGTGCAGATTTGCTCATTCCTTGCCTCCTTGGTGACTATGGGCACAAAACTGTCCAACACCTGACCTCCCCCTCCCGCCCCTCTACGCCCAACACACACACAACATTTATGACGCTAGTGTCGTCTAGTGTGCTTCTAATACATGTATTTTTGCTAAGATGAGATGCTTCTGTATTATTTCATGTCTAATGAATCGGGCTTGTGCCCCTGTCTTTCAATTGTTGTTCCCTTGTAGACTTATAGTTGTAAAAGTTTCATTGCTGTCTTGTTTTAAACCATGTTTTCCACATTACAGATTTTTGGTTCCTAAAGACATGTCAGTTGGGCATTTCATTCACATATTGAGTGGCAGACTTCGGCTTGCTCCTGGCAAGGCACTTTTTATATTTGTCAAGGATACATTGCCTCAAACATGTAAGGATTTTCTCTATGCTCATATTTTTGGGTACTCTCTCCAGGGACTTTTATTGGGGGCAATGTTCTCATTTTATTCTTGTACCTGCAGCTTGTTTGTTGAACTCTGTCTACGAGACATACAAGGATGAAGATGGATTTCTGTACATGTGTTACAGCAGTGAAAAAACCTTCGGTGGTGTTGCGACTGTAATGTGAATTCTGCTAACTTTGTGCCCCATGTCACTTATAAAGTTGTCCTTCAGTTCATTTCTGTACAAAGCTCTTAGACTTCTCAAGCTAATATTGTAAATTTGTCAAACATGATTTACTTATGAACTTTCTGTATGCATTAAAACTTTATGGGCAAATAAGCTGTTTATCCTACTATGAAAGCATTGCAGTCTGCCATAGAATATTGTTCTTTTTCTTGCTTCAGGAAGAGGTGATGCAACACACGAGATACTCTGGCCTAATAATGTGCTGGATTCTAGTAGCCATAGACTGTAAGCCCTTGAAGAACATCTAGAAAATAAACTTGTCATTACCTTTTTTGCTTAAAATAATTATGGCTTGTGAAATGTGATTTCCTAAATTACATTTACTACTTAATTAGTGTTATTTAACCCGGGTCGGGCTCCCAAACGTTTAAGTATAAGCTTGAAAGAACTAAGCTTCCTCTGCTGGGAGTTCGTTCTGTCTCAATAAGTTAAAAAGAATTATGTTATGAGCCTTTTCTCATAGGATTTCACGAACCCGGTCGCTTGTTTATGCCCCGCTCTTTTCCTGAACTCCAAAAAGGTAGGGAAAGCGAGCAAGGGACAGCCTTATTGCAGTTCCTTCCCCCCAAGGGGAGCTTAGGGGGGGGGGGGGGGGGATAATGGTCCGATTAATCGGCGAAAAACCGAAAATACTGATGATATGAATTACGGAAACAAAGTCTCATCCTTCACTCC
The DNA here is from genome assembly GCF_948465745.1 of Chenopodium album. NCBI lineage: Eukaryota > Viridiplantae > Streptophyta > Magnoliopsida > Caryophyllales > Amaranthaceae > Chenopodium > Chenopodium album. The sequence goes on along the minus strand of NC_137835.1, from coordinate 85,828,138 downwards.
CTGGGGGAATATTGATGAAGTAATATTTATGTACACAACTTTTCCTTTTACTTGAGATGACGTACTAATTTCCTTCCAGCTTAACCTCTTCGCATACTGCACATCTTTATTGTTAAAGATGCAACTACCAACAGAAATATTAACAATTATAAATTTAAAAAAAAACAAACAAACAAGCACACCTACAAGAATTGGAATAAATTTATGTATAGACAATTGTCATATCATGACGGACATAATGAGCTTGTTTCAACTCAAAGTAAATTTTATCTTAAAAAAACCAAAACACAACATGCTGCATTGCTGCACAAGAGACCAAAATACTTTCATGCAAACGATCAGTGCATGGAAGGGAATTAAGACGCTTCTCCCTCAATGGTTAACCAAATCTCAAAAAAATTAGCCAAAAGGCCCAAAATCATTATCATTTTGCAAAAAGTCTTTGACCAGCTCCATTGCGCCAAACACTGTGTGCAGATGACCCTTCTGTACTAGGATCAGTAGAAGAATTGTTGACATCTATAGCTGCTGTACTATAGTCATCACCAAGGCGAATTCTGTGGAATTTTGAGCTCTTCTTTTTCTGCTTGCTTCCTCCATCTACGGAAGTGTGACCAGCTGTACTTCTAGCCCCTTGTGCAGGGGGCTGGATATTGCCATGCATTACAACTGGCATACCAGTCACTGTTACAGTTGACTTCCCTCTGCTAGGACGATAGCCATCTTTATCCAATACCTCTGCCTCTCCTTCAGAAGGCTTGAACTGAGTCTGCAAAGTCTTCACAGTACTGATGACACTATCAGCTAATGTCTCCTTTGAGCGACTGTTCTGAGCATCATTCACCTTCTTTCCTTTATCCTTCCTTGAGCTACTGCTTCCCTTTAACTGAAGGTTGTCATTGCCCCAAAATGTCTCCTGTGATCCATTACTCTGATATATAGCATTATAGGCCTCAAAGAGTTCCTTTTGCTTCCGAATATCTGGGCATAATCTAGCCATGTCAGGAATAAGGTGTGTCAAGTCAAACTGCTTCACATATTGAATATATTCCCATGTGTCAATAAAGCCTTGGCGATACTCTTGAGAGATTTCCTTGAAAGCACTATATTTGTTTTCATCATAATCAAGTGCAGCTCGCATCCTCTCTACCAAAGACTTATTTGAAGTTTGGACATCCTCCGTCTTCTTAGCTTGGGGCCTTTGGGCAGTAGATTGCAACCTGCTGGGTTGAGCTGCTGACACTGGCGGAAAATCAAATACTGGATCAAAAGATTTACTTTCAATGAGATTAGGAGCAGAGTTAGAGTGACTCAACCGATTGCCACTACCTAAGCTTCTTGAACCCCAAGAACCACCCACAGCGAGGCCAGATTCTGTCACTGGCCGGCCATGCAAAGAACTAGCATAACTAGACGACCCAGAACCATTGCCTGGCTTGACTTGACTAGAGCCAGAAGATAGAACGGGAACGGGAGCAGGTGTGAGAGCAGGAGCAGGCCAAGCAGATGAAGAAGCTGAACCAGGACCACGGCCATTAACTAACCTAGGCTGGGCAACGTTAAGAACATTGGTCTTGTTTTTACGACGTAGACGAGCTGCCATAGTATCATGGGATTCATGAGATTTTTGTTGGCTGCTGCTGGGTGCAGTTGACAAAGGAGGGAATGAAGATACTCCTAGAGAAGCATCAGCTGAAGTAAGAGAGACAGCCTGACGATATCTTGAAGATGGTTCGGAATCAGTAGTGCTTAGCGAGTCAAACGGCTGAACAAGAGGGTCAATGTCACTTAATTCTGTACCAGCACGGACTAAAGGTTCAGCCGAGGACGATGCTGATGAACCAGCCACTGAATCACTGGCATTAGTTCTATCAAGACTGGCTTCAATAGCCCGACTAAGCTCGTTGTCCGGAGAAGATTCACGGCGGAAAGACCGCCGCCGTCCACGCTGATGTCCCGCTTCATTACTGCTTCGATATCTAAAACTAGTTGGTATCTGCATGCAAAACAAAGATGAAGCAGTCAGAATATAAGATATCAATAGGGAAACACCAAAAGCTTTTCATTAAAATTTTCGAGATACCTGGAGAACAGCATTACGCTTTGATCTAGACATGCGACCTCCATGTTCCATTGCATTATGTCTCTGCATTAGGCATCAACATAAAAAAGACTCAGTTGTCATGACAAAGCAAAAGCTACCACGTAGCAAGTCTGATTTCACACCTTTGCAAATCACTGATGACAATGAGGAAAGAAAAAGAGCAGGAACAGAGTGCACAGAAGAAGATAAAGCGATTTCAGGATTAAGCCATTTGTAAACTATCATGCATGCTAAAAGGATCACCTTAATCTCAGCTTCTGATTGGAAGACAATGAACTTTTTCGTAAGGCATGCTTCATCTTCACACAAGAAATGGTCATGACGAAAGTGGGTCTGTGGCAAACAGGCAATCATGACTAAGAGTTTAAGACATCTTAAAGAAAATGCACAAGGACATTTGAATACACTGGGGAAGAAGATTGCTTGCCTCCAAGTCATCATAATCCTTAAAATAATCATATTGACCAGGATGTTGCCTAGAAAATAGTTTAAGAGAACGTCAAACTGGTCCTTTCCTTTGACAATTAGATCAAGATGCCATAGACAAAAAACAAATGAATTCAATCTCACCTTTGACAAATATGACAGGTGTAGTGTTCAGTCGACATATGAGAATAAAGTTCATTCTCTCCATAAAACGAAGTTCGACAAAATTCACACATAGGATGCCCAGCAAAACCTCCTCTTTCACTTTCTGTGCCATCTACCTCTGAGTCACCTGTTCTCTTATGCTGATTCAACTGTGCTCTAGTGTAGAGCTTTTGCTCACAAATAAATACCTATTTTTGCAAGGTTAGGCATAATAAGAAAATGCAAATCAGGGAAGAAACCTTATACAAAAAGATACAGTCCAGATCCAAAGTAACACCAACTGTACACCACAAAAAATTGACTCGCAAGCTTCAATACCAGAAGACAGCAAAGGTTCAAAATTAGAGAATACAATTAGTCAAGGCATTCAATTTTATGTTGGACACTACAGAACACAATAGAAAGATGACATACACTACAGATAACAGCAGGTTTCCTGATTATTATCTAAGAAGTTAAATTATGAATAGGCAGTTTGCAACTCAAACATTTAAGAATAACATAAGCATTATCCGACTTCCCTTTACAGCAAGTATATTAAGGTTCTTATAATTATTCAGTCATATAATACGAGTGAAACAGATACCCCTTTCAGATCACAAACAATAGCAGAACGAGAATTATTGAAAGAGAAACGCTGTAGATAAGATCTATTATAAGCATACATCCATACCAGCATATGATCGACGATGAAAATTAATTTAACAAATAGGTAGCGGAAACTCTTTGGAAGCGAAAAGAATCCAGCAAAATGAAGTCTAATTCCTAATTGTATTTGAATTGCTCATGATTCTAACTTCAAGTCTAGTTTATTTGTATTATAATTAGTTTCAAGTGAATTGGTTGGTAAGTTTACCAAAGGGCAGGCTTGTTTAATAGAATGAAGTATACCTTTCTGCCTTCTAAACAAAGGTCGCACATGAAGAGGCGATGTTGGTGAGATAGGTGAGACTTAAGCTGGCCAATATTTCTGAAGCGCTGCCTCTTCCTATAACCACCAGGGCCAGCAGCAGCAGCAGCAGCAGCAGCAGCAGCACCTTGCTGCTCCTCCTTGTCACAGAGACTACAAGAAAGCCTGCACATAGCCCTGATCATCTTGTACTGTTCGGCATCGTCGAAGAAGGATTGGGTGTCTTCATGATACCAGTAAGAACCCACTTGACCTTCCTTCACTTGCGAAGGCAACTTGGAAAAGTCATTCACCATTCGGGTGTAATCACCCATGGCCTGCAACCAAATTATTTTACATGAGAGATTAATTAATTAATTAATTTATGACTGAAAAAGATTATTCAAAAAAGAAAACCTTGGTAACAAAGACGCGACCGCAGTCGGATTTGCAAATACAACAGCGCTGATCATCGCAGATAAATCGAAGGCGAGCGACGCAAGTGGAACAGACCTCCCGATGACCGCAAGGCCCGTAAGCAACCCATTCTAGGGTATCGGCACAAACGGCACAGCTATCGTCCATCTCTTCTCTTCTTTGATTCAAATTACTTCTTCCTCTTTGATTCAAATTACTTCTTCTTCTTCTTCTTCTTTGATTCAAATTAATTAACCGGGGAAGATGATATTGGGAAATTGGGGAACAATTCTCAACTTTATTAGGGTTCGTAAGCGGAGGAATACCAAGAGTGGAGAGAGAGATAGATTTAACTTTTTTTTTTTTTTTTTGACAAAGAGAGAGATTTAACTTAGGAACCAGGGATTTTTCATATTCCTATTCCTAATCTTTATTTTTAATTTTTATTTTTCCATTCACGGGCCATTTTTGAATTTGATGACGTTGGGTCGTCGCCACGTAACTTTCAATTTTGCAAATGCTTGGGCTACAAGCCTACTACGTTTAATCAGTCTTGGACTCTTGGGTCGTTGGTAATAAAGGTTTTTAGTTTTTCTTTCTAACTTTGCCCCTTCTCTCTAACCAAAAAGATCCATCCATGATTAAATCTATACTAATCGTTAATCTCATGTAGCCCTAAATATTAATACGGAGTACTTTGTACGGAGTATATCTTAAATTAATGCAATGTCCCAAATTAACACATCTCATGATTCAAATCTTTATGTATGCTTAATTTTGGTATGATAACATGTAATACGGCAATAGTTTAGTAGCTAACACTTACATTTTGAATTTGAGGATGATGTTTCAAATCTTGTAAAATTCATTCTTTTTAAACAAATAATGAAATAAAATGATCAATTAAATAAGGAGAGCGTCACATGACACGTAAACTTCTTTATGAACGTTTTTTTTTTTTTTTTTTTTTTTTTAATATATAATATAGATATAGTCATATAGATTTTCTTTTTCAATATTAGTATAGATTTTTCTTCACACCCTTTGTGAGGGTTTGCATTTTTAATATAAAAAGTTAGATCCCATCCCAAATTCTAAATAATATTATTGTTCGTGTAAATTTTAAGGAGAAAAAGAAGTTGGGAGAAACACTCACTCTCTGATTCTACAATTGTTGTTGTTGGCTTGTTGACCTATAACGGCTATAAGGCTATGACTCATGAGGTGGCGAAATTAGAACACAATATATCCTTATCTCGTTATATATCTTTCATATTTAGACGGCCAAAATTACACTAACATTTTTTTTTTTGGTGCAAAAGAGGGGCAAGCCCCAAAAACAAAACAAACTAAAACAACAAAAGCAAAAGCCTAAATTAAAATTTATTTAAAACAAACTAACATCTTAAATTAATAATATGAGTTTGTTTGCAAGTAGCTCTCTCCACTCCAAAATTAAAATTAAAATTTATTTAAAAGGCTAAAATTCACAAAAGACATCTAAATGAAAGGGATAATGTCTATTATTGCAAATTAGTAATTTGCCGCTATGTAATTGTCAAATGTAAATCGAGTAGGACTAGATGTAAATCCTCCTCCGTATTTGTAATCAATTTATCTTATTCTATTACTCCAAAAAGAAAGTGAGAGGGACTACAAGAAATCTTAACCCCACAAGGTAATAATCAAGGCTATTTATTTTATAACTTACAAGTATACAATTTTAAGTTTAATAGTGATATATGCGAATCTTAAGTATTACTCCGTATTATTATTATTATTATTATTATTTTGTTTTAGAAACAAACTATGTTTGAAAGGCTGGTGAATTGTGATTATACCAAACTATTTTCTCGTAATTAAAAATCACATGTAATCCACTTTGGCTCATCAAATTGACCTTTTAATTCATCAGCATCGGCATCCGTCTGAGCATACGCATTCAAGGACAAAACATCAAGTCCTCCCCGAACGTGCCACGCAGGTGTCCCGTTTTCGTAGCCATTACACGTCAACCTCCTCAATCCCGTTCCATCCAGCTTGACAATAAACAAATCCCCATATGGCTGAAATTGGTTAGGAAAACTAACTGGCTCCGCCGTAACCCCACCCATGTTGGTGGTGAACAATAACCATTCTCCATCAGGGCTGAAGCACACGTGGTTTATTCTCTCCAAGCTTGCATCATTTGAGCCTTCTACGTGTACTCTTCTTAGGTCCGATCCATCTGACCGAACCAAGTATATCCCAAAGGTTACGGGGTTACTCGGGTCATGCCGGTTTGAAGAAAAAGCAATCACCCGTCCATCCGGTGACCAGCTGGGCATAGTATCAATCCATGCTCCCTCCGTTAATTGACGAGCATTCTTGCCTCCGTCAACTTCTCCGTTAACAGCATCCATTATGTAAAGATTCTTGTGACCCGACCTTCCTGATCGGAAAACTACCAATTTCCCGTCAGGTGAACACGCCGGAAAACCATTGTTGCCGGTTTCCTCCTTGGTCATAATCTTAATCTCGGCATTCTGTACAGTTGAGCAGTGAGGGTCAAGGGCGGAAGCATCAAAGGTAACACGAGCTACTTGGACGGAAACTTTGGCGGGCTGAAAGATTGAACCCAAGGAAGTGAAGATAACGTGTTTCTTCTTATCTGATGATGGGGCCCAGGAGTTGTAGAAGGCTACACGTCCTTGAATGATTGTCCACCTCTTTGAGCCGTCAGATTTCATGATTTTGAGCCCTCCGTTGGCCTCCAAGTCTGGATTAAATGCGATAAGGTCACCTTCAGGGGAGAAACAAGGGAATAAACCGTTGATTCTCAGCATTGACAGGGATTTGATGGGAGAAACAACTGGTTCTAGGTTCGGGATTAGTTTGTCTCCTTGCTTCGAATCTCCTCGGAATCGGTGGTACCCGATCAACTTTGACCCGGGGGATATAAATGGGTTGAAATGGTGTAAATTCGGGTTTATCAACTCTGTTATCGGTTGAAATTCCCCTGACTCGGTGTCGAAAAGCTCAATATGTCGATGAACTCTACCCTTCCGACGAGTTGCAACGGCGATTTTATTGGTGGTGTTGTGCATTGCAGCGGGAGTGAAAGCGTGGACACCCGGGGGAGTGACCCGTCGCGGAGATTCAGTGGCAGGGAAATCAACCCGGTAAATGCTCCACCAGCCGTCTTCCGATTGACGGTGAAAGTAGAGAGTGGAATCGCCGGACCAAGTGGGCCAGCCACCATGGTCAGCTAAAACGGTGCGTTTAGAAGGGTCCGATACAGGGAAAACGACAATCTGAGTATCAAGCACCTGGAAGTCACCACCCCAAGGTTTAGAGCCGTAAGAGGCAACAGCAAGGATGTTTCCGGAGAAAGAAATAGCAGGACTGAAATCGGCACTGCCATGTGGGGTCAATCGATTGACCTGACAATCAATAACAGAGGTCGAGTAAACAGCAGACCAACTCTTGTAGAGAGAATCGGAAGGTTGATGAGCTGAAACAAAGAAAAGGCGGTTGTCATGGAGGATGGGACGGTCGTGAAAGAGGCTTCCCGGTGCAGAGGGAAGCTGCTCCGGCGGGTTGGTTGAATTGAGGTGAACCCGAGGACATCCAGTTCGTTCAGAAATGAAGACGACGGAGTTGTCATCATCTACAAAACGGCCGTTGAAGTTGACAGAGGTACCGTCAGTAAGGCGGTGCTCGGTGTCAAGGGAGATGTGGTGGAGGGGGAGTGAGTAGATATCGAAGCCGTAATCAGTGCGGCCGATGGTGGAGAACACGATGGTGCTACTAGCACTAAGGCTGGGTGAGGATTCCATTTGCAGGGTATTGATTACTATTATTCCGTACTTGATTTGGGAGAATTGGTTCAAGAGTTGTAGGTATTTATAGTTTTATTATATAGTATCCTTTAGTTGAATCCTGTGTTTCTTGGGGCTAATGTTGCGTAAGACATGACGTAGCAATCAGTACCTTTTTCACTAAAAATTTTATGTTATCTTTCTATGGCATAACTCAGAAATACACGATACTGTTGACGGGGATGTAGCTCAAATGGTAGAGCGCTCGCTTTGCATGCGAGAGGCACGGGGTTCGATCCCCCGCATCTCCATATTTTTATTGTTAATGTTGTTCTGAATGAGAAGGAACATCAAACGATGAGCCTCTTTAATTTGCAGAATATTGCTTAATGCTATTTAATTTGTGGTTATACATGTCCATATGGGATATAGTATTACTACGTATTACAGTATTATTGGAGTGTTTTCATAAAGTATTTTGTATACTTCGTATTTCGTTTTAAGAAACAATCAAAATATCTTCTCAACAATTATAATCTGCTGTCCGGTCAAATTCAACTAAAGCAGCCACCTTTATACAAAAATAAAACAAAACAAAACACATCAGCATAAAGGAATGTATCTGAACTTGTTTAGCGTTATTTTGCACTCAATTATGATATTAGTTGCTGATCTTATCATTTGGTTTAGGAGAGAATCTACTTTCTTATAGAAATCAAATTTGTGTTCACACTTACACAAATGCATCAACAATTCAGCTACCTTGGTTTATGACTGACCAGGCATGAAATACGTGATTATTTAGCTCACAAATTTCAGGATAATGAACTAGACAAACCACTGCACCAATGACCTATGAAAAGCCAATAATATCGGTATATAGTTAAAGTTGACTTTAAGAATAAATGTATGGAGCTTGTTTTAAATGTAGATGAATTTAAGTATTTGCAAGCGTCGGATAATAACAATAGGTAATTGATAGTAGTAAAAGAAAATCAGAATTAGCCCCATGTCAAATGCTTGTAAACATGGTATGTGAACAACCATGATTGAACAACAAAACTTGCATCATCCAGTTTCACTTGACATATCAGCAATTTTACTATCTTGGCCTACTTCAAAACTTAAAAAGATATCATGCTTCTTCAAAATCACGATTTTGTTGTGCCATGGCTTCACTATTTTGGCCTATTACTATGTGTTACATCACTAATTCACTACACCAACCTAGCGAAGTCATGAGTTCCATGCATTTCTTCAAATTGGTATTCTGCAAGCCCTCCATCTTAGTTCAGTGGTGTAGGGTTAATTTGTAGTTGGCACTTCTACCTTTGCAATGAGTAAACGATTTTCAGGGGAAATATCTGATGGGACATACTTGACAAGTTTAGCTTCCAGTCCACGTTCCTTAATCCACATTAACCTCCCCATGTCAATGATATCCTTGCACATGAACCCCAATGCCGCTCTATCCATTGCTTTCATGTTCCTTGTATAATCTTCAACTCCGCTAGCATCTCCACCATACTCATCATTATCACTATAAAAGGGCAAAATCGATTGAAGAAATTAAAACATGCTCTTTTCACCGGGATAATAGCTATATACATATAAACTTTACTAAACTGAAATCTCGAGGTAGAAAATATTTATGAATTTATTATGGATTTTTTTGATATATACGAAGTTATGTATATTTTTTATATACAGGTACAAATAAGTAGAAAGTAACAGCCTGTTACTCATTAGCGGCCTTTATACAGGGAAAGAATTAGTTGGAGGAAAAAACGAGGGGGTGGAGGGGGGGATTATAACATTAAAAGATACTAAGTATTTACCTTGGTGACACTGGAGATTGCAAAGAGCCATCATCAGAAACATCTGATCCATGGTCAGCATCAACTGCCCAACTGGTAAACCATGTGATAGCATGGAAATGTTCTTTAGTGATTCCTAAATTATTTAGGTATTGTTTATCTGCAAGTGTGAAGAAAGAAAAACAATATGTTCACAATTGAGGATCAATAAGATACATCTCAAAGGGTATTAACTAATTAAAGTAATTGGTAGTCGAAATTACTTGTGTAATGTTTCCATTGGCATAGATGGTGGCAACAGGTTGCCACAGCAATGCTTCTAAGGTGAGGACGTGCAGATTGCTCTTTCCCATTATCTTGATCGGGATGTTCTCCAAGACAACATCTGAGGGTCAAATCTGCACTATGCCACACATTGTAAGCTCGATGCAATTCAAGTCATTCAACTCCTCAGCATGTTCCTCTTTCCCTCCTATTTCTGTTTTCAGGAAGGGTAGGGTGAAAGGGTAAAAGGGATCTGCTATACAAGAAGGCTGACTTGTATCTAAATAAATGGTAATTGCTCACTATAATTCAAATAAAATCAGAATATTCACCTGTAGCAGGTCCACATAGATGTTTACCAATTGCCAAGTATGGTATTCCCTTCAAAGACTCAACAGCATTCAGATTTAAATCTTCAACTGCATCAGTGATCATCGATGCGCGTCAAGAGGCAATAAATTGACAGACTACAGATAGAACTATCTAATGTTCTAAGGTAGTAATCCTACAACAGCTAAACATAAAATTCAGCTAGTTCAACACAATGCTTTAGAAAAGTAATACTCCCTTTGTTTTATATTGTTCTTTCTCTTCATAATCTTTTTTGTGAGATGAAATAGGACAAAGTAAGAAAGAACAATATGAAACGGAGGGAGTAAATTATTAAACGGGGATCTTGTAACAAACCCTCTTAAGCCACCTACACGCTTCCAATACCAGAGAAGGGGCGAGCCAAGAGCAACTCAAGTAGAACACATGGCACATGCTGCTGCCACAACCATTGGGGGAAGAGGATATGGGAGAAGAAGACAACAGTAACTAATTAAGGTGACGCCGTTATGGTATTTACCAGCTTCAAACCTTCAAGCACTAGATGGGACAACAAGAAGCAATGAATCATGGGACACTTTGACAGCTAGTGTTCTTGTAATAAATAGAAATGTGTAGAGAGAAGGAGATAATGTGATTTGACACTTTGCTTAGCATTGGAAGACTTGTAACCTCAAGTTACTATATAGTATATACTCCGTACTATCTAGGAGAGTTGTAGCTTCAATATACTCCTCTTCTTGTAATCAGAATATCATATAAATCAATTGAATTCCAAATTCAACCTTAGATTCTCTTGAATTATTTACAATTACATCAAGGTTATACAGATCTCCTAAACTCTATCTTGACTTCATTATGTTATACGAAGTATAATTTAAAACTGTAGTCCTGATTGGCTGATTACCATGATAAAGATTACATGAGAAGAGGAAAAACTCAAGATGAGGAGAAAATTGTGAACGCTTAGACATGACTGCTGCATAACAGTTGGGTATCTAAACTGTTAAGAATATAGTAAATGTATGTCATGTTATTCTGACCCTCTAGGTGCAAGGGTGGGAATTAAGTAAATCATTAGGTTGCTGAAGCCCAAGGCAAAGAAATTGAGCAGAATTAATAATGACACAGGTTAATAAGATTTTCTCAAAGACATTTCCACAATGAAAATTAGGTTAATGCCACTTCCGCAAAAGTTCTAGGTAATGCAACAATAACTTACTATAGTTAGTTGTCATCACAAAACAGTAATATAGTTTTGAAGTTAATAATGTTTTATGATCACTCAAAATAGGGTATTTCTAGGTAATGCAACAATAAGTCACCATAGCTAATTGTCATCACAAAACAGTGGTACAGTTCTGAAGTCAATTATGTTTTCTATGCTGGATGCATAAAAATTAAACTTGTGTACAAAAGCATAAAATAGCTCACACGAGAATAAAGGCCTTAAAAAAACAGACATGAGGATTAAGTAAAACCTTACTGTCAATTCTCAAACGCTCCAGTGCTAAGTTGTCTATCTGTCGTAGACTTCGATCAGCCTAAGTTTGAGATACTAAGAGATATGAGCATAAATATAATGACATTTGTTGCATCTTATAAAAGTGTTTCAATGTACACTGACCTTGAGCTTGTATGCCTTACGCTCAACCAAAAAGACCTTATTGATCCCATAAGAATCAGCTAGTATCTGGGTTAAGTAACCCCTGCCAGCTCCAAACTCAACAACAGCAGAGAGATCAGATTGACAGTGCTGCTCAGACAAAACCCCAAAATCCTCCAAGTTGCCAAGAATGGACGCCTGTTGGCGGACATGCTTCTCTTGGTATGGTAATTTTCTTAAAGCACAAAATAAAGTGTAACAATCAAACAAACATCATTTATCCATACATACAGTACAAACATTATTTCAATTCAGTGATTAATTCCATACATCATTTCAAACATTATGGTATTTACCAGCTTCAAACCTTCAAGCACATACCTGTCATTCTGTCTCTTAATCCAGACATCACAGGCATGAGGTATCCTATAAGAAAACTGTATATCCTTGCAAATTAAAGTATGAAGAGAGCGGATCTTGGAGAGTAAATCAGAAAATTGAGGAATACTCAAATTGTAAACCCAATTTCTCTTCATCTCAGAAGTAAAGTCAGCATCTTGTTGTTGTTGATTGATTCCCTTTTGGTAATAAGGTTGGAGTGATAAAGTCTGTGATTGTTTCAATAATGGGCATTTCTTAAGGTGTCCCTCCATATTTTCTTCAAGCACACAACTTTCACAAATTCAACAAAAACAATATAAATATAAAACCATACTTTAGATAACAATGGAGACGACAAAACATAGTAGTGTACTAATTCTTACTGAGAAGGATCGATTGAGCAAGGAATCCACTTTCCATTGGACCTACTGCTATGATTCCCGCAAAATCTGTTACAAGTTTTAATTTGCAGAATCAAATAACAATACTCCATATCAATTAAGAAGATTAATACAAAAGAGGGGTTTAATTAAGGGATACTTACGGAGAATCATTGAAAGGAGTATTTGCACAAAATCTGTTCTTCTTGGGCAGCCAATGTTTGCAACGTTTCTCCATTTTTCGGCAATCCCAGCTCGAAGATGCTGATGCTGGCGCTTCTGTTTGCTACTCCTTGTTTCCCACAAGCCCACCTTTATGTTTTGGCCCAACTTTGGTTAATTACAAGAACAAGGCTGTTCAAGTTTAATCACTGTACACATCAATGCATAACTCCTCCATTTTGTTTCATAACTCAATTATTTACATTAAGTTAATATCTAATACAATATTTAAAATTGAGGAAGTATTTTATGTTTATATTACAATAATATGATGTAAAATTTAATGTTTTAGTTTAGTGGTTGTTAGGTTAATGTTTTTTTTTTTTTTTTTTTTTTTTTTTTTTTTTTTTTTTTTTTTTTTTTAATACTAGTATATAATTGGTTTAAAGTTGTTGTTTGAAACTGTCAGATAATATAAAACTCCTTGATTAGAGTGATTTCCATTGATCAATATTTATAGGGTTACAATGAGAAACCTAATCATATTAGGTAACTATAAGATATGTACAGATATCAAAGATAATCTTATACAAAATATATCCTAAACCTAGGATGAGAATATTCTATGGACATTCTCTATCACACCCCCGCAGTCAGAGCGGGAGAAAATCGGATGCTCAGACTGGATCTGAATCACGCATCGAACGGTAAGGATAGTATAGTAACCCATGATCAAAAGAGAAGTAGTAGACGTGTGTTGGTGATGACGATGAGAAGCAACAACCACGACCTACGTATAGTAGAGATATGCGCTTTTAGGCCGAAGGAGAAGAGTCACGCATATACTTGGGCCAAGTTGCAGATCCAGAGAATAAGTTAAGGGAATAAGTTAAGGGATCAAACCATCATCAGGGAGAAGACACTACACTACTACGTGAAATCACAGTTGAAGAAAAACAAATAAAATTGCGCAAGAAAAGATTAAATCCCATCGCTTGAAATTAATCAATTCTCAAAAGAGAAACCAAGTAGCAAGAAGTAATACTCCACAAAGATTCCAAGTGCTGCAACAATAAAAGGAGCTAACTTGATAGCAAAAGAGATGTGCAAAAGTTGACCTTATTGTGATATACCACCACCAAAACAAAATCTGTGATTATGTGTTAAAAAAACCAACGAGACAATGTAAGAATCATTGTTGGTCATTGGGGAGGTGGAAATAGAGTGCGGCACATGGAGTAGGTTGGCAGATGTGGTTACTGCCAGTAGTAGAAGGCGGTAGTGTATGCGATTGCCAACAATGATGGAGGAGGATTTCGCGATTGCTACTGTTGGTGGATATAGACCAATTAGTATTACATACTCCTGGATCATGTACTCCATACCAATTATGTTAGAGTTATTTTGCTTAAACCTTATGTTATTTTCTTTAAATGTTGTGTTATTTTGCTAAAAATAGTTTGTTATTTACTTATATACTTCAATAGCATGTATAAAAAAAAGCATACAAGAATGAAATAACATGTACTTATCTAAAAATAACATGTATATAAATTGAAATAATAAGAAGTTTATATCAAAATAACATGAATTTTATAGAATTGGTGTACAATGAAATAATCGATGTTGAATATAAAAAAAGAATATGCAAATATAAAATAACATATACTTATTTCAAAATAACATATATATAAACTAAAATAATAAAAAGTTAACAATGAAATAACATAAGTTTTATAAACCTGGAGCACCATGTGCATTGTACTCCAGGAGTAACATAGAAATTGCGTATTATTTAGTAGCATAAAGGTAATAGTATCCTTGAATTACTGATGAGAGGTGTGTAAGTCTAAATTACGAAGTATGGAGTAGTTGTGAGAAGAAACAAATGGTTTCAATCATTCATGTGACCTCCAACGGTCTTTTAGAGTGCATGAAAAACATTCGATCTTCTATTTAAGTGAAGAAAAGTTAAGAAACCTCCAAAGGTGATGACTATAATCCATCCTTTCAAGCTATTATAAAATATTTTGTGACATAATGGCGGGGTTTACTTCTCGGAATGATAAAAGGGTTATTTGAAATATACATGTCTTGAGCTAATTATAAAAATTGTGTACATAACTCGCTAATTGGATAATTATTAACACGAAAATGAGATAGGTCTGAGTGTGAACACGTTAATATCTAAATTTTAATTTAAATTTCCAAAAAATGAGTGAAAAAAAGTTGAAGACCCGAAATTGGCTGAGACCCGTATAGAATAAAATGGTAAAGGGCAGTTGGTATATAAAAAAAAGCAATTGGGAGCGAGGTGCGCCGGATCCTTAAGGGTAAAAACTCCATCCTTGAAGATGCAGATATTCGTGAAAACCCTAACCGGGAAAACCATAACCCTAGAGGTTGAATCCTCAGACACGATCGACAATGTGAAGACTAAGATCCAAGACAAGGAAGGCATTCCCCCAGACCAGCAGCGTCTGATATTCGCCGGAAAACAGCTCGAAGACGGCCGGACACTCGCCGACTACAACATCCAGAAGGAGTCGACCCTTCACCTGGTGCTTCGTCTGAGGGGTGGTGCTAAGAAGAGGAAGAAGAAGACTTACACAAAGCCCAAGAAGATCAAGCACAAGAAGAAGAAGGTCAAGCTCGCTGTTGTTCAGTTTTACAAGGTCGATGATTCTGCCAAGGTTCAGAGGTTGAGAAAGGAGTGCCCTAATGCTGACTGTGGTGCCGGTACTTTTATGGCTAACCATTTTGATCGTCACTACTGTGGTAAGTGCGGTCTCACCTACGTTTACCAGAAGCCTGCCGCCGAGTGATTTCAATTCGGGGGTTTTCAGTTTATCTTTTAGAATTACAAACTAATGTTGGATATTATTAGCTTGTTTATGGTTTTTGGTATATATTGCTTTATTTTATCTAAATTTTTTGATTAATGATGAAATTCTCCTTAATTATTGGAAATATTGTTTAGTATTGAGAGTATACATTTCTGAGGAAGGAAAGAACGTGGTGTTGATTTGGTAAGGATCAAACTTTAAGCTTTATTTGGGCAGGGCTTATCTCAATCATTAGATCAAGGCTTCGTTTTAGTTGGTTTACTCTACTTTCTGAGTTGCGGGGGTGACTACTTGTATCCCAGAAGCCTTTGATTAAGCTTTAAAACCACTGTGACACTAGTAAAGCTTTAAGCACAGTATTAGGCTTCATACTCTATTTATCAAGCATCGCTTATTCTAGTCAAATATGATCAGAGTAGACCACATTAGAAATATTACCATTATTCTTATGTCGCCTTAATTCAAGTGAAGAGAAGCATCCTTGAGCACATCCGTGACAAAAGTCATTGAGTACTGTAGCATTAATTTGAAGCAAACAGCAGTGGTATATAATTCTCTGCACATTCTAAGTGAAAAGAAGCTCAAGGTTTACAGTTTAACTAAGTTGACTGAGGACTCCATCAATTATTTTAACTAATTAGGGAATTGACCATTAGGGATTGTCTCAATGAAGATAACCTTTTCAATGACCAGAATACTCAAAGATCATAGAAATATTATTGTTATTGTTGATGTAATAAGAAGTTTATACGACTAGTAATTTATACAACTTTCCCAGCTTTCTTATCATATGCGCTATACTAGCTATGAGTCCAATTCTTTTGGTAGAGACTAATCATAGTTTTGCTTTAGTGTAAAGATGCTTACAATTTCTTCCATACATCTCAAGAGTTTACTAGAGCTAACATTTATTTTGTACTCCTAGTTTGATCACCGACATAATTGTACTAGGCATGTATACAAGAGTTTGATTATTAACACATATACAAGCTAGTAAGCACAATGCTTGTTGTACAATCTGCCAATCTTTATATAATTCACAAGTTTTGGGACATTTGAAGCATATGTATACAAGAGTTTGAGTAATTTTCTCTTTGTTATGACTACTTCATTCAACTACCTCAGAGGTCAGGCTGCTTTTTGGTGGTGTGATATCCATTGATGTGATCTGTAATACAACAGCTGTTTAATAAAATGTATACACATGGAAAGTGATAATTGGCGAAATTGTATCTTGTTGCTACTCCGTAGCAATAAGGTTTATATTACATATTTACATGAAATCAGGTAAGTAAGTATAACCTGACAAATGCTCGTGGAAACAGCTTAGAAAAAATAGAGTTTTTTGCTTTCACCAACATTATGTACACAGCATAACAAGGAACGTGGATGACAGCCATTCCGAGATACCTGCAAACAAGTACATATTATGAAATACTTCTCTGTTCAGTGAACATATTATGAAACACAGTTTTAGAGAAGGGAGATTGCTTTATTTACCATACAGGTGCCCATGGGGTTGAGAGCTCTAGGAAGGGATAAGGCCACCTGCACCAAACCTTTTTGTTAAATGACACGACTTATATGAATTGAAAGAGATTGTGAAGATCAATTAGGAGATATGAAAATACCATGTGAAACCACAGGCATGAAGAATCCACTGGAATGTGATGTATGTGACGCTCCAAAGTATAAAATAGGTAAAGCCAAACCATTGAAATGGCTGAGATGCAGAAAGTAAATTAGGTAATCAACCTCTTTAAAAAGGCATGAGTAGTTAAGCACCAATAACAGGGCGTATGATGCTACTTACAAGTGCATTAAGAAGCGAATCAATGACCAGGAAGACTGCATTCAGTGAGTGAATAAATCCGATCAACTGCAGGAATATCAAATGATGTTAGTAGTTCAGTAGTCACACTTAAGTTATATGGGCGACACTAGACTAAATTTAAACGGGCAGAGCCAGGCAAAACTCAAGAAAGTTAAGAGTACAACATTGCTGATACTGGATTCACGATTTCATAAATTAAGGTGTATGTTATTAAGATGTTTGTCTCTAAGAATATAATCCTAGTATATGCGTACTGTAGGACATCATTATATTCCTATATTGAGTGAGTAGGAATTCCATTTCACACCAATAGCTCTACTATGATAAAGCACTCACCAAGGTAAGCTCAAACTGTTTTCCTGCCATCATTGGCACCAATATACACCAAAAAACTAAGTCTGTAAGCATTGAAGCTCCTGCAGAAATCTGATAGAAGGATCAAGAACAGGATGAGTTACATAACTTACATCCAATAGCAAGAACATAAAGACTGAAGGGAACAACACTTAAATTTCGCTGTTAGATGATTTAGAAGCTACATTTATTTACTCAATTGATGTAGGTAATTAAAAGGAAGGTTAAGGAGGGATCAGCTAGTAAATGTATTGCTGCAAAAAGGCAGATATAACCGGAATGTTAGCGGTATAGCCATTGCATCAAAATCAAACAGATTCATCAGGCAAGGCGCAAACGAACTCACCTGGTAAACAATTAGCATAAGAGACCCTAAGAATCCTACTCCTCCAGCTTCATCATTACTGTCATGATTTTGCAAGGTATTGCTGCCTTCTCCCTTGTTTGAACCCAAAGCAGCAGCAGATTCGTTGCCATCTGAACCATTTTTCAGAAATTTGTCTTTCTCAGCACTTGTTGCTGGTCCTTTCTCTGCAGACATAAAGCATCCTTGGGCAGAAATGATGGTCCCAATCTACATGAACGGTGAAGCATTTAAAAAAAAAAAAAAAAAAGAAAAAAGAAAAAGAGTTATAGCTTCTAAGTATTCAGAATGCCTCCATATTAGGTGATAAGGTTGTAAAAATAGGTTTATTAGTGTACAACAGTATAAAATGGGAATTATGCAGGGACATACCGCAAAATAGACCATAACCAATGCAAATGTCCACCTGCAGACGAGTCAATTAAATCGATAGTAAGCTCAAGCCCAAAGGTAGAATTTTTCAAAAAGTTGACTGCTTTGTACGAGATAGAAGCTGCTTAGGGTTATATGCATAAAAATTTAGTACTAGGTATTACTTATTATTTAGCAAGAAATTAAAAGACAATTTACATGAAGTAGCACAAAAAGATTGAAGAGAGATAGTAGTTGACTTACTGGGTATAGAAATAGAAAGCAAAAAGGCCAGAAAAAAGAATCATTTGGTAGAGAAGGTACGCCATTGTAATAAAGGCTGAAGCTCTGTAGAGAAGAAGCCATTTGGGGTTGAGATTTCTCCAGCAAGGAACCCATAATATTAATTTGGACTTGTGGGTTTCATCTTCTCCATTTCTGATTCTTTTCTTGATCAGATTGATCGCAACTGCAGCTGGGATTACAATAATCAATCCACAAACAGGGACTTGCCATTTCATCCAGTAATCAACACTCATCTTTGAGCTCTCTATCTTTTATTTCCTTGCTTTTGGGATTCAGGAAGCAGAATCAGGAGTAATCGATGATTTGGGATGACTCATGAGACTGGGACCCGGACCAACATACATCTACAATAATTTACTGGTAGCATCAGGTTCTAATTTCTAAACTCAGTTGTGGTTGGTGGGGTTTTATATAGATTAGTCTACTTCTCTCTAGTACAACTAACTTGTAATTCTAATAAAACCCATGCCCTTGTCCGTCCATTATGATACTATAATTAGCAAACTATAACCACCATAAACATCTAATCAGATTGTACTTATAAATGAGATTTCACCGCGTAATTAATAATTATATACGTACTACATTAATTATCTAACATACGCCCAACATAATTAATTAATCGTATGAGATACCACTACACGGCTGTACTTGTCTAAATATTTGCTAGAAATAAAGTACTCGTATACATCCATGTTTGTATTGTTCAATTCTTCCACAAGATTTGTGTAATATATTCTTGAGAAGAGCATTTTGAGTTCTTTACTCATATGAACTACGAAGTATTGTATAAGACAATCCTAGTTAAGGAAAAATAAAAATTAAAACTTTTGTGAGCTATATATCTACTAGTCCAAACCGGTATTCCTGTATACCCCCAAATAGGTTTAGTTGGGGAGTGTTGAGTGAGCGCTGATAAATCAATTAAGGGCTGAGGGAAGGAAGCATGCACTAAACTATACAATCCAACCACCGCACTTAATAGCACATTTTGTGTGTCACCGTGTTTTTTCCGGAGTACTGCATAATTTCAACATGACAACACAATAAACATGTTCTAACGTGCTACCAAAAACATTAAATACCAGCATATTGCCACTATATTTCTACACCTACCTAAAAAATCCTGGCAGTTATTTTTTTTACTTTGACATTGTTTTGTTTGGTACTATAGAGGACTTGTACCCAAAAAAATGCTTAGTTCTTTACAAGCTACTAGTCAAATAGTCAAAGTAGAAAATGTAATTGCATGAGCAGCCATATTAATCTGTTATAGGCTTAATATAGCTGATTGGCTAACTTATATAGCTGCTTAATCTTATTATTGTACCATTGAAGGATGTAATCAATAGCTAACATTCTTGCTTGTATTGTTTGTTTCACACAAGTGACATGCCTACTTGATTGCCTGCTCTATCTATTTGGAATGGCGAAAACTTTTATTAAAAAAAAAAAAAAAAGGATTTTCTTATTCCTCCATGTATGAAAACATTTCATTTAATTGAGATATAGAGAATCAGTGATACAGTTCAATATTGTACATAATACTTAAAGTCGTAGCTAAATATGAGAATCAATCAATCTCATCTTTAATTCCGAATTTAAGTAGAAAGTAGAGTACATATAACCCTCCAAATCTCTTGAGGAAGAATAGAAGGGTAGCTGAATTAATACTATGATCTAATGTATGAATGTGGAAATAATTTGGAAAAGAGTAAATCCTTCCCTCGCACGATTAATGCATACAGCCCGTAACAAACAACGTGACATGCAGCTAGGACCAGATACCTGTAAAATACATAAAGCCATGGTTTGATTTAAAGATATTACGTGCATCATATCAATTTATGCTAAGATTATAATTTAAGTATCACTTACCAGAGAGGAGCCAGAGGTGTTGACAGCTTTAGAAAAGGATATGGCCACCTGAAATGTATATAAACAAGGTCAAGCTAGAAATGACAACCAACTTAAGTTGATTTCTACTCTATAGATAAGATAGGCCGCGGTGGGAAATGAAGAATAATGAGTGAAGCTAATAAGGAATCGAGTGCTGACCAAGTGAAACCACAGAGGTGTATGAGCCATTGAAAGATGACATATGCTGAGCTCCACAGCACAAAATAAGCAAGCCGGAACCAAGGAAATGTCTGTTCATCGCACTCAATTTTATCAAGTTACAAATACAAACATAGTCCATGTATCGATCATTGAATTGATTAAGCAATTAAACTCACAAGCCGATTCATGCAAGTGTCGAGAAGCAAAAAGGCCACATTCACGGTATGGATGCATCCCATCAGCTGTACAATTAATTAAGTAGAACACAACAGTGAATAACCATATACATATATATATATATATATATATATATATATATATATATAAGTACATTCAATTTCAAACGGAAAGCTGGAAAAAAAAAGGGTGAGGAATTGAATCAAGTATTATGTAGGGACTGACCAAGGTCAAGCCAAGGCGTGTATTTGAAGACGCAGGGGCAATAATACACCAAAATATAATGTCAGTCAAAATAACAGCACCTCCACTTATCTGCAAATTTACTTGAGTTGAAATATGGATTACTGTACTACATACATACTGTAGCTGTCTTCAAATCTAAAATTGGGACTAATGTATGTCAACCTACCTGGTATGTAATTTGCATAAGATATCCCCAAAATCCAGGGGTTTGCTGTTTTCCATAATTCAAATTTGATGTTGTTGTTGGAATATCTTCCAAATCAACTCTTCCTCTTCCTGGAGACTCTTGTAAACAAGGAGTATCATTGTTGTTATGTTTGTGTAATAACCAGCAACCATGAGCAGAGATAACAGTCCCTATCTGTTATTGTTCAGCATCAGTAGAGTTTTGTCAGTCTACTACAACTGCTACTTGATTCATTTATACAGAACATGATTAAATTTGTTAGCAGAAATTAGTAAATCAAATTTACATACCGCGAAATACATCATAGTTAAAGAGTAAGTCCACCTGCAAATCAAGCATTGTAGAGTTAGATAGTGGGTACATATATGAATTGAGAAAAGAGCAAATAAAGAGAAAAGAAAAATACTCAGTGTAATAGATAAAGATGGAAGGACCCCAATGATGGATATCCCATGCTAAGAAGAAAGCAAGGGCAGATAAAGAGAGCAGCCGAAACACAACAAGGTAAGCAGGATGTAAGCCACTCCAGCAGCTGCTCCAATAATGGTCGCTGCTTTCACTACTACTAGTATTATTGAATAGAAGACTATCATACTTGTCAGATGTTCCAATTCCAGCTGCACGAGGTTGTGTATGGTCGTGGTTCTTCCTCCACAGAACATAAACGGAGCCAACAGCTGCTGTTACTACAACAACCACTGAAACGACGCTGTACCAATGCACCACTTCCATCGCCCATCCACCCACCCTTTTCACTTTACACTTTACAGAGTACAGCTTCAGATCAATTCCCAGTGAATACCAACTACTAGCTAATCAATCTATCATCTTATCTGCTTTGGTGATTGGATTATACTATAAGTTAGGATCATACCAATAAACTTGAAAATTCTTATAATACTTGTTCAACGTGTACTACTTTAAGCATTGATTAAGTACGAATGGGTGTTTAGACTGACAGATACTCCAAGTGTACTTACTACTCTTGATATTTCTCCAACGTGTTTACTTTCTTTTCTTGCCACCTACCTTTTGTTTCTGCTACTAACCCACCCCCCCACTGATCACTGATGACGCACCTTCCGACTTCACTCCTCCTTTTTCATGGGCTGCCCAACTAATAAATAACTAACTATCTACTGGACTATATACTGCCCTTCTTTTGCTAAATAACTAACATTTCTTGGACCTATAACTTCAGCCCAACCAGCTTTAGGCCATAGCCAATCTCCCAAGACTTTTGCTCATAATTCATAAATCCATTATTTCATCAATTCATATTAAACTACTCCCTCCATTTCTAATCTATGCTCTACTTCATCAAATAACCAAAATATTTCTAATCATTTTACAAAGTAATTTTTGTTTGATTTACATTTTTATTATTCAAAAGGATCGGATGAGCAGGAAAAAGCCAAATGAAAAACAAAACCTTTAAATCGAGTAACAACAATTTTTACTAATACTTAATTCCTTTGTCATCCTATAATATAATAATTTAGTGTCCATTATTTCATTGCAATACTTTGTCTGAGTTAATTTCTTAATTTCATTACTATTCAAGTTTTATGATGATGGCATGTATTGTATGATCCTAATTCCTAAATAACTGAAATACCTTGGCTTGTATATTATTTAACGTGTTATTAGTCGACCTGTATCGTATATGGACTACAGAGTAAGTATAATGTAATGTTGGAAGTAAAGTGGTAAGATAAATAGATAATACGTAGTATAGTAGTGTACTGCGGAGTTCATGGTACCACGTGATACGTGATGAGTTGTGATCTATTATATAATAATACTCTACGTTAGTTAGGTGCAACGTATTACAAACCCATGTGCATTTTACATACTATCATTATTAATTTTAGAAACCAATCCCATCCTCTATTTTGATTGAATTTAGGGATTATATTTTAAGTTTGTGCGACAATAATTGATTCTTTTTTTGGAAAAAAAAAAAAAAAGGACTCAAAATCAATGACTTATACAATTAAATATTGTTTCTCTTATTCACATACTTCATTAGCTCATCGCTCTCCTTTTTCAGAGTATTATATTTATGATCAGTTTTCTTCAGCTTAATTTCAATTCAGTTCAATGAGCTAGTTTCCTTCTCTTATAAACAATTCAGTTCAGTTTAATTCAGTTCAGCTCAATTCAATAAATCAGAACAAGCCCTTAATGGCATGATCGATGAAATGAATTTTTCATCATAGCAGAGTGATTTCCATAATAGGAAAACTTTTGGTTTTGGGCAATGGCTTGATTGGCTTCAACTTACATAGGGATATAATAAAGTTCATTGTATGTACACATCAATTTGTTCTTGAAGCTGGCTTTTTAAGCCTAATTAAATAATCCATCACAATTATCATGTCATAAAAACACTGATTATTACTCGTAATACAATAATTAAAAAATATATATAGTAGCAATCTTGCTTGGAAAAAACTTGGTCCATCTATAGTTCTATACGGTAAATTACTTTCCTCAAGGTTAGTGATTAGTGTGATAGGGATATGTAACTTAGAACTTAATTAACTTTGTTAAATGTATATTTAAAATAGGTAGACATAGCTATGTACCTATCTCTCACCTGCTTAATTTATCATATACTCGTACCAAGGATTTTTTTCAATATGCGAGTCAATTAGTATGTGGCAAAACTGGCAATCATGTGACAATGCATGTATCATTAGTCATTACTTGAACACTAGTTAGAAATTTTTACTAAGTTAATTTTGGTGAGTTAGGGCCTGTTCTCTTACGTTGAAATTCAGTTCAGTTCAGTTCAGTTTAGTTCAGTTCAGTTTAGTTTAGTTCAGTTCAGTTCAGCTCCTAATTTCCTTCTCTTATAAAATATTCAGTTCAGTTCAGTTCAGCTAAGTTCAGTCAATGAGAACAAGCTCTTAGAGTTAATGAATGTGCATTGTCAAATATATTATATTAGATCGATTAATCAATGATCTTTAGCTGATTGAAAATTGCACTTGTAAGCGGAAAAATCTTATCCAACCACCTTTACATTCAAAACATTATTAATACATGAAAAGAATACACAACTTTCAGCTTAGTTACAACAAGTGAATAGCTACATTTTACTATCCAATTATTTTATGAAAAGAGTTAATAACAACACTAATTAATTCGGAGTAATTACTTCATATACAAGAACTCAATAATTATCAACAATGAGAGAGAGAGAGAGAAAAAAAAAAGAAAAATGAATCTACTGACTTATAAAATAATAAAATTCGAAGTAATGATCACCCTACCCATGCAGCACTAATTAAATGGCAGCTGGACCTTAATTGACATTTATAATACAGTATATATAGTTTGTATATAAAAATATAAGCAAGCAAAAATAGATCCGATCTTCTGTAAACATTAATTTGTGATACAGGGGAAATCTCATCGGAGAAATCAAGTTATAGAATCAATATGTCTAATCCAAGGTATGTTTGCTTACATGTTGGTGTATCTAGTGCTATATTGTATTAACATGTATCTATATATCTTTTAAATTAATAAGTGGTTATTGTATCGTTCTGTTATTAGATTGGAAGGCAAGGTTGTTTTGATCACCGGAGCAGCGAGTGGTATAGGAGAGGAGGCGGCAAAACTATTCGCAGAGAATGGGGCGTTGGTAGTGGTTGCAGACATCCAAGATGAAATAGGGCAACAAGTGGTAGCATCCATAGGCTTAGACAAAGCCAGTTACTACCATTGTGATGTTAGAGACGAGAAACAAGTTGAAGAAGCTGTTGCTTACACCTTACTTAAACATGGCACCCTCGACATCCTCTTTAGCAACGCCGGTGTCATTGGCCCACTGTCCACCGTCCTTGAGTTGGATTTGGCCCATTTAGACAACACATTTGCCATCAACGTCCGAGGGGTGGCTGCTACCATCAAGCATGCGGGGCGGGCCATGGTGAGCCGAAAGATCCGTGGATCAATAATATGCACAGCTAGTGTGTCGGGGTCCATAGCCGGCGTAGGGCCAATGACGTACACGGCCTCAAAGCACGCGGTGGTGGGGCTGGTAAAAGCGGCAAGCAGTGAGCTGGGTGCACATGGGATCCGTGTGAATTGCATATCTCCTTTTGGAGTAGCAACTCCCTTGGCTTGCAATACATACAACATGGAACCAAGTCAACTTGAGCAGAGCTGTGCAACAATAACTAGCTTAAAGGGGATTGTCTTGAAGGCAAGCCACGTTGCTCAGACTGCTCTATTCTTTGCTTCCGATGAATCCGCCTTTATCAACGGCCATAACTTGGTGTTAGATGGCGGATTCACCGTTAGTAGTCACAATCCTGCTCCTCCTAATTAATTAATTAATAATTCATGTTTCTGCCATCTAAATAAATCCTTTCTTCACTATATTATTCATATTTTGTCGTTGTTCTATCAAGTATGGTATATTATTGGTGCGATTTTTGTTGGTATGTGCTTGTTTACTTATTACGTCTGCAGTGTCTTCTAATTTGAAATTTGGGATTACATTAATCCGTGATCAAGCTAAGCTAAAAGTCGAAACACATGGAGTAAAATTGTTTTTGGCTCTCATTTACTAACATGCTTTCTACTAATACTTTAATTTGTATGTTGTGTATCACTAATAGGTGTGCAATTAAGTTATCGGCACAACACAAGTACGTATAGCCTTGTGTTCCGTATAATTTTCGATTAAATTTATAACAATGGTATTGAATTAGCAAAAATTGTTAGGGTAACATATTCAATCACCAAAATTGGTTTTCGATGAACAAATAAATTAATCATACTAACCCAAAATCAATGAAAGACACATTTAGGGTCTGTTCTCATAGACTGAACTCTGCTGTACTGAACTGAACTGAGCTAAATTGAACTGAACTGAAATGAAAATTTTATAAAAGAAAGAAATTAGGAGCTGAAGTGAACTGAATTGAACTGAGCTGAACTGAACTGAAAATAAACATATGAGAACAGGTCCTTAGTCAAAAAGTTTGATATTTGTCATTTGTGCACACAAACAAATAAAGAATAGGAGAGTTGAGTTGTTGAGTTCTAGTCTCTTTACAGTTTACACGCCTCTCCCATTTTTATACTAGTAGAACCATGGAAATTCGGGATGTAGACAGTAGGCCCCCCTTCCAAAAAAAAAAAAAAAAAAAAGAAAAGAAAAAAGGAACAAGTGGGAAGGAGTGATAGGAAGCAGTAGATCTTCATCTTAGTGTTGTGGATTGAAAAAAGCAGAATGTTTTCAACATCCATAGTAGCACCTTCAAATCGAAGCTCGATTTCAGGACCCCAGCTTAGTTTGTTGATGAGGGCAGCATCAACTTCAAATCCAAATTCCAAGGTTGATTGTTATTTGAGCAACAAAGTTAGTTTCAATTCTTTAAAATCAAAAGCAGCCACTCGACTCCTGTTCAAAATCCCAAATGGATTTGTCTCCAAACGCCCTTTCCGTTTCCGACCTGTCGTGGAATTGCAAGATTGCACGTTTGTCTCTCTCTCTCTCTCTCTTTCTCTTTGAATCATTGAATTTGTGAATAGAATTAAGATAAAGTTTACAATGAAATGCAGGGTGAAGAAGGAAGTTGATGTGCCTGTATCCGTTGCGTATAACTGCTACTCTAATCGTGAAGACATTCCTAAGTGGATGCCTTTCATTTCATCTGTTAAGGTTGCTTGTTTATTTCAATTCCGTAAAATGCTTTTGTGATTTTATTTTTGTTATGGTGAAAAATAATGGAGTATATTTGAGGTGTAAGCAGGTGTTGGAAGATAAGCCTGACCAATCAAGATGGACGCTGAGATATAAAGCATTTGGTCGTGATATTGAATTCTCTTGGCTTGCTCGAAATCTGCAGCCCATTCCAAATCAAAAAATTCATTGGAGATCTCTTGAAGGCCTTCCGAACAGGTGAGATTTGTTATTTGTATGCAACAGGAATAATTCTTTGTTGATGAAATAATTCTTCCATTGCAGTGGTGCTGTTCGATTTTACCCAAGAGGGCCTTCATCCTGTCTTATAGAAGTAAGGACCCCTTGGCCCTTGGTATTCCTCATAAACCTCTACTGTTAAGACCTCTTCATGTGGACTTTGCTACATAATACTCTTAAGCTGAATGCCATTGTTAACTCACTCTCTCCTAAATTATCTTCTTTCACAGCTCACTGTGTCTTACCAAGTTCCTCAGCTTCTGTCACCTGTAGCATCAGTAAGCATCTTTCCTTTCAAATAGGTGTTTTATATTTCTCATTGCTGTTGCTCTGCCTTTTCCTTTCCTCACGACATTCTTGGCATTGGTTCTTTATACTTGCAGGCACTTCAACCTTTTCTTGAAAGCCTGCTTCTACGAGGTTTGGAAAGGTTTACAAACTTCGCCAAAAACAGTCAACTAGAGTCCACCAACTGATCCTGTGTGAGTCACTCAACTGCAGAAACTAATTGTATAGTACGAGTATTAAGTCATCTTTTTTATAGGAATATCCATATCCTGTTACAAATTGTAATCACTCTTGCTTACTTATTTCACCAATTTACTTGCAGCCAGCTCACATTTTCAAGTCCAAAATCAACAATCAGAACCCTGGTTTCTAAATGTGTAATTGATAAAACCAACAGATTCTTCAAGAATTGTAACCAACAACAACCAAAACCCTGGTGTACATGTGTAATTGGTAAATGAACCTTTGGTTGACAGACTTGATATACCTATATAATAAAACAGCTGTTTGGTATGCGCTTTTATTTTAGTGCATCTGAATGGATGGAATTGTGTAATCTGTTTGTATGTACTCCGTATAACTTGAAACGCAAAACCTATGCCTGCATGATTTTGTCCACATTATTCTATGTCTTGGATGATTCATTTTCCTGTTCTGTTTCTTTCGCAATAATTTGAATAGCGTCGGATTACTTGATATTGCCATGGCGTTTTACACATTCCCCCCCCCCCCTCCCCTCCCTCTCTTTCACTCTTCTCTCCCCTTCTCAATGCAGTGTGGCCGGTGTGGGTGAGTGGTTGCAGGAGTGGACTGTTTGAGTGAGAGGACGGGGGGAAGGGAAAGGAGAAAGAGAGAGACCATAGGATCAAGCAATCTATGATCCGTATTTCCGCTACAATAGAGTACTCACAACTTCACAAGAGATATATTCATGACATTGGGAAGTAAAACAAAGGAGTTGCCTAATTGCAGCCTACTGAAACAGAATTGTACATAACCACTCGTATGACAAATTAGATATTGTGATGCAGAGTACTATACATGCACTACTTCAAAGTTCAAACTACTAATCTCCTCTAACCCGATAGTCAAAGCTGTTTAAACACTTTAAAGGGGATATGAGCTGGATGATATATGATGATCAATTTGAGAACAAAAATGAATTAAAAACACAAATGCAATCACTGAATACTGAAAGAATAGAGCATTGTTTATACACCTCCAAACACCTTCAATCCCTTCAATTATATTCACATCAACCTGTCCTGCCAACAATAGCCCGATACACAACAGTTAAATAGTCTACCATCAAAAGAAAAACCCCCTAACAAAACTGCAAGCCGCCTTTTCTAACAAGTCACTACTGAAGCAGCTTAAAACAGTAACATTGATTATCTCCATCAATCACGCACAGTACATTGAGCACACCGACTTCTAAACAGATCATATTTACACTCTTAAAAATGAATCAGTGACTGTCATTGGTCTCCAGCAAGCTATTCAGAGTAGACAAGGCCTCTGCTGAGAGGCTGCACCGGAATCTCCGAGGCCTGGACCCTGATTGTTCTCTCTGGTGATCGGAAGATGAAAAGCACACAACTATGACAGTGAGATTGTCAAAGGTGTGGAGCCTCAAAGCCTCTCTGACCAGCTCCTTTGCACATAGTTCGGGGTCATCATGCCGCCTTAATCCACGACGCACGATGCTGACTGCTTGTTGGCTTGACAATACATCCCAGATTCCATCACATCCAATTATGAGGAACTCGTCATCTTCGGTCAAAATAATTTGTCTCAGTTCCGGATCGGCAATGAGGGGTGATGCTGAACCCTTGGGAAGTTTCATGTCCCAGTCCCCCAGAGCCCTAGTCACTGATAAAACTCCATTCAGATATCCATCGTCTATGTAACCCCCTAATTCTTCAACTCTCCTCTTCTCTGATGGATATGTAGGCCTGTGGTCTTGAGACATATCAATGGCTTCTCCTTTCCGACAAAGGACAGCTCGACAATCACCAGCATTTGCAACCAGCAAGAGCCTGAAAGAAAGCAAGCACAAAGATAAATGGTCAGATACTTATTCCGAAGACTGTAAAGACAGAGAAAAAGCCGCCTCATACAGAATAATAATAAGCTCATAAACAATCCCCACTTCATTAAATGGTCATGCTAAACTAGCTAGTCACTTAAAGTGTATAGTCCTATACTTCATCAAAGGGAGCAACATAGTTTCATCAAGTACAACACAATGGTACTTGAAACACTGGCAACAATATCAAGTAACAGAGGAGGCATGACACCAGAAAAAATGAAACTAAAAAAACAGACACACAAAAAGAAGAAAACTCCAGGAAGACTAGCAATTTGCATTTAACATACCTTCCCAGTATCAAAGCTGTAAGAGCAGTTGTTCCTGAAGAAGTACTGATGCTGCAATCATCAGAAAGGGCTAGATCTGCCAGAAGAAAGGCTTGGCGAAGGCAATTCTCCACTCCTTGAAGAAATATGTCATTCAATTCAGAGGCTTCGGGGAAATTGACATCTTCAAAAAAGAATCTATTGACATTATTGCGGACATAAGCTGCTGCTTCAGGTCCTCCATGACCATCAAAAACCCCATAAAAAGCACTAGGCTTGGGACATGTAAACATTGAACCCAAATGCATACAAAGATCATCAATCCTTATATGTTCATCTTCCATGAATCTGCGCGGTCCAATGTCAGTAAAGCTTCCAGAGCGGATAATTGGTACAAACTGCTGCATGGTAGAAGAAAGAGAACCGTCTGCCACTGCATCCGGGGTCTTTTTATTCTAAAATTAAGAAAATTAATCAGTATCCATTATAAAGTAACATAATAACTCCAACAACCAGGCCTCCAGCATAGCTTTGAACGGTTATATAAACAGACATGATACAGTCACAATACCAACTTCGATCATGGTTAAATATACAAAAAGACAGTGATAAAAATCATCACAAATACTCGGTAGGCTGATGAAAAGATGATAATATATAAAACTGGAAAAGCAAAATTGGAGTTTAATTGGTTCCAAAATGATATTATTCTTCAAAACTACAATTGAATTACTACTAAAAATTGTTAACAGGAAAAAGAAACACCAAACTAAAATCGAATTGGCATGTGCGAGTTATTATCAGATCTGGGTTCGCTCCAGAGTCTAGACAATAATGTTGATTTACATGAAAAAAGGTATTCGAGACAAACAAGTGGTGCCAGGAGATGATCACATAGTCTGCATGTATCCACAAATTTATACTTGCTTATATCAATATACAGCATACATGCCTCACAGATTCAGTCGTTGTTACCTAATCTTGCTATCTTATGATCAACCAGTTCAAATTTGAGCAGGACAAGTGTAATGATTCAATTGTGTAATTATATTGATATTCTGTAAAGAGTTAGAAATTTAAACTTGTATAAAGCAGTAAACCTCGGAGCTTCATCTAACAAGGGTTTGCAAATCTTGAAGAGGAAGGACAAAAGGCATACAACTGTGATCAAACCTACTAGTTTCAAATTAATCCAATATTTTCTGAATCAATACTAGTGGTTGATAAAAGTAACGAATCGGAATACAGGGAGAATTACCCAGAAAAAAAACCTAACCCATGAAATGAATCAAGAAATGTTACGATCCAGAAACTTACAAGTTGAGAACAGGCGAGAACGGCGTCGAGACTAGGAACAATTTGAGGACAAACAACTTCAGCGTCAGCACCCATGTCGTTCTATACCATCAATAGTGATAATCCGAATTGCTAGTAAATTGAATTGCAAAATACAAAACCCTAAATCGCGCTTCTTTATTAATTTTAATAAATCAATCAATCGATGAATCAAGGAATCAAAGATAATAGAATTGTATAACAGCAGATTTGTGTAAAGAATAAGGAAAGCTGGATAAAAATTGAAGTTGGTATTTGGGTTTATAATAAAAGAGTCAGAAAAATTCCAGAAAGCGGGAGAAGGTTTTATATGAATGAAGGAATTATTACGGTGGAAAAACAATAGAGGCGGTCATCTGGGTTCACGCGGGGTACACGTGTCTTTTTTTTTTTAATTTGATTCCCAATTCTGCACTTACTTTCTCACCGCTTTATTTGACAAGCCATGAGGGTATTTTTGGGATTTCATCCATATTCTCAGATGGCGTACCTCCCACGTCAATCTTCCTGTCCACGCGTCGGACTTATTTTATCGTTTTTAATTTAACGTTTACCGAGTAACTACGATCTCTATACTGTATTTTTTACATTTACGGTGCGTTGACTCTACGTATTTTTCCCCTTTTCTTTTCTACAATTATTGAGGTCAGCTCTTCTGCCTTTTTCCACCTGCTTTTTCATTTTTTTTTTTTTTTTTTTTTGGTGGTTGTTATGATGGCTGAGATGGATTTTATCATCTACTCTATGCTCTATGTATGCTGAGATTGTTGCTTTTAGATATTTTCTTAGATTTCCTTTTCATTGTTTCTTTCTTCCTTACAATTCCAACTTTTCAAGAGTACAATTAACTGACAAAATTAGGTTACATGCTCCATCAAGTTTAATACAAAGATCATGTAAGGAGCGCAAGTAAAATCTAAGAATAAACTACTTTTAGATAGAGATTTTCTTCAAAATTTAGTCATACAATATGTATAACATGACATTCTCTTTAAAAACTTACACATTGAAAACAATATCTTAAGATTCTTAACAAACGTATGATAATAGAATACTTGTAAATGATTCTATAATCATGATACTTTTACTACCATAAAGGGATTTGATGACAACGAATCTAAGACTTCCTAGATAGAGGTCTAGCTTGTGGCTAAAAACCAAGTTTATATATATAATGCGATGAATCCGATGATCCATGATCTATTCTTACTATATATTTTCCGAAATAAGCATATGCGCAAATTGAATACGAATCGTGGAAAAATTTAATCGATTGACATCAATAATTAAATTTTTATTGTCTATTTATCAACCTCCAATATGTTTCAAATGTAAAATAAAAACCTAAATTATTTCTTGACTCAAAAAACAAATAATCTTTATAATATGTCATAAATTTAGTTGAGAAGTATCTCTATATATGTAAACTAGTTTTGTGCCTCGTGCGATGCCCGGATTGTTTATTGAATTGTAAGATAAATTTTTAATCTATATATCAAATTTTAAAATATATCATTGATACAAATTAATTAGGAATTGATGTGCTTTTGTGATGATTTTGCTATCTAATAGACATGTAATGACTAATAATAATGTTGGTGGAAATGTTCGATTTAATACACTAAAAAAATAGCAAAAAATAAATTAAATGAAATAAATGTTCAAAGCCCGTTGGGTTGTTCCGAACCTAAAACTTTGGGCAAGAGTTGAAAATTTCTTGACTCATAACCTGAAGTAACCCAATTCGAGATGACTCATAAACCGATCCTAATTGATGGGTTTACATAGTAATAAAATTCTATTAGATTATGAAGTACTCATAGTCTCATATTATTTTAGCCGATTTAATATATTATAAATGGATGTTTTACGTTTTGAACTATATTAGAATTATAATCTAATAATTTTTTTTGAATAAAATTATAATTCAATTTGTGAATATTGATATTTTATCGAAAATAAAACTCTAATAAACTAACAATTTTATCCTAAAATTCTATCCAAATAGAATTCTAAACTAACCGTTTTTTATCTTGCAAAGTCTATTTAAGTCTATCCTACGTGGCGCGACACTTGGCGAAAAGTTAAAATGCCAATTGTCGCTGCTTTGTGACCTGGCTAAAAGTTTAGCTTAATATTAGTTTGGTGTCCCGTGCGATGCTCGGGTATTTATTGAATTTAAGATAATTTTTATTTACATTATGTAGTAGGTACATAATAAAAACTAATAATAATATTTTGAATAAAATTATAATTCAATTTAATATTGGTATTTTATCGAAAATAAAACTATAAACTAAAAATTTTATCCTAAAATTCTATCCAAATAGAATTCTAAACTAATTTTTTTTTTTTTTTATCTTATAAAGTCTATTTTAATCTGTCCAACGTAGCGCGACACTTGACAAAAAGTTAAAACGCTAAGTGTCGCTGTCTCGTGACCTCACTAAAAGTTTAGCTTTATATATTAGTTATATGATATGTAATGACTTGGAACATTGTCCATGTCCAAATACTAATTTAACACGAGTAATTAAAACTTATTTTGGTAAAACTTTGCCTTTAAATTAAGATTAGAAGGAATGTGCTTTGAGGATTTTATAGTTAGTATAAAAAATAAATAAAAAATAATAATAAATAAAAACTACTTTTTTTAATGATTGAAGTGTTCAGCTTTTGAAAGCTCAATGTTATGGTGCTAGAGGAAAATTCAACCCAATTTATGAAGTCAGCCATACATTATTCTATTGTTTTTGCGAAGCAATCCATATGTTATATATTCTACTTATTATTTTTCTTTAAAATATTCCGTAGTAGGCTTATAATACTTGGTACTCCGATCCGTACCTATAAGATTAGTAGTTAATGTATATATTCAATCAAAGTTGACAAATATCTATCTCCCATCAATTAAAAAAAGTTGACAAAATATAGGCTACATTTCTTAGAGTCATAATAAATGATATGACAAAGTTAAACAATAAATCTATAGAGTCGAATATATACATATATATTTGGACGCACACAGAATAGTGCATCTAAAGATAGATTTTTGCTCGTTTATTTTTATTTTTTTCCTTCTAATTTTAAAATAAACAATAAAAATATAAATTGAGTACAAAATATCTTTTTAATTTAATTTGTTCACTTTGCACCCTCGTGTATAAATGTAAAAGAGATCGACATGGCAAAGTGATTATTACAAGTGTTACTTGTCAATGTTCAGATTGATCTAGAGCAATTCTAATTTTTGTAAAAAACTATTTATTTATTTTATTTTATATATATATATATATATATATATATATATATATATATATATATATATATATATATATATATATATATATATATATATATATATATATATATATAGTCTTGATTAAAAGAAAGCATATTATAATTTAGAATATACCGAATAAAGAAATTGCCAAATAAATTGGAGCTTAGGAGTATCGCATTCTCATCGTAATGAATTAATGATTGACTTACTCACTTGGGACAATTCAAGAAGATAGTATGACTGTATGAACAATAATACGGTATCATAGTTGTATTATAATCAGAAAATATAGTTATTTGGATTGATATACAAAGTTGAGGAACCAACAAGCTAAGTAACTAAGTAACGTAAGTGAAGAGACATTCATCCCATAATAATAAATCTCCTGATTACATGAAAAATATGCGATAGATATGGGTTGGGGGACCTAATCTAGAATCTAGAAATTGAGTGGGGTGGCAAAAGATGATTGGATAATGGGAAAAACAAAACAAAAGAAAAGGGAAGGGTCCTCATCCTAAGTTAAAGTAAAGTTTGAACAAGAGAATCTATCTAATAATACTTAAATCGTATGAATGAAATGGGAGTAACGTCATCTACTTCAATAAGTTTATTTGCAACCACAACAATAGAAATAATATAATTTGAAGGTGGTCATATCGCATAAACCAGAATTAATGGAGGTGGCAACTTCTACTTGGCACTATCACATTCATTCACAACCTCCACATATATACAACGTTGCCATGTTCATCTTTTGCAATTACCCTAATTAAAGTGCAATCTATCTTTATTTTCTATGGAGTGTTTCATCCATCACTTTGTTTGTTTCCTAATAATTTTAATTGTGTCATGAGAAGTTATTATTATGTTTCTTTTTACCAAAAAGTTATTAAGAACTTAACACTAAATAACCACATGGCAAAAGTAGAAGATAATAAAAAAAAATAAAAATAAAAATAAATACAATACAACATATCATAGACAAAAGTTAGTATCATAGTTCATAGATGAAATAGGGAGAGAGCTAGTATAGTTGGATGGTAAATGTGTTGTTATTTTTAATAGTTTCTTTAAACATTAGTACATGATGTCATACAGATGAAATAGAGAGAATATTACGTAGTATCATAGCAACATAGGTCGTACAAAAGCATATCAATAGACAAGAATGTCTTAAGGTTAAAATTCTTTTATTGCCTAGTTTGTTTTGTTTGAAATGGTATAAAATGTAAGTATGCAACATACCGTTTACCAAATTTTCCAATAAAGTGAAACGCTTAAATGATACGGAGTACTCTATAAATCAATCTATCTATGTTGTACCATAAAGCTTTAACTTTTGTTTTAGGTTTTGGTTAGGTACCTAAAGCACCACCACATGCTAAGCAGCCCATATACTCCGTACTTTACAAAGCTATAAAACAAAATCCTTTATGGGCCCGTATATGGGCTGTATGGTTGCACATGCTTACATTAAGCAAACACTATATGGGCTGATTTTGAATTGGACTAGTATTTCTTCTAGACTCTAGAGTTGTTGCCATCTTTTCATTCATTCTTCTCTCTTCCCCTCGAGTCTCGAGCAAAAGATTGCATTAAGCCATTAAGGCAGTAACCCGTAATACACTAATGCCTTCATTCATAAGTGATAAGTGTATGTGTGCAAGGGTAGTTTTGTTATTCTAGGGGAGATAATATCATAATGCTTAACGCTCTTCGCCGAAGCCAAATATCATTTTAAATTTCAAGCTTTTCATCGGATCTTTTACCCGCTAGTTTGACAAAAGTATTTACCAAAACGGCTAATTATAAAATTTAATTCCCAAACTAGCTAAATTTATTGATTTGAAAGGATATTATTTATTTCTTATTATTTCTATTGAACCGGTTCGGTTCACCTTATTTCTTTCTTTTTAGTTTTTATTTTGTTTTTTGGGTTTTATTTTTATTTCCTTAAAGATTTTGTTAAGTTGAAAAATTTAAACAGTTGTAAGAACCCTAATTTCAATCAAAAAAACATAAAAGCCCTAATTTTTCATCTTGATCAAATCAATCATAAAAATTTGGAATCTCAAGTAATATTGTTCTATCAAGACTACCACAAATTTATACGACAATAAGAGATTTCAAGGTACTGTTCATTTTTTCATGTATATTAATGTCGGCTAATATGAATATTTTTTTTAATGTGTATGATAAATAAAATTTACATATATTTATGTGATTATAATGGCAGATCAGACAATGGATATGTTCAATGTGTAAAGGTGTAGGACACAATTCAAGGACTTGTGCTAAAAAGAGGAGATCTGAAGGGGAGTAATACAAGTATGTAAGAGTGGGTTTTTGTTCAAATTTATAAGATATATATATTTATCTTATTACTACGTATTTTAGAGGTATATGCATAATTATTAATACACTATTACCTTCTATTTGCAGCTTGATTTGGATGCCTTTTCTCTTAGAAGAAACTTTGATGTTCGCTGTTTTCGAAGCAAATAAAATGATTCTATGGTCTAGAGTTGTATAACTCTAGTTATTTATAATCAAAACTTGATTGTTCCTTTAGACCTTAATATATTTCTATCTTTATGTGTTAAAAAAATAGTTGTATATATATATATATATATATATATATATATATATATATATATATATATATATATATATATTTTTTTTTTTTCTTTTGTTGATTCGAAGTTTGGATCAATTTTTTGAGTAGTTTATTTTGTGTAATTTTTTTAAAATTTGAGAATTGCTGCATATATATTATGTTAATTGTTATTGTTCAAATTAATAGGATATTTTAAACTATGGCATTAGAATTTTAATAAAATCAAATTTAAAATAAAAAAAAAATTAAAAAAGCAACTAATTCTTTTTAAATAAAAACCAAAAAAAGAAAGAAAGAAAGAAGGTGAACCGAACCGGAGTTAACCGAACCAGTTCAATGGAAATAATAAGAAATAAATAATATCCTTTCAAATCAATAAATTTAGTTAGTTTGGGAATTAAATTTTATAATTAGCCGTTTCGGTAAATATTTTTGTCAAACTAGCCGTTTTGGTAAAAGATCCCTTTTTTATCAGCATATACAGAGTATATTGTAGATAAGTTTTTGATTAAATAGTGACCTAGCTTGCATTCTACTAAGGATCTGTTCTCTTTCGCTTAATTTCAGTTCACTTTAGTTCAGTTTCTAATTTCTTTCTCTCATAAATAGCTTAGTTCAACTCAGTAAATCAAAACAGACCCTAAATCCATCATTTTTGTTCAGATGATTTTTTTTTTTTTTTTTTTTTTTTTTTCCCCTAAGAATAAGGAGTTTATACCGTACTACCAATTACATAAATTTCTTAGTAATGAATGTTAAATAGTTACTCAATAGTATTTTAAACTTTGTTTAATTCAACGTATCTTAATTGGAGTTCTATTATTTGAACCTTTGAACTTATAATACTCTTGTTATTATTTCAAAAAAAACAAAAAAAAACCTCATAAGCATAAGTATTAAATTAATGACATTGAAAGTTGTAATTAGGTAGGAAGTAAGATGCCTTAGAAATAGGCGGGCAAATTGGACCAGGAATGTGGATAAGATGTGTCTGATTATGAAGCTAAGGGGACATGACACTCTGTACCCTCCATAGTTCTGTACTCCGTATATAATACGAGTAATTGTAAATTTGTGTTGAAATATGTAACCATCCAATATCTCGGCTTTGATACAATGAAACAAACTGTAAATATTTCTAGGACTGAATTTTGTTTACAAAAACTGTGCCTGTATTAGTTTAATGTAACAACCAACTAATCATCATTATTATCGTTCAAAAGGTCGGTTTGACCGTGCTAGCTACCAATACTAATATGGTTCTCCTACCTTGATTTTCTCAATTTCATTATAAAGGCGATGTGCAAGTTCATTTGTTGTGCCAGCGGGTTTTGTGTATAAGCAAGTCGTGCTTAAAATGGACTAAGGAAAAGTTGTGTTTATGAAGTTCGTACAATTTTCATAAACATGGATCCAGTTTCTAGTATTTATGTTTTACATAAGTGAGCCAACACGCTGAATGAATACTAATTTTTGAAAATGATATTCACACGTGTGAACATGTTAGACTCGTGACTTTATGATCAATTTGTCAAGGCATAGAGCCATTTGTTTTCTGTGCTTGCATGGCACATTCATAAATTTAAGTGTTAAAAAAAAAAAAAAAAAAAGAACACAAAAATAAATTGTGTTGTGTAACTTGTGTTATGCTAAGTTAAGAGTATGTTACTGTATTAGTCTTGTTACAAAAAAAATACAGTTAAGCTGAAGTATTTGAAGGCACAGATTGATGAAGTGATGATAGTCCAATGACCAAAGAAAACAATAGGTCAATAGGTTTGAATAGTTTGTATAGTTATGGTTAAGAAAAGTAAGAAAAAACGGAAAAAGTAATCAAAAATAGGGAAATAGTAAAAGCAAAGGGGCCATTCAAGTTTGAATGGTCAAAAAGGAGGAGAGAGACTAATGACTATGTCTATTGCAATTACAATTTACAATTTATAATAAATGATTAAATTATGTAATTGGGTGAAGAATTGCTGAATCAAAGAGAGAGAAACAGAAAGAGTGTATTGATTATTGAATACAGACTTTCTCCCTTTGACTGTCACCAAACCCCATAACACAAGCTTCATCTTCTTCTTTCAAAACCCATTTTATAAGTCTTCTTCAATCATCTCCTATCTCCATTTTTTTTTCTCTCATTTTCCAGCAACCTGTTTTCCATCTTCCCGCCTTTACTGGTATGTCATTTTGCTCTGTGATTTTTCTCCCTTGTTCTCTAGTGATTTATCTTTTTTTTTTTTCCTGGGTTTTTAATCATCGATTCACATGTTTTTTTTCTTCATTCTATCTCTTTTAATTTGTGTTTCCTTTCAATAATTTGATCATCCGGATGTTATTCTTTTACATGAATTATTATTTTGCAATTAGGGTTACCTTACTGAATTTGGGCGACTTTCCTTTTTGCCGTCTGTTTTGTGAATAGCAAGTTGTTAATCCATCCTTTTTTCTTTATTTCTGTCTTTTTCTAATATATTTTTGCCAGGATCTCTGTTTTTTTTTTTTTGTTTCAGAAGAACAACTAGGTTCTGAAAAAAAAAAAAGAGTACAAATTTCAAGTTTGTATCTTTTCTTGTAGTTAAAATTAGTGATTCGTTTAGTTTTTGTGATCTGGGAAAGTTTAATCATTCTTTGTCAAATTACAACAAAGACCCATTGCACCAATGCACTAAAGTTCTGGTTTTTATTACTCCCTATATTATAAAATATCCCCCTCTTAATTAATGCACATAATTGTTTTTATATGGTTTAACAAACTTAAAGGCGCATATTTTGAGGTGCTCTTTTGAAAAAATGTTCAATGGCTTGCTTAAAAATGGTACCTTTTATTAACGATTAATTTTCCGGCGGATGTGGATCTTGTATTAGCAGCTCTTTGGGTACAAGTACAGTGTAATTAACTATTGATTATGTTTAAAAGACAAAAGTTTTCTGCAAATCGAGGAAACTAACCCTGGTAATAATTTGTTGATGATTTGAAGTTATCTTATATTTATCCATCATCAAGGTTGCACTTCACACTTTGTCTTTTCCATAGCAGTTATATGTTTATTGATGGCTTAATGAGCAAGGGTCTTACCATTTCTTTGATATCTATTTTCTTGCAACAGATTGTTATTTGTCTTTGGTTTTATTGTGTGCAAACGCTTGGTGGCTTCTCCTTCTTTCTGATATAGATGGCTTCGGGGGGTATTCCTCCCACTTCCGGACTTAGAGAACGCGGTGGCATCGCCGGTGCCATTGATGGGATGAATGACATGAAAATTAGAGATGATAAGGTAATTATCTACTTTTGATCCCCTGTATCCTTCGCTTCTTTCCGTTGCTTGATGCTTATTTATGGGAATGCTTGCCTCGGTCTTTTTAGGAAATGGAAACTGCTGTTGTTGATGGTAATGGTACAGAGACCGGTCATATAATTGTCACCACCATTGGTGGTAAAAATGGACAAGATAAGCAGGTAATATGGGATTGCCATGTACATTGTAGTTATTCTGTTGTAAAATATGTGCTCTTGTTTGATTTATGCCTTTGTGTTTTCAGACAGTGAGTTACATGGCTGAACGTATTGTCGGACAAGGATCCTTTGGAGTAGTGTTTCAGGTAAACTTGGCAATGACTGATTTAAAGCTTTCATCTTTTGTTTACAAAGGCAAATAATCAACATTCTTTTACACTTGAAGCCACCCTGGATAACATTACTAATATACTAATGTTGGGATGTCTAGGCAAGGTGCTTGGAGTCAGGTGAAACTGTGGCTATAAAGAAAGTCCTTCAGGACAAGAGATACAAAAATCGTGAGCTGCAAACAATGCGTCTTTTGGATCATCCCAATGTTACCTCTTTGAAGCATTGTTTCTTTTCCACAACTGGGAAGGATGAGCTCTATCTTAATCTGGTGCTTGAGTTTGTCCCTGAAACTGTTCACCGTGTCATCAGACACTACAACAAGATTAATCAGAGAATGCCATTGATATATGTAAAGCTGTACACATACCAGGTATCTGTAGTCCGAGGGTTTGATTTTAAAGTATATAAGATACTTAAAGCGTATAATTCTAACAATCGCTTTTACTGACACCAGATCTGTCGGGCATTGGCCTACCTTCATGGGACTATTGGAGTATGCCATAGAGACATTAAGCCTCAAAACCTACTGGTAATGGTCTTTGAAAGGTTTTCCATATGATATTTTAGATTTAATTGCTATAGAAATCAATTTTTTCTATTGTGAATCTCATATCATGTTTTATTGATTCAGGTCAATCCGCATACACACCAATTAAAGATTTGCGACTTTGGAAGTGCTAAAGTCTTGGTTCGTCCTCGTTTTCCTGTTCTAACATTTTGTGTTCTTAATTGTCTTTGTCAGAGTGTCAGCTTCATTGCTGTTGATACTATCTTTTCTTTAATGGCTGTAAGACCATATTTTTATCTTAATGGCAGGTGAAAGGAGAGCCAAATATATCTTATATATGCTCCAGATACTATCGTGCACCAGAACTGATATTTGGAGCAACTGAGTACACAACAGCAATTGACATTTGGTCTGCTGGCTGTGTTCTTGCTGAGCTGCTGCTTGGACAAGTATTTTTTTGACTTCAATGATTTTAGTTGAGTTTGTGAGACTATGCTGCTTCATACATCATAACCATGGTCTGTGTATGCTTGCTTTTGCAGCCTTTATTCCCTGGTGAGAGTGGAGTTGATCAGCTTGTGGAGATTATTAAGGTGATTGCCATAAATCTTCAATTTTCTGTGATGTGTTTCCATGATTCTTTATGTAAAGATGTTGGAATTTTTTCTATGTGATTGCCATCAAAATGCTTCCCAAATTAAGTAGGATTTCAGGCATTGCATATTGGATGGTTGTGGCTTGAATTTGCTTGCTAATAATTGTAAATACAGAAAGATACTGCATTTTAATTCTCTTTTGACTCTAAAACTTGCGTAATAATATATGCAATAGTAGGTTAAATTGATACTGTCTCACATTCAATTAGCAAGGTACTAATAATAATTGAGTAATAATTCCTTAAATTTTATGTGGCACTCCCACTTTCTTTTGTGGTAGAACATGTGAGTGAATGAGATGCTATAAATTAATGGGTATCAAAATCATCAGTACATTCACTGGCTACTTTCCACTTGCACGCATTTACAGGAATTAGTTTGGTGCATACATAAGTTGCATGCTTGTGCAAAGTAGCAAAAGCTGAAATTGGGTATGGAGTAAATGAAATCCAGAAGCTTATTGCTAAAATTTGTCTTAGTCTTTGCTCCCGGCTCTGGGGTTTTAACAACCCAATGTCCTGTTTTTTATTCTTGGTTATACATGTTGATATTTAACTCTACTTTCTCTTCTTTTACCAATGTAGGTTTTGGGTACCCCTACAAGGGAAGAAATAAAATGTATGAATCCCAATTACACAGAATTTAAGTTCCCTCAAATTAAAGCTCACCCATGGCACAAGGTATGCTGGTCTTCTATCTGCTATTCCTTTAACCTTTACTGTGTGACCTAGCTAATCTTGGCACTTACACTTTTAAATTCAGATCTTCCACAAGCGAATGCCTCCTGAGGCTGTGGATCTTGTCTCAAGACTTCTGCAATATTCCCCAAACCTTCGATGCACAGCTGTGAGTATCCAAGTGCTATTTTCTTCTATGATAGTATTTTTTTAGCTTAGTGAATGTCTGTTTTTAATCATTAATGTAATAATGTCTGTTTTTAATCATTAATGTAATAATGTCTGTTTTTAATCATAGCTTTCCATCAGTTCCATCTGCATGTTGCTGGATTTGGATTTCACTAATCTGTGGTACCTTTTATTTTCTGTCTTAATGCAGTTGGATGCTTTGACTCATCCGTTCTTTGATGAGCTACGTGATCCAAATACTCGCTTGCCCAATGGACGGGCCCTACCCCCACTCTTCAATTTTAAGGCTCATGGTATAGTCTCTTTGCTAGACCCCCTCACCTTCCCCAAAAGTTTTATTTTGCTCTTTTTTTAGTTCTTTTCTCTTCCTCGAGTGCTTGCTTACGCATTCTTCTGCTATTTACCAGAACTAAAAGGAGTTCCAACAGAAACTTTGGTGAGGCTTATTCCAGATCATGCTAGAAAGCAATGTGCTTTTCTTGGATCATGATGTGGTACATG
Source organism: Chenopodium album (assembly GCF_948465745.1). NCBI lineage: Eukaryota > Viridiplantae > Streptophyta > Magnoliopsida > Caryophyllales > Amaranthaceae > Chenopodium > Chenopodium album. The sequence goes on along the minus strand of NC_137835.1, from coordinate 85,784,675 downwards.
ATCATGCTCAGAAGAGGTGCTTCATGGAGAACTATTTCAGCTGTTTTGAAGTAGATAAGCTATATGCATATTCAAGGGAGGATCTTTGGAGGTTATATTATTTCTATTAACATTATGTTCTCTGCTAACATGCTCTGATTAAGTTGATAATATTGCTGTAATATGTTGTTGCTCATGGAAGCGCGTTGTGAAGGTTCTGTTTATTGTACCCAGAACCTGATAGGCGATGAACCATTGTCTGTAGATGTAACTGTAGGTTGTAACTATGTATCGAATTAAATGATCATTTTATTCTTTCATATGGTTCACTTTGTTATGTGACTCCAAGTGAGGAAGAGAGATGCTGCGTTGCTGTAGCTGTTGTGCTTTACAAATTATATTTTTATTATTGGTGCTACTCTAATGGGTGATGAAAACCCTATTGCTCATTTACCTTCCCTTTTTCTCACCCTCAGAAAATTATACTTGGAATTTACCACTGAATTAATCTGTGAAATTATTTAGGGGCTTGAAACAGAGCATCAAATAGAAATTGTGGCTGTATGTTCTTGCCATGCTGATAATGTTTTGTACTTTACTCGGTTACTCCTGCAATGTACAATCAGTGCTGTAATCATATGGTTTGTCAGATACGGGTTGTGTTTGTCTAAAATTACGGTTAGCTTGTTTGTGTGGGTCAACAACTGGATTATGTGCTCTGAATGGAATTTACCTACAACTTTGGGATGTTTCAAGTACATATATACTGATAGATATGCTACAGTATTAAATTTTGAAAGTTACTTTTATCTGAAATACTCGACTATGCTGTTGAATGAAGTAGGAGAAATACTGGTACATGGTTTTGGTTTTCATCCAGGAATAGGATGTTCTCATTTGAAGCTAATGAAACTGAGTTACTAATTTTCTGCAAGGTTAATGTGGCCTCCTTTTTTTTGCACCAAAGACAGTTTGCTACATTCTCAGCTGGTTCTGATTTGGTTGCTTATGCTGGAAAGTCTGCTTAGTATGGCATATGATTTTGTTGAGAATCTATGAGAACGTACTCAATAATAATTATGCATTAGTTTTAAAAGTTTACCGAGGGTCTGTTCTCATACGTTTATTTTCAGTTCAGTTCAGCACAGCTCCTAATTTCCTTCTCTTATAAAATATTCAGTTCAGCTCAGCTCAGTTCAGTTTAGCTGAGTTGGTCTACGAGAACAGGCCTTGAGTTTGAGTTGGTTTTCAGTGAGTACATAAAGATATTGTTTATATCAATGTAATTGAAACGAGGAAAATTAGTTAAAATTTCAGAGATTAGTTATAGCTAGCTGATCACTGTTTTGTCAAAGATTAAGGGTTGCAAATTCCTTGGAAGACAATCTTGTTTGCCAAGGAAGAAAATGCGGCAGAAAAAAGTTATAAAGGCGTTGTGAACTTGTGATGTACTGTATAAATGTATAATGGTACTTTTGAGGATAATATCAGTATAGAGAACCCAAAGAATCTGCAATTGCTGCTTTTGGTTTTGAAATGAGGGTAGAATGAAGAGAGGACCAATCCCAATTGACTTCTTTAAGCCACTTTGGTGCGGTCCTCCTGCAGATAGGCATACCGCGAATGTATATCCAAATCCAAAATGCTTTCTTCCTAGGTCTACCAACAAGGCAATGTTATTTTCACCCAAGTACGTACTACTCTTTCATCTTATTAGTTCTTGACGTCTGTGTCCTGTAGTTGACACTTGTGTGGTTTATTGAGTTTCCATTTTTGACAGTTTAGATTTTATCATCTGACACAAGAATACGACAACTATGTTACTCGAACACTTGATTCATCATTGTAAAAGAATTCAAGAACTATGAAATTAACAGAGTGAAACTCAAGAGTAGCATAGGAGAAGAGGTAAGGAAGTGGAACATATAGTTTGGTATGTTTAAAAATATGTATATAGTACGAGGTGAGAAGAATATATTCTAAGGAATCTAAACAGAGTGACAAGGAAAATCACCAATTGAGGCAAATGTAAGAAGGTTCTCCAAAGAAAAAAAAAAACAGTAAAAAAGAAAAAAGTATGGGTTAATTGAAATATTTACTGAAATAGTAAGCAGCTGTAAACCCAGAAATGGGAAGTTGTGGACCAGTACACTCACTATGAGAGGGTAATGGGAATGGCTTGGGGGTGGGTAATGGGGTATAACATGGGAGCTCTTTTCTTTTTTTAAATCAAAATTCTCACAAATACCTTGTTAATTTCGTAAATTCTGTTTTTTGTTTTAAATTTTTGTATTCCTTAACCGTCGACTCTGCAACATCTTCCACTCACTCTCAAAAGCAAGCATGCTTCCTCACAATTTAAAAGGTCGGTTTTTGTGGCTTTTTTTATATTCATTCTTCCCACTAACCTTAACCTTAACCTTGTGTTTTTCTTCACAAACTAACTTACCCACATTTTTTTGTTTCTATATATATACACATTATACATACGCTGTATGTAGTAACAACATACATGCTTATATTTGGTGCTTCTCAGCCTTTCACGTATTCTGTGTCTTTTCTTCTTTTCACCCAATTACACTCTCCAACTTGCCTTCTTCTCTCTTTTTTAGCAACCACGTACTTGCCAAAACTTCAGCCAATTTCCTTTGTTGTTGTTGTTGTTGTTGTTCTAACTGCATTTTACTTAGTTTTTTTGATGGGGAAATTCCATCTGACATTGCTATTTCTACATACTCTTTTTGCCATCAATGCATGCCTTTTTCCTGCCTCCCATGCTAGACACCATAGACACACTTACAAACGACACAAGCATGGACATTATATTTCTCCCCCTGATTCCGGAATATCCTTGCCCCCTTCTTCTCAGCCTAATAACCCTTCAGCAGATCCTCCTGCCAATGCTCCTCGCGGTGTTTTTGATGTTAGGAGTTTTGGAGCCGTAGGGGATGGTGTTTCTGATGATACGGAGGCCTTTAAGGCGGCTTGGGATGCTGCTTGTAGTAGTACTGATAATTCCGACTCTACTGCATTACATGCTCCTAGTGGCCATACCTTCATGATTCAATCTACCATCTTCTCTGGCCCTTGTCAAACTGACATTATTTTTCAGGTACTTTTTTTTTTACTCTCTTCAACTTTAACGAAAATATTGTACTGCTTGAATCATTCTCCTTTTCCTAATGTGGAAGTATTTGCTTATTATGGCAAACAGATTGATGGGTCAGTTGTGCCACCGGATGGGCCCGAGCAGTGGCCAAAGAACACTAGTAAGCATCAGTGGTTGGTGTTCTACAAAGTTGGAGGGATGTCACTCCAAGGGGGAGGCCGTATTGATGGAAGGGGAGGAAAATGGTGGGAGCTCCCCTGCAAGCCTCACAGGGTAAAATAACCACCCTTGCTCCATGTGATATGTGCAATACTACTTTAGAACTAATCAACCAAACTTATTAAAGTACTTGTATTATAGTTTCTGTATTAGACATTTAACGTATGATTAAGGCTTTGATTGGTTGATATTAGACATTTAACGTTATTCTTAAACTTTTCTTTGGCTTTGACACACTGTTTCTTATGTTTTTATAGGGACCTAATGGAACCACACTGCCTGGTCCTTGTGATAGTCCTATCGTAAGCATCTTATTTGAATCTTTTGAGAAAACTATAAGCACTATGTGATTGGAGGACTATATCTTTGTTGTTTGGAGCTTTTACTATATTAATTATCTTTTATATGATGCAGGCCATCAGATTCTTTGAGAGTTCCAACTTGACAGTCAAAGGACTCCAAATCCAAAATAGTCCACAATTCCACTTCAGATTTGATGTTTGCCACAATGTCCACATAGAGTCAATTCACATAACATCTCCGGCTTTAAGTCCTAACACTGATGGAATTCATATTGAAAATACCAACAATGTCCAGATTTATAACTCCTTCATTTCCAATGGTTAGTCAGTCTCTTAGCACAAGATATAGTTTTCCTCCATCTTTTATTTCTTCATAATTGTAGAGTTGTCATACATGTTATTCCTCTATGCAGGCGATGACTGTGTCTCAATTGGCTCTGGTTGCTTCGATGTAGACATCAGAAACATCACCTGTGGACATGGTCATGGAATCAGGTATGCTTGCCTCAACTATTAATCTCTTAATTTAGTTGCAGGTATTAATTAGGATATTGTAAGAATATTTGTTCTTGGTTGGAATTAGTATTGGAAGCTTGGGGAACCACAATTCAAGGGCATGTGTACACAATGTGACTGTGAGAGACTCGCTGATGAGAGAAACCAGCAATGGAGTGAGGATCAAGACTTGGCAAGGAGGGTCAGGTGCTGTCTCAGGGGTGACATTTGATAACATACGAATGGACTCTGTGAGGAACCCCATCATAATTGACCAGTACTATTGCTCCGGAAAAGGTTGCAACAACCAAACCTCGGCTGTCTTAGTGACTGACATTGTTTATTCCAGTCTGAAGGGCACGTATGATGTTAGGAGCCCTCCTATGCACTTTGGTTGCAGTGACGCAGTCCCTTGCTCCAACATTACCTTGTCAGATATTGAGCTACTCCCAGCTGTTGGGGAAATGGTGTTGGACCCCTTCTGTTGGAATGCTTATGGAAGCTTAGAGTCTCTCACTATTCCTCCCGTATTCTGCTTGCAAGAGGGTATCCCGCCTCAACCTATCTTGGAAAGTAGTATTGATCATTGTTGAGTTTATCAGCATCTAGTATACAATGTATATACATTTGTATAAGAATTGATTTGGTGTACGTGTCAATTGAGGTGCGGCCGAGTTTCTATTCAAGGAGAAGCATATTTAAGTCTTCTCCTGCTGTAATAGTATTACAGGTTTTCTAGTATGCAATGTCAATTGGAAGGCTTTAATCTCATTTTTATGTTCTGTTCTTTGTATTATCATGCATTCATGCAATTGTATGGGTATGTTGTTCTAATTTGATCATGTTATCAAAATATAGCTTTTAAGCTTAAAGTAATTTTATATTGTCATAAAGTACTCATTTCTATATCGTCATCTTCTATTACACCTCTATTCTTATAAATTGTTGATTTCACTATTTTAGTGGAAAATAAAGAACGAATAATATGGGTATTTTCACCTTTATTTAAGGTTTACTAAAAAAAAATTTAAAAATATTGCTAGGCTTACTAGCCAAAATTTTAAAATTACATTCAAACAACGAAAATTCTTCCATTAAACTTTCTATTCAAATTACATACATAATTTTAAAAATACATATACATTCAATAAAATAGTAATGAATACATTTAGTAAGCAAGCTTGTTAGCCAGTTAGGTAGTTTGGTATAGGGGTGTAGGCGACTCAGTTAATTATTAGTTATTACAATAGTTGATTGAGGAATTCACTATATATTGATCCTAACAATTAGGCTAGGATATACTCCGTAATATTTAAAAGGAAATAACAACGTTAATTTATCATTGCCATTTGTTTGATACCGTAGATTATATAAAGTACATAGAAATTCCATGATAAGAGTATTAACTTTAACTACCGTAGTGTACTAAACTAAAACTACTTATGTTAATTTGTATGCAAAGGATGGTCCAGTTTATAGTCTTTGACTAGCTAGTCATTGTATATAGAGTCATTATTATGTATCGATATACGTGAGTATGTTTCTGAAGTGAAAATCAAATCATCCTCAAATACTGTTTCATGATACGTTAATATTAAAATGATTAATCACCTCCGAAAGTTTAAACAAAGTGCACTCAACTTCTAATCACTCACTACGAGTAGTAGTGTAGTACTATTTTAATCAAATGGGAGTATAATATGAGAAAAGTGTGGCGCAAATTTGCTTAAACTGAAAAGGAGGTTAATAATAAAGCGGTCGTGACTCGCGAACGATAGTGTGCACAATCAGAGTTTCACTTTGTTGGGGTTCTAAGTTGTGCATCACATTTCTACCTTGGATCAATATCAGAGTGAAGAATATTATTCACTTTTTGTACATTAATATACCCCTTTTAAACTAACCTAGTTGGGTAAAAATTAATATAATCCTACATTTGACCACCACCATCAAGCAACTTGTAAACATTTTACTTTTTAATAAACGTACATAACCTACAAAAAGAGCGCAGGGTTTAACTTGATAATTACGTAGTATCTACTGTATTGAAATCCATTGTAGTCCTCTCATGAGTATCCTATATTGGAGAAAGAGAAGAGTTGGTTCCCCTTTATAAAGTAGAAGAGTAACTCCTACTCTTGCCAATTGGTTTTAGTGTGGAAGCTCCTAAGCCTTGTTTGTGGACCAGACTCTCCTCCTCCCGAACCTTGTTATACACAAAGATAAAAAAAAAATGTGTACATTTTTTGAATAAAGTAAAGTGTTTAGGGTAATTTTACCCCGCCACGTGGTCCAATCAGAGGACGACACGTGTCAGCCTCAGGATGGCCCAAAGTGGATCAATCTCTGCTTGACACGTGTCGCTCCAGAAAATAAGGGAAAAAAAGGGCGGCCTTCAGGCCCAAATCCCGAGAAAGCCGCAAAACGGCGCATCCCACCACTGATTAGGGTACAGTGACCTAATCAGGGGCACAAATCCCAAAGACCCTATAAATAGGGAGATGACCCTCTTTTTGGGGGCACGTTTTGATCATTTATTACACATTTACTCTTTGATAGAGACATCCTGAGCTTGGAATCCGAGCAGATCCCTACCTAAATTTCCGCACCTTTTTCTCCCTTCAAGTTTCTAACTTGTGCGTCGGAGGCGGAGCACCACCCATCTGGTGTCTTCGTTTGTTTTGCAGGTACAGCTCACCCCGGATCAGTCTTCGTGTTGTAACTCTCCCGAGGGACAAAAACACCCAAAACATTTGGCGCCGTCTGTGGGGAGAGTACCTCGAAGATGGTTCAAGAGTCTGTACCACCCCCTAACCGTCTGGGTGAAGACCCAGAAGTCTTTACAGACTATGAGGATGAAGATCCTCAGTTCGAAACCTTTACAGCCGAAGACGGCTCTCTCAGAATCAAGCGCATCCGGCCCAGAGAGACTCTGGAGCGGGGTGCCTCCCAGGCGGGAGCAAGTAGACCCCCTGGGCAGCCGGAAGGGGAAACCCAAACGGCAGCTGGATCAGCGCCTGTCACCCGGGACGAGCTCATGAGATTCATGACAAGTTTCAAGGGTGAAATTAAAGAGCTGATTACCCAGAGCCGGGCTGGCCCAAGTAGAGGTCAGTCGGCCAAGAAGACTCCTCTGGAAAAGGGGAAGTCAGTCAAAGATCGGCAGCCCACTCCTCATCCAAAGGAGAAGGCAGCCGGGACCATTGATTGGTCCAAAATTCTTCTCCCCAAGGGGAATAACAATAACTCCCGCCGGACTCAACAGCCGGTGAGAAGTAAAAAATCAACTCTTGATGCCCGGGAGATCATTAACCGGAAGAGAAACCAGTCGCTGTCTGAGTCGGCTTCAACGTCGAACTTTCCAGACAGCTTCAACAATACCTCTGCCGGAAATGCATCTTCCTTGCATGAGAGTCAGACAGGCGGTAATACCGTCCATTCTGGCCCTCATATGATTGGAGTTGTACCGTATGTGCCTACTCAGGTCTACGGCCAGTATCCCCCTCATTTCATGCAGCCGGCCCTCTTTGGAGGTCAGGCGGCATATCCAAATGTCCAGCCGTTGGACTGGCAGCTTCGTCTGCTACGCCTGGGTGAACAGCCTTCTGCGTTCACCCGGGAGATAACCGAGGCAGCTCAGCCGTCCAAGGTTAAGAATGTGTTGGTTGGTACCTATGACGGTACCACCAATCCAGAAGACCACCTCATGGCTTACACCAACCTCATGTATCTGCAGGGGTTGGATGATGCCACTTGGTGTCGGTGCTTCCCGGCTACATTGAAGGGCATTGCCCAACAATGGTTTGGCAATTTGCCAGCCGGGTCCATCGATAGCTTCAGGAAGCTCGCCTTCCTGTTTGCTTCCAACTTCTCAATGAACATCCCTGCTAAGAAAACAAGCCTTGATTTGAGCACTGTTAAGCAGGGAGAGAGAGAAGGGATGCGCTCATATGTCAGGCGGTTCAATCTGATAAGAATTCAGATTCAAGGACTGTCTGACGAGGTAGCTTTTACAGACTTTTTCAAGGGTCTGAGAGACGGGTCGACCTTTAAGTTCGACCTAGTTAGAAAAGGGGCTTTCACCTTACAGGCGGCCCTGAGGGAGGCGGAAAGATACATCCAAGCTACCGACCTCTGCTCGCCTGGTAGCTAGTCGGACTCCAAGAAGTCCGACAAACAGAAAGACAGCCGGTCAGCTTAGCCGGCCAAAACCAAAGAAGAGAGCAAGAAAAGAAAAGAAGTCTGGGCGGTTACTGACTCTGACCAGCCGTCCCAGAAGAAAAAGAAAGAGTTTAAACCGTACGTCCCCAAGTACGAGTTTAATAAAGACTGCAACTCCATCCTCATGGAGGTAAAGGACCGGCTGTCCATTGAGAAGCCGAATCCTATGAAGAGTTCTGTCCAGTCACGGAACAAAAATAAATTCTGTCAGTTCCATGAAGAGGTCGGCCATGACACCAACGACTGCTTCAGTCTTCAGCGGGCGTTGGACCGTCTGGCTGACAAAGGGCTGTTGAAGTCCTACATTTCTAAGTCCCCAGCCGGGGCAAAAAAGAAAAACAAAGGTCAGTCCTCCAAGACTACCCCCCAGCCTGCTAGTAGCTCGGATACCGACAAGGAGCCGGTCTACACAATAGCAGGCGGGTTCTCCTGTGGTGGCCCTACCATCCGGGGCACCAAAAGCCATCTTCGAAAGATGGACAAGGATGAGGATGAGCAGGCGTCTGTAAGCACCTCCTTCCCAGACGTCTTGATTACTGAGAAGGATAGGGGCAGCGTCCGCCGTCCGCATGATGACCCGTTGTCATTGAATGTAAGGTTGCCAACCAGCTGGTTGGACGGATCCTTATTGACACCGGAAGCTCATCTGACATCATCAGCCTCTGGTGCCTGCAAAAGCTGAAATACAATGTCAGCAGCATGCATCCGGTCACCCACCCCTTGGTTGGTTTTGGGGGTGGGATGGTCTACCCAGCCGGAAGAATTGACTTGCCCATCCGGCTGGGAGAGAAAGGCCAGGGACGACATATTGTCGTCAGATTCTTGGTCGTTGAGGAGTTGACCGCCTACAACATTATCCTTGGCCGGCCAACCCTCAACGTAGCCAAGGCAGTAATCATCCCGTCTCTGATGCTTATCAAATATGAGAGGGATGACGGCTATGTTGGTTCCTTGAATGGGGATCAGAAGACGGCCCGGGAGTGCTATCTCTCAGCCGTCAGGGACACTTTGGCCCTAGGCGGTCAGGAACCAATTGACCTTGACAATGTCAAGGATGCCGATCCAGCTCCTGCCCCACCAGCAGCCGGAAAGAAAAGAAAGGCACCTCTGCTGGTGGAGGTGAAGAAGGAGAAAAAATAGCAATCACTGACCGGTGAACGGTCAGAGGAGCTCCGTCCCCAACCGGCTGGTGAAAGCATTGATCTCGTTCTGGATGACAGCCGTCCGGAACGTACTGTAAAGGTTGGGACGGTCGCTCATGCTACTTTGGGTGCAGACTTGCACCTTCTGCTGAAGGAATTCAAAGACATTTTTCCCTTTGAAGTGGAAGAGATGCCAGGCGTCAGCCCGGATCTTGCTGTCCACAAGCTCGCCGTGGATCCTAAAAAGAAGCCCATCCGGCAAAAGAAAAGAAACCACGGTGAGGAAAGAAGTCAGGCGGCAGCTGCCGAAGTCAAAAAGCTGCTAGACGCCAGGTTCATCCGGCCTTGTAATTTTCCCGACTGGGTGGCCAATGTGGTCCTTGTTAAGAAACCGAATGGGACCGGGCGCATGTGTGTTGATTACACAGACCTCAACAAGGCGTGTCCAAAGGACAGTTACCCGCTTCCAAAGATCGACAGTCTGGTCGATTCTACAGCCGGTCACGCCTTGATGAGCTTCATGGATGCCTACTCCGGCTTCCATCAGATACCCCTGTGGAAGAAATATCAAGAGAAGACGGCCTTCGTCACTGATCAGGGGTTATTATGTTATACTGTGATGCCGTTTGGCTTGAAAAATGCGCCTGCCACTTTCCAACGGATGATTAATACGGTCTTCATTAATCAGATTGGGAGGAATGTGGAGGCGTACATTGATGATATGATAGTCAAATCCAAGCAACAGACGGATCACCTTGCTGATCTCCGAGAAACATTCACCACCCTCAGGCGGCATAAGGTTATGTGAAATCCTAAGAAATGCGTCTTTGGTGTTGAGTCTGGGAAGTTTCTCGGATTCCTGATTGATCAAAGGGGGATAGAGGCTAACCCTGAAAAGATACAGGCGGTGATAGACATGAAGTCACCCCGTTCTGTCAAGGAAGTGCAGAGACTCACCGGCTGTCTGGCCGCCCTGGGAAGGTTCCTCGGCCGGTCAGGCGACAAGTGCCTCTACTTCTTCCAAGCAATCAGAAAGAAGACCAGATTTGAATGGGGGGATGATGCTGAGACGGCATTCCAGAGGTTGAAAGAGCACTTACATTCTCTACCTAGGTTGGTCAGTCCTTTACCTAGGGAGACGTTGTACATGTTCTTAGCCGTCTCAGATCATGCCCTCAGTGTCGTTCTCCTTGCTGAGCGAGATGGCGTGCAGCTCCCGGTTTACTTCATTAGCCATGTTCTTAAAAATACTGAACTCCGGTATCCCATGGTTGAAAAATTTGGCCTTGCTCTGTATATGGCTTTCAAAAAATTGAAGCCCTACTTTCTGGCACATCCGGTAGTGATTTACACCGACCAGCCACTCAAGCGGCCAATGTCTACCTTGGACTCATCCGGGAGAATGTTGAAATGGGCTATTGAAATGCAAAGTCTTGAAATCACTTACGAACCAAGAAAGGCAGTGAAAGGTCAGGCGTTTGCCGACTTCATTGTTGAAATGACCCGTCCGGTGGCTCCGGATAATCTTGATCAGGTTTGGAAAGTGTATGTAGACGGGAGCTCTACAAAGAACGGCTGTGGTGCAGGTGTAATCTACAAGTCTCCTGAAGGGGACATATTTGAGTATGCACTACGCTTCAAATTTCAAACCTCTAACAATGAGGCGGAATATGAAGCCCTGCTAGCCGGCATTCGCATGTGTAAGGCGGCAGGGGCCATGAAAATTGACGCCTACTTTGATTCTCAATTGGTTGTTAGCCAGTATGAGGGAAGCTACGAGGCTACTCATCCGGCTATGATTAAATATCTTCAAGCAGTCAAAGAAGAGACCAAAGCACTTGAGGAATTCCGGCTGAATCAGGTGCCTAGGTCGGAAAACAACCAGGCGGATGCATTGTCAAAACTGGCGTCTTTCGCCTGCCATGATACGCCTCGTTCAGTCTTTTGGGAAGTTCTTGAAAAGAGAAGCATCTATGAGGATCCCGTTGGAATTCTGGACCGAAGCTTTACCTGGATGGATGGCATCCGGGCCTATCTCTCAGACGGCACACTTCCTGATTCGCCACAAGAAGCAGCCATCCTGAAAAAGCGAGCTGCAAGATTCGAGTTGAAAAATGGAGAACTCTTCAAGGCGGGGTTTCTGAAGCCTTTGTTGAAGTGTGTCACCCCAGAAAAGGGGAAAGAAGTTCTCGAAGACTTGCACTCGGGATTCTGCGCCTCTCACATAGGCGGCAAGTCCCTAGCCGTCAGAGCCAGACGACACTATTTTTGGCCCACTCTTGAGGCAGACGCCAAGGAGTTGGTGAAGAAATGTGACAAGTGCCAAAAATTTGGCAAACTCATTCACCGTCCGGCTACTGATCTGACGGCCATCCACAGCCCAATCCCGTTTGCAAAATGGGGCATGGACATTCTAGGTCCTTACACGCCTGCTCCAGGCGGAAAGCGCTACATCTTGGTGGCTGTGGATTATTTCACCAAGTGGGTAGAAGCTGAGGCGGTTAAAAACATCAAAACCTCAGACGTGATTTCCTTCATCTGGAAAAACATTATCACCCGGTATGGGGTACCTATGTGATGTGTCCATTTTATATAGTATTTTACCCCCGTCCCTTGGTCATAATTAGTAGTGTTTTTGGCTCTTTAGAGCCACTTTTGTTACTAATTGGTGTTTTCTAGTGTTTTCGTAGATTTGGTTGACTTTTACAGGGATTTATACTTTTTGAGTATTTTTCCGAGATATTTTGGAGCAATCACGAACATTGGAGAAGCGCGACCAGATTTTATAGCCCAGGGCCGGTTAGAGCCATCAAACCGGTGATTAAGGGCTTGGTATGTGTGATACCGGGGCATTTGGACCGAGTATTCAAGAACCAAAGAGGAAACCCAGATTGGCCCGAAGAATTGGAGCCCAATCGTAGTCCAAATAGTGGCCCAAGAGAGCCGCCCGGCCAAAAAGGCTGGCGCCCGGAGGCGCGCCCGGCCGGGCGGGAGAAGCAAAGGTCGGCGCCCGGCCAAAAAGGCTGGCGCCCGGAGGCGCGCCCGGCCGGGCGAGAGAAGCAAAGGCTGGCGCCCGAAGGCGCGCCCGATCGGGCGCGTGTATTTCTTAGGAGATGTTTAACGTAGTTTTAGTTTGTTTTAGTTTAGGATTTGTACGGAGTATAAATACTCCTCCGTAATACGATTTTAGTACTTCTTCTTCTTCTCCTCTTTACTCTTTCTTTACTCTCTTAATTATTCTCTTAGAATTCTCTCTCTAAACCTTTGTTCTTAATCTACTCTTAATTCCAGATTTATTTTGGTAACGATTCCTCTTCTCTTAATCTTAGTTATTTATTCTATTCCTTTCATCATGATTTATTTTATTACTTTGATTAGTTTAGTTTTTACCATGTGTGAGTAGTTTTATTTCTAGGGTTTATGGGGATCTAATAAATAATATGAAGGGGTAATTTGCTGTTGTTAATTATCAATGCTAGATTAATTTCCTATTGATTGATTTAATGCTATGTGACTAGATTAGGCCTATCTTTTATGCATGAGTTTGACAATATTGATTCAAGATGCGAGAGATGAGAATTGATGTTTAGGTCTAGTTTCAATAGGCAGGTTAATTATAAATGGTTAAGTCGAGATTCGAGAGATGAGATTTAATACCGATAAATTAATTGTGTGATTGTAATACGTAGCGAAAGCCCTTTACAATCTGGTTAATTGATGCATTGATGATTGGCTATTATTGATTGTTGGTATTGCATGATAATTTCTTATTGAATTGTTTTAACGTTTTACAATTGCGGCTTGTAAAAGTATAGCAATATTAAATTGATGAATCGAGCAGATGTTAATTTGATATTAAAGGCTATTTTCAATAAGAACTTAGATCTAGTAAATTGCGAGAGCCTGTTAGATCTATGTTGATTAATAAATTGCGAGAGCCTGTTAATCGTGTTATTTATGCAATGTCAATGATTGATTACTATGTTTTACCCTGGAGTATTATTTATTGGTGAACCTATGCCCTAGATCCTTTTATATATTGTTTTCTCCCTATTCCTATTCTTTGTAGTTTAATCTCATACTCAAATATAAATATTGGTTACTTAGATAATTTAGATTATAATAATTAATTAGGAGTAAAAAGACTTGTTTCCCTGTGGAGATCGACCCTACTTCCCTATCTACTTTAGTTAGAGGATTTAGGTATTTACTTTTGATTAGGGGATACGACTTTACCCTGTCACTATGTCTATGGTGTTTGATAATGGTCCTCAGTTTGAGACGCCACAGCTAAAAACTTGGTTGGGAGATCAGGGGATCTCAAGCTATTTTGCATCCGTTGGCCGGCCCCAAGCAAACGGCCAAGTTGAAGCCTTCAATAAACTCATCTCAGACGACATTAAGAAGAAAATAGAAAGAGCCGGTGGCTTATGGGCAGAAGAGTTAATCCATGTCCTATGGGCCATCCGGACAACAGCAAAGGGGGCAACCGGTGAAACCCCATTTCTCATGGTTTACGGTGCTGAAGCCGTCTTGCCCATCGAACATTACGAGCCGACTCTCAGAGTCATGCTATATGATGAAGAGGCAAAGTGGGAAGCAATGCGCCTGACATTGGATTCACTCCCAGAACGTAGGGGCAATGCCGCCTTGCGTCATGAGATTTACCGTCTGAGAATGACGAGAGCCTACAACAAAAAAGTACACAAGCGTCCTTTGAAAGTTGACGACTTAGTGTTACGAAAAATGGAGGCAACCGGTAGGGCCAATGAGCTGGGGAAGCTAACCCCAAATTGGGAAGGCCCCTACCGGATCTATGAATAAGTAAGGGATGGCACCTACCGCCTGGAAACTCCAGACGGCAGGCGTCTGCCTAGAACTTGGAATGTAGACAATCTAAAAAAGTACTACTTCTGAGATTGTAAACTTTTTGTAAACAGTGAGTCAATTAATGAAGATTCAGACTTTGTTTGCAAAATTGAGTTATTGTTTGATTATCCATCCGGGTCATACCTAGGCGGATTCTTCTTTTACTAACTAAGTTTGACACTTAGTAAAGGTTACATTTGATGGACCGCCTGGGTACTACTCAGATCCCTTGTTTATTTAAGTTTGATACTTTGTTTGTTCAACTGCTTGACTATCCGCCTGGGTAATACTCAGACGGATTCTCCATTTATCTAACTAAGTTTGATACTTAGTATGATCAAATATTTGCCTGTCTGACTCGTTTGTTTAAAAAAAACTGAGTTCGATACTTAGTGTAAATTCAATACTTTGACTAAAAACTAAGCACAAAAACGTTTAGTGGCTATACAACCGGTCTCAAACAAGACCAAAGGCTAAAATGGCCGGATGGTTGCTCTTTTTATAAAATCGCTTGTCCCAACATGGACAAAGGCGTCCGGCGACACCCCTCTGGGTGCAATCGTCGCAGAAAACAGACTGTCGGTTCTACGTACCCATGGAGACGGCAAAAATTGAACGACCAAATCGGTCAACTCATAGCCGTCTGACCAAAATGACCGGTGAAGAATGATCAAGTTGCCGAATACCGAATGCCCTGGGGCATCAGTCGGTCACCGGCTGAAGATCTCACTTGGTTATTTATTCCAAAATTGCAATTTCTACCTCAATTGGGGCAAAGGAGTCGTGCAATGGCTATGAAATCTCTACCAAGACGGATAAGCACCGTCTAGGTAGTAACTGGAACGCCTGTTGGTGTACGGCTGAGCACTTGGTTTGGGGCAATCACTATTGTGATTGATTGACTTGCAAACATATCATGCTCTTTACAGCATCAGACGTTTTCAAGTCAATCAACCAACTCCACTTGAAACCAACCACACAGCCGTTCAGGGGCAAAGGACAGCCAGACTATTGGTTAGTTAGGCAAAAAATCGCCGCATGCTTTTGATAAGTTAGGCAAAAATGAAAAATTAAAATTTGCACAAAATAAAAATTCAAATGCAAAATGATCAAAACCGACTCAGTCGGTGCATTTCATAAAAGTCCACCCAACCAAACGGCTGTAGTGGATCAAATGTTAACCGGACCCCGTCCGGGAGAAAGAAATTGTTAATTAACTCGGCTCCTTAGCCGGTAAATACAAGGATACTCGGCACGCAGGCCGGAAAAAGCAAGTTTTGGCATACAGCCGCTGAATAAAAGAAAAAACAAAAAAGCAGAGATTGGCATACTGCCACTGAATGGTCACTTCTGGCCTGCAGACGGTGCCTCCTGGTCCTCCTCCTTCTCCTCATCATCTGAGGGTATCTCCTGTGCTTCACCAGGACCAGGAAGCTCAGGCACGGACGGCTCGTTGTTGGAGTTGACCCAGGCTTCGAAAGAGGCAGGCTCTGGCTCACCTTGTTCTCTCAAGTACACCACGTACTCGGCATAGTTGTGCGCCAGTGCCCAGATGCTGTAATCCGCGTCTGGGTACAAGGCAGCCCAGGCAATCTTCATACGGGCGTCATTGTCAGCGTCACTCTCAGCAACAAGGCGGTTTTGCTCCGCCTCCAGGGTTGCTGCAAAGTTTATCTGAGCCTGAGCAACCTCCTTCTCCAGCCTCTGAACCTTGGTCTTCAGTTTGGTGTTCTCTTCGGAAACACCTTTAAGTGTGCCAAGGTCCGTCTGGGCCTTCTTGAGCGCCTCATCAGCCTTTTTGGCGCTCTCGTCCGCCTTCTTCTAGGCCTCCTCCGCCTCCTTCTTAGCCGTCTCAACATCCGTCGCCCGCTGATTGGCCGTCTTCAGATCTAACTCTAGCTCCTGGATTCTAGACGCCTGTGTCATAATTATTGCTTTAGTTTCAAGTTCATTTAAGATAGTCGAGTGTAAAGCAATATATCAGCGTCTATGGCGGACTTCTTGGCCCTTTTTACCTCTTCCCGTTTGCGGGAATAAGGACGTTTGAGCCCGTCCACCCGCAGCATGGCCTGCAAAAAGTCAGGCGGCATAAGTATTGCAGGAGAGATAAAACACTTGGAAAAAATAAAATTGAATTGACAAGTTTCTTACCTCGGCCAGAAGGGATAGAATGCGTTCAAGATTGAACGTCTCTATCCCAGGGATATTGTCCTTATCCCTCTTCCGAACGGCTTCCAGCATGGCCTTGGCGTGCTTTTGGACGTCTGGCCAGCGGGGAGATTGATCTGCACCACAATCAATACGTGATGAGTGCGAAACTAAGGCAACACCTATTTGTTGTCGGCCGTCTGAAGATGACGTCTGTTGAGAGTGGGATTTCACCCGTAAAGGCCACCCCAGCTCAAGCGGGGATTCAAAAGGGTTCTTACCTTCAGAGCCGGCCAAGCGGGAACCGCTTGCAGGCGTGGTGAACCCCGCGACTGCTGATAAGGGGTTGACGAGATCAAGGCACAAGCTGCCGCCTATCTTCTCGTTTCGCCCCGCTATCCGCATCTGCTGATGCCCGGCTGAGGCGCCAGGAGTTGATGCAGAGGTGGCTTTTTTAATTTTGTTAAGAACGGCGGGGTTCTCCTCCCTAGCCCGTTTGAGTTGTTTCTCAAACGACTTTCCAACCTCTCCTCCCTGCAAAAATAACCAAAGTTAAGGTTAGCATCCGGGAAAAATGATTTTACAGGATCAACTTATGAAAGGGTCAGGCGTTTGATACCTTGGCCTTGACCTCAGCCGCAGCTTTCTCCGCAAGATCCTTGCGGATGGTTGCAGAAGACCGCTTGGGAGTTTTCTCCGACTGCAACATGTTTAATGCTTCTTCTGCAAAAAGAAAGAAATTGGTCAATATCATAAATCATTTTCGATAGAAAAATATTACAGACGGATATAAACTCAGGCGCATACGTTTTGTAAACATGTGCCCTAGCCCGCAGGCGGCTAGGAAACACTCATCCCTGAACCAGGCGCTCTTGGGGATCCAGTTCTTGGGAACTTTTATTGTTTCCCCGGTTGACAGAGTTGCGTCTGTGAGGCCGAAAAAGTCTGCCTCAATTATCTTGTCAAAATCTTCCTCTGGGATCCGGGGAAGAGCGCACTTCCTGCTCAACAAGTCGGGCTTCTTATTGTACAGACGGAATTCATAATTTTCCCGTCTGGTTGGGGCTGACATCAGATAGAACCTGTGCTTCCAGCCATCGAACTTTGAGACCTTGTCCAAGGTCATCATATATTGAGGCTGCGTGGTTAGAGTGTACCACGCCCTCCAGCTGCCTGGGCTTCTGCTAAGATAGTGCATATTAGCAAAAGCTTCCCAGCCGGGGTTAAGCCCCTGAAACTCGCAGGCGGCAACATACCCCAGAATGTTTGTCCAAGAGTTGGGGGTAAGTTGCCAGACTCCAAGGCCGTAGCCTCTTAAAATTGCCTTCACCGCCTGGTGAAGGGGGAAGCGAAGGCCAGCCTTGAACGCCGCCTCATAACAGCCGAAATAGCTGTTGGCGTTCTGTTGATTGTCCCCCCAGGCGATGGTTCCATTCTCAGGCGGCACCCGGATTCTATACCCGTCTCCTAGCGGGTGTATTTGGGTAAAATTCTTTAAGTTCTCCTCCATTTGGATCCGGTCTTTGGAGGAGACGTGGATGCTGAAGGGATCATCCTTCTCGTTCCACTTTTTCCTTTCTTCCTCCTCGCTATCCAGAAGCGGGGGTAAATCGTCACTACTCTCAGAGGTAGAGGCGGAGCTGTCGCTCTCCGTCTCCTCCTCACTTTGACCTAAGGGGGCAGAGACGGCCTCGTCGCCGCCTTGGTCGCACTCTTCCAAGAAAGAGTCATCAGGGGTTGAAGGGGCGCGCGGAGGGGATCTCTCCAGAGCCGTCTGGTCACCTTGACCGGACGTTTCTCCCTCAGGCGTTTGGCCGCCTGAGCCTTCGCTCTTGTAATTTGGATCAGTCGCTGTCTGCTTTATCCGAGCCATTGTGTCCTGCACAGACACGTAACTGGTCGGAATCTGAGGCAAAGGGTGGTCCCAACACCTCAAGACGACACTCCCAGTCCTAGACTCAACCGTCCCTGGTGACCGGCTGGACTCTAACCTAGGCTGTGCCGTGTGTGTTGGTGATGCATCCATTTATTGCAAGAAATATGTACAAGCGGTGAAAAAAGAAAAAGAGCTGAGAGAGGCAGAGACGGTACCTTTTGAAGAGATATCTGAAACTAGGCGGGTCCGGCTGGGTCTCTGGAAGACGAGCTTTCTTGCTTGCGCCTGACTCAAACGGATGACTTCTGCTCTCTCAAAGTTCTCTCTAGAAATTTTTTTGTAAACGTACCAAAATTATGAGGGTAAACGGCTATATATAGAGGGTAAAAACAGGGGCATTTCCGTAATTTACCCGGAAGGTGAACGATTACTCTTTAATGGTAAAATTACCGCCAATCGGAGCGTGACACATGTCACAGATGCCACGTGGCGTGCCACGTCACATCTGTGAGGGGCAAATGTTTAGGGTAATTTTACCCCGCCACGTGGTCCAATCAGAGGACGACACGTGTCAGCCTCAGGATGGCCCAAAGTGGACCAATCTCTGCTTGACACGTGTCGCTCCAGAAAATAAGGGAAAAAAGGGGCGGCCTTCAGGCCCAAATCCCGAGAAAGCCGCAAAACGGCGCAGCCCACCACTGATTAGGGTACAGTGACCTAATCAGGGGCACAAATCCCAAAGACCCTATAAATAGGGAGATGGCCCTCTTTTTGGGGGCACGTTTTGATCATTTATTACACATTTACTCTTTGATAGAGACATCCTGAGCTTAGAATCCGAGCAGATCCCTACCTAAATTTCCGCACCTTTTTCTCCCTTCAAGTTTCTAACTTGTGTGTCGGAGGCGGAGCACCACCCATCTGGTGTCTCCGTTTGTTTTGCAGGTACAGCTCACCCCGGATCAGTTTTCGTGTTGTAACTCTCCCGAGGGACAAAAACACCCAAAACATAAAGTGTACATAAACATAACCCTCCGGTGAGATTCATGAAAAATATCTTAATCCTTCTTTCTTTCAAGATGCGGAAAAATAAGGAATTCTATAAAAGTGAGAGTTATAATCCATAAATCTGGACCGTTTTTAGGTCTTTCGGACCCAAAAAAGTAAAGGTTATAGTTCATGCTTTCGGACCATTTTTGGAAACTTTTAAACCTTTTGTCAAAAACTAAAGTGATCGTAAGGAATACATCCCGGGGTAATTTAAAGTTAATTGGAAACATATACGTACACTCCTTGGTTATTAGTCAGTCATGGTGAACATGAGATTCTCGAAATTGAAAGACATTTAAGTTAAGTAATTTGATAAAAAAGTGATCATCACTAAGAGATAACCCTAAACTAAGCTAATTTTTACGCAAAAACTACAAAGTACAATAAGTTTCAATATTGACATGTTGTGGGATCGGAATATTATGCTTGTATTTTTCAAGTACATAAATGCCGTACAATTAATGACCTAATTTATATTGCTCATACCGGAAAGATATGGCAAATTGGCAATAGATCGAAGGAGTACTTATACATATAACATATATAGTGCGGATTAGTCTATCTTGATTAATAATTAGGTGAAAGGATTGGTGATGTCATGTTTTATTTTAGATAGAAGTAATGTATTTGTACAATACACAAGAAAAGTATTAATATAGGTAGATAAGCAATATATACTTGGTATAATAGGTCCAAGTGTCCAAGTTGATTGATTAAATAAAAGGCTTAAAATAGAAGAAAAGGAAGAAAAGAATCTTAAAAAGGGAAGGCGGAGAAGTGGAATGGCAACTTTAAAGAAGAGGGAGTTTCATGCGCATAGACAGAGGAGGTATAATAATCATGGGGTTCTCCTAAAACTCGAGAATTATGTAGCTACAATTCAAGAAGGAGATGGTATGCTATTTTGTAGGCTACCTCAATACAATAATGTGTTTTCTTTTCTTTCACTAAAGGTGTTAGTGTTAGTCGGTGCTCCGTGCACGGGTTTAATTCCAATATAATATAATATGCAACTTACCAAACATTAATTAATTAGTATATGTATCAATTTCGTCTTTTTTGACTTTACATGTTTTTCAATCATGAACTCTATCTTTCAAATTGAATATAAACTAGCTATATTCTACTCTCATATTCATCATATTAATGTTTAAATTTAGTCACTATATTATCTTGTTTACATTGATTTCTAGCTACAATAAATAGTGCAACTTCACAAACATATTCAACCACTCCCTCCGTATGCAATTCCATCTTATTTTATATTGGACATGCATATTAGGAGTAATCGGACATCTCTACTGCATAAATACAAACTAAGCAGTACACAATGCAATTATTTGAGAACGAATTATGTTCGCTAGTTTAAGATACAAGATAAAAAATAGGTATATTATAAACTCGTACTGTATATTAGCTGACAAGAGTGAGGTCCATGACCATAGGGCATACATACTCCATAGCCAAATGATAACTGAAATGGTCGTTGGGATGCGTTCCAAAGTTCCCATGAATGCATGCCGTTGACTAAGTTTTTTGATGATAACAGCATCATCCATCTATACGAGTATATGTTATTGTGGTCTGCCCAAGTTCACCGGCCTTATGGGTATTCCACTATTCTTTCGACTTCCTATTTTTCAGCTTTACCACCTTTTATTTTTTTTTCACTTTATTATTATATCATCTCCTTTTTTTAGCTTTACCAGGCCAACATTATTATATTGGATGAGCAAGGATTCCAAAATTTTAATTGGATATTGCGGTCTTATTATCTACTTCAATTCATATGTGAACGATGCAAGAGTTTTCAATTCGGGTAAACGGGTCGAATTTGGGTAATTCATATATTAATAACAAGTCGGGTTACATTCGAGTCGGTGAATAATAGGTCGGGCTTAATTCAAATTTTCGCGGGTTAAAACGAGTTAGGGTAATTCTCGGGTTCGTGTCGGGTTCGGTTCAAGTCAATAATTTGCAGGTTAGAATCAGGTTGGGTCATTCTCGGGTTTGAGTCGAGTTCGGTTCAAGTCAATAATTTACGGATTATAATCAGGTCGGGTCATTCTCGGGCTAAGTCGGGTTCGGTTCAAGTCAATAATTTGCGGGTTATAATAAGGTTGGGTCATTTCAAAGTCGGGTCATTCTCGGATTCAAATCGGGTTATGTTCAAGTTAATAATAATTTGCAGGTTACAATCAGGTCGGGTCATTTCCAAGTCAGATCATATTCGGGTCCAACTAACCATAAATAGATAATTATCATTTTTATCAAGCTAATTATTTCCTTTGACTATAATATATATGACAATAAAATAGGGAACCACTAGTAGAAAAATACAATAAGCACCCCCATAAAGGCACTGGTTCAGGCCAAACCGGTGCCCTAAACCGGCCCAAATTTGGGCTCCATTTTACACAAATATAAAAGGCACCGGTTCAGACCAAACCGGTGCCAAAAACAAAAAGGGCACCGAATCAATTGAACCGCTCCTTAATTAAAAAAAAAAACCGGTTAAACTTTAAAAAAAAAAAAAAAAAAAAAAAACTCGGCCATATTTATACCCCCCAAACCCTTCTTTCCTACTCTTTCTCTCTCCTCTTCTCCTCTCCTCCTCTTTCGTTCCACTTAACCAGTCTTTCTCATCTCCTCCTTCCCTTTCTCATCTCCTCCTTCTCCCTCAAGACTAAGCTACCGCGTCTTCTTCTCCTTCAAGCCCACCACGAAAACCACCACGGAGACCACCACGAACACCACCACGGAGACCACCGCGAGCACATGCAACACCACCACGGAGACCACCACGAATACGTCTCCTCCTCCCTCAATTTCTGGGTTTTTGTTTTCTGATTTTGATTTTTGATTTTTGAATTTTGTTTTACGATTTTGATTTTCGATTTTTTCTGGGTTTTATTTCAAATTTTTTTCGTTTTTGTTTTATTTTAATTGATTTCTGGGTTTTTTATTTGTTCGTTTTTGTTTTTATTTTTTCGATTTCTGGGTTTTTCAATTTTTTATTTTTGTTTTTCGATTTTGATTTTTGTTTTTCTTTTTTATCGATTTTGATTTTTGTGTTTCGATTTTTACTTTTGTTGTCTGATTTTGATTTTTGATTTTTGTTTTTCGATTTTGATTTTTGTTTTTCTTTTTTTTTTCGATTTTGATTTTTGTGTTTCGATTTTTACTTTCGTTGTCTTATTTTGATTTTTGATTTTTGTTTTTCGATTTTGATTTTCGATTTTTTCTGGGTTTTTTCGATTTCAATTTTTTTTTTGTTTTTGTTTTTATTTTAATTGATTTCTGGGTTTTTTTAATTGTTCGATTTTGTTTTTATTTTTATGATTTCTGGGTTTTTTTCATTTTTTTCCGGGATTTTGTTTTTATTTTTTCGATTTTTTTTATTTTTTGATTTCTGGGTTTTTTCGATTTTGTTTTTATTTTAATCGATTTTAATTCGATTTTTTTTTCTGGGTTTTTATTATTTTTTTCGCAGCTTAATCATTTTAATCAATTTATTTTTGATGTTTTAATTGGCGCAGGTATACATAATCGAAGAATCAAGAATATGGGGATTTTTAAATTGTGATGTTGTAATATTTTTTTTTGAATTATATTGTAGTTTTTTTTTTATTTATATGTTGTAATTTTTTTTTTTATTTATATGTTGTAATTTTTTTTATTGATCTATGCTGTAAAATTTTATTGATTAAATATATATTAAACAGAATCGTTTATATTGATTGTGATGTTTGATTTATATTTTGTGTTTTTATTTAATTTAGTTTATTTAATTTTTAAGCAAAAAAAGACAAAAAAAAAATTGATTTTTGGGGGGTTTTTTTGGCACCGGTTAACCGGTGCCAAAAACTTTGAAATAATTTTTAGTGGGCCTTTTTGGCACCGGTTAACCAGTGCCAATTTCGATTTTTGGCACCGGTTTGAACCGGTGCCTTTTTAAACCCCTTTTTGGCACCCCCCACCTTGGCACCGGTTCAAACCGGTGCCTTAGGCCGGGTTTGAACCGGTGCCAAATTCATTTTTTCACGTAGTGAACTATATAGTCTATAATTTAGGAAGATAATTATCGCCTTTGACATACAACAAATATATATATTGTATTTAACTCTTAAATTTGAGGATAATGCTCCTTTCTTTTGTTGGCCTAGACCGACTTGGTCTCCCAAGACAAAATTCTTTGATCAACAATAATAAGGTGGTCTAAATTGCATTTAAGGTGATTTGAAATCGGGTCAGAAACAATTTGGGTTGAATTTAGGTCGGGTCAATAACAAGTCGTGTTAATTTTGAGTCGGGTTAGTAACAGATTGGGATGAATTTTTGGGTTGGGTAAGTAATAGGAATGGTAACATTCGGGTCGGGTCAATAACAAGTCGGGTTGAATTTGGGTCAGGTCAATAACAAGTCGGGTTGATTTCGGGTCGGGTTTGTAACAAGTTGGGTTCAATTCGGGTCGGGTCAAGAACGGGTCGGGTATAACAAGTCGAGTTAAATTCGGGTTTTGACGGGTTAAAACGGGTTTGGGTCAATTTCGGTTCAAGTTGGGTTCGGTGCAAATTAATTAAATTGACCGTTGAAAACCGGTAAATCGGTGCAAGTTGTAAACCGGTAAGTTGGCCGTTTAAAAGCAAATTTAATGGTTCAACACACCCAATTGGACTCCCGGAGAATATTAGGGACCATGCTAAACATTTCGGCAATTTTTATTTATGGGCGAAAAAAGTCAAAAAATTCCAAATTTGAAGGCTAATATTCACGCTTTTTGAGAAATTTTGGAGGTTTCGGGGCCCGATGTTGAAAAGTCTTGAAATTCAACGAGATAAATCTAGGGGTCATATAATGCCGTTTGGATCCATATATGATCATTATATGTTGTCATAAATGTTCGTGGTAGGCTTGAATTAATGAAATCGGTGCAAGTTGTAAACCGGTAAATTGACCATTTAAAGGCAAATAGGATGTTTCCACCCACCTAATTAGACTCTCGTCGGATATTAGGGACCATGGTAAATTTTCGACACTTTTTATTTCCGGGCAAAGAAAAGTAAAAAAAATTCCAAAAATATCCACGGTTTTTGAGAAATTTTGGAAGTTTCAAGGCCCGGTGTTGAAAATCCTTTAGATTTTAGGAGATACATCTCGGGGTCATATAATGCCGTTTTAAACCATATACGATCATTATATGTTGTCATAAATGTTTGTGTAGGCTTGGGTTAATGAAATCGGCAAAAGTTGTAAACCGGTAAATTGGCCGGTTAAAGGAAAATTGGATGGTTCCACCCAGCCAATTGGACTTCCGGAAGGTATTAGGGACCATGGCAAACATTTTGGCGATTTTTTTTTTCCGAGCGAAAAAAGTAAAAAAAATCCAAATTTAAAGACTAATATCCACGATTTTTAAGAAATTTAGGAGGTTTCGGGGGTCCGGTGTCGAAAAGTCTTTAGATTTTAGGGGATACATCTCGGGGTCATATAATGTAGTTTGGAACCATATATGATCATTATATGTTGTCATTAATGTTCGTAGTAGGTTTGAGTTAATTTAATCGGTGCAAGTTATTTTCATCCCCTAATTAAATTACCTGTGATTCTCATACAAATTTTTTTGAACATAACATTAAAGTAAGGGCCTGTTCATGCATACTTAATGAATTGTACTTAGCTGAACTAAACTGAACTGATTGGAGCTGAACTGTACTGAATTGAGCTGAACTGAATATTTTATGAGAGAGTCGAGGGAAATTAGGAGCTGAACTGAAGTGAACTGATTGGAGCTGAATTGAAATGAACTAATTAGAGCTGAATTGAACTGAACTCAAATTAAGTAAATGTGAAAAGGCCTTAACTAGACTCTCTTTCCTTGCATTGGTCATTTGCGAAAAGGGATTCAACCAACAACAAACATCAGAATTTATTAATTTCAAACCACTCACATAATAATAATAGTAGTAGTAGTAGTATATTTTGAGAAACTTCTTGTCATATTGTATGTTTACTTTCTATGTGCTGTGTCCATACCCATAGTTTATTCAATACCTAATCTACATTATTAGTTCCTCATGAGACAAGGATGAGGACAACTTTTTGCCAAAGTTATACATGTCTAGAAATTGATGTGTGTTAAGGTTTAAATGATAAACTTGGGACAATTTTTTGTTATTTATCAAGAAAAAAGCTATGATCATAAGCATAATTGTTATAAAAGACTTTGTGCTAATGTTTGTTTATACTTCAATTATCTCTTTTTATTCATATGTATCCTATATCCACTTCTCCGTTCAAGGCCTTATCGAGTGGTAATAGATATATATAATTAAGAAACACGATTGTTTAGGGATGAAAATCCATTACCTTGTAAGGAAAACAGAAATAATGGAGGTGTATAAACTACAACAACAACAGCATATAAAGGAGCACACTAATTAATTGTAATGTACCTCAATAAAGAAAAAAAAAAAGAGCAGTTCAGTGGTTGATGCTGTTGATTTAGGCATTAGCAAAATCAGTGGGAAAGACCGAAAGATATAGAGTGAAGTCAGCACTCAGCAGGCCAGCAATACAGATGAAATACTACGTAAAATTTAGAAGCAGTAAAGTAATAGTATCCAAGTCTTCAGGCAGAAAAGCCCAACCTGCTTTGTTTTAATAGTACTCAACCACAACGGACTTTATTGTTTGGTTTAGATTACAGAACCAAATACAGGCCTTGAATTCAGAATAGTGATTTAGGGCTTTTCAAAAACCAGTCTAAGCAGTTCGAATGGGCTGGACCGAATAGAATCATTCCGATCTTTACCTCTAAACATTTGGATTACAATTCCGGAGTACGTACATTGATTTTGCATCTAATTTATCGGTGCAAATATTAACCAAAATAATGTTTAAATACTAATCCAAATTACTAGACAATTTCAGGATATGTTGAACGTTGAGTGTTTAGTGATCCTAGGAATGTACAGAACTAGATACATTTTTCACTCCTTCATCCACTGCCTTAAATTTATAAAACTCTGATGTGTGATTCATTTATTTCGTTGATAAAAATCTTCACCCTAAAGTTCCTTTTACGTAAGTGGATCTCACAACTCTAATAATCTACTCCTATACTTTCTTTTTTCTTTTTTGTTACAACTTCATTGGAGTATTATACACATGTACTTCCTTTGTTCTTTTTTTGTTACAACTTCATTGGAGTATTTCATTGGAGTATTCTACACCTATACTTCCTTTGTTCTTTTTTTGTTTGTTCAAGTTGATCAATTTTTCGATTTTGTTTGCTCAACTTGACTGTTTACAATCTCGAAAACATATGGTAAAAACGTAAATATATATCTTCAACTCCATTTATGCAAAATTATTAAAATTAAGTGAAGTTTTATTGAAACATTAATTTAACAATGTTTTTTTTTTTTTTTTTTTTTTTTTTGGCCAACCACAACGTGTGGTAAGCTGACACACACCCAAACATTGACTGGGTAACCACTGGTAGTAACCCCTGACCGGATAACCTCTAACTGATCGAGTAACCCTTGCCACACGCCAGACACATATGAAACTTTGTGTTAATTTAAGACAATCTAACAAGATTCCATGCAACTATAATTTTTTGGAAAAATATTATTAATTAAGAAGTTAAAATAGGAAAGGATTAATAAAATATTTTCACTAATACATTAATTTACGTGTGTTTTTATCATGCATTCCTAAATGAAATATCAAACAAGCTAATATATTGATACTTATTTGTAGCCTTAAGGGCTAGTATAACATTAATCCATTTAATTTTTATAGATTAATGATTATTTATGATAATTTTTTAAAAATTAAACCACAAAAAGTGTAATGGTCCAAACAAACTAAATAAATTAAATTAACAAGTAGAGACCACCACTACTTAGTTCCTATTTTAATAGTAATAAAGAAGTGATAGCATTTAATAAAACTTGGTATATTATCTGTCAAAATGTGTACCAGTATAGATCATATATTCATATGTCATAGTTTAAGTATCCCATGACATCATTAGGCATACGTAATGACTTATTGACCTCTATTGGAGATTTGAAGTTATTTGACAAGGCTAGAATTGTAGGATTATTCAGAGCGGGGGTAATTGTAAATTGACCTTAAATGATATTGATAATTTGATGTACTTCAGTTTTGATATCATTTTAATTACAAGACTTGGTGAGGGTGACAGGAGTAGTTCAAGCGGTTATTTCTTTCCTCCCAATTTTATTGCAAACGATTATCATCACCTATCCTTGTTGTTCTCTAAACACTAAAAAATTAAATTACAAGACTATAAATAAAATTGAGGAATGTCGTATACCGAAAACCGAGTCTTCAAAAACAGTTTTCCAATTCAAACAATTACGCTACAAATCAATAAATTTTGATTATGCTATTTTTTCAAATTCAAATTCTTATTGAGAGAATTGGGCAACACAAGTTTGATTATGCTATTTTCATGTGTATGATAGATTGATAGATCAATTTCAATTAATTTTTACATTGTAACATGTTGTGATGTCAGGTTGTATATTATGATAGTTTTCTAGATTTGAAATGTGATCAAACAAGCAACTTAATGTTTATACAACAATCAAATTTCAATTGTCTTTGATAATATGTCATGTTACATACTTACATAGTGTTTAACGACAGTATTCAACGGAAAAGATTTTAAAGTGTATCCAAGCATAACCTACCAGCCAAGACTACACATATTTGTGATGGACTGATGGTGGGTTGGCCATCCGGTGGCATCTTAAATGTGTATCACGTAATTAACAAAAAAATGAGATATGGAGTAACTAATTATTATCTATCGGTGATAATTTAAATATTCTACTGGTAATAAGAAGTGTAATGAAAGCAACTTTTGAAAATGTGATGATCAAATTGATTGGTAAGTTGGCAAGTGTGGGGTGAAAATGTGATACTCGTATTAGAAAAAGGAGGTGGAGGCCCACCAAACAGAGAGAGATAGAATTAGGAAGGTCAAACAAAAAAATGACTGTTATTAAAAATAGCCAATTAGGCATATACAAGAGGGGGAGACAGAAATTTACCAACTACAAATGGCCCATTTGCACACTGTCCAGGCCCATCTCACCTAACCTCTGCCGCTTGCCTCTCTACCAATACTGATTTTTTTTTTTTAATGATGTCACTCTTTGTGATCATCCTCTCGCTCTACCTGACGTCATTATTCTTGTTGTATACCACGTCACCTACAGAACCGTCTAAAGCAAAAAACTTATCAAACGAATAAAATAAATTAAAGTAAATAACATACTTATGTACTTCATTCATGTACAGATGAAGGAGCATTTTTTATAAAGTACGGAATACATTTTTTATTTCTATTTTTAAAACTACATAGATGTATGAGGTTAATTATTGTATGATTTAATTTGTGAACGATTCAATTGTACTCAAGTGATTGCTGTATTTTGGAACTTGGCTATAGGCCTAGGACCCTAGGCTATAGCCCAATAATATTTTCGGCTTTGTTGTACTATACTTAATAAGATTTTATTGTACCATCAATTCAGTTTTAAATATTGGAGTAATTCACACGTATATGACATGAGAGATAGGTATAAAAAGGTAGAATAAGGGTAATAAATTAATTGATGGAATAATAATACTGTAATAAATATAATAATTATTATTATCTTGTATTTGATATGTATTGAAACTAACCTTGAGATAAGTGATACAACAGTAATTTACCCTTATCAAGGGTCTATTCACATTTACTGAACTGAATTGAACTAATCGGAGCTAAACTGAACTAAAATTAAGCTGAAGTAAACAAACCTTAACTTTCTTATTATCGCCTTACTCTTTCTATTTCATTAATTTTGATAGAGTATAAAAAAACATATTTAGATTGAAGGAAATAAAGATAAACGAAGGGAAAATAAATGAAAAGGGTTAAATATTATTCTTTTGGATGACAAATAAGGAAGAAAAAGGATTGAAGGGAAGAGATATGAAGGGATTAAGGGCCTTTTCTGATTGACTGAACTGAACTTATTGGAGCTGAACTGAATAGAACTGAAATGAATATTTTATGAGAGAAGGAAATTAAGAGCTGAACCGAACAAAAAATAATATGAAGAGATTAAGCTCTAAGTTGTAGAAAAGTTATCTATAGAGAGATTTAAAAGGAAAATTCATCATTATTTCCTAGCTTTCCTTTCTCTTCTCTTCCCTTCCATCCCTTCTCCTCCCCTCATACTTCCTCTTTTCCTCTCTTTATCCAAACACAATGTTTGGATGAGGTGGTTGTTTTTATTCCGTTTTTTCTTTAAAATACCATCCCCTAAGTATAAAAATGAAGGGATAAGGAACCAAGACTTCGCTCGATGGATCCATTTGTTGTAGGTAGGAACAAGGCGACGATCAATGGTATCCGATTGGAATGATTTGATCGATTCACTCTTAATTTGATCGAGATTGGGTTGTTGTTCAATATACCCGGTACAAAGATGAAAAAGAATGTCTATTCTTGATACATATTTTTTCAAGAAAAGGTCTCATCCTTCAATATCATGATTGGATCAACCGATCACGAGTCAAAAAGAAAAAAAAAAGACCCCGTTTAAGGAAAAACGAGAAGTTCCCGCAGAAGACGAATTGTTTTATCCATATCATCATCCCTTAAACAAACATTAGCTAGAAATTAGAATTCATCAATCCTTAACATCTTATTCCCATCCCTCGCTGTTTAATTTTTTTTTACAAACATGATAATAAAATGAACTTAAACGAGGTAAAACCCAATTGAAGCTACATGATGTTTGACGTAAATTTAGATGTTATTTGGTTGACAAATAAAGACATGAAAATTTGAAATTCCTAAGAATTGAAATTGTTTGGAGATAATCCAATAGACCTAATTACCACTCTTACGGACCCACCTACTAATCTTCCACAAGTTACAGGTAGTATTCAATATTCTTTAAGGTTGACCGAAACCAAAATACTCCGTAGTATAAAAACAAGAAGCCCTTCTTACAACTATTTATAAAGACACCCCAGAATCGTCCTTGTGGAAGTCCAACAAAAATCCTTTTTTGAAAACCCAAAACAAAGTTTGGTATTCTCAAAAATCAGAAATGGAGAAGGAAAGAGCAATATCAACAGCAGCAGCAGAGGAATTTGAATACGACGATGAAGAAGAAAAGAAGATGGACAAGTTTTACGAATTGATTAGAAGATTCAATGAAGCGCGAAATCGTCATCAAAATCAGCCTCAATTAAATGGCAATTATAATAATAATAATGAGACGAAGAAGAAGAATGATGTGAATTTAAATTATAATTGTAAAGGATCTGGTACAGATACTCAGACGACCTGGATGCCTTCCTTCAAATGGGAGGATTTTCGACATCATCAGGAGAGTGATCGAGATCAGGTGGTCGTTTCTTCTCAAAAATCTGCAATTGATTTTCTGCAACCTCATCCAGATAAATCCAAATTTCATGATTATAATATCATCAATTTGAACAAGAAGAGGAAGATGGATGACGTCAATGATGACGATGATGGTGAGATCACCGCCGCTGATCACTATAAATATTCAAGTCCCAGATTGGACCTCAATCTTACCCTCTGATTTAACCAATTACTTTAATCCTTAATTAGATTTAGGATTAATTAGGCCTTTTTTTTTTTAATTTTAAAATTAGATTTTAAGGTTGAAGATCGTCTTTGGGATACCGCGTAAGGTTGGATAATGGATCAATGTTGATTACGGAGTATTCCGTATGAATTGTGGTTGTTTAGTTCCTTTCTTTTTTAATATCAATATTGTATTACCAGTTAACTGTTCTTTCTATGGTTCAAGTGAACCGTCTGATTCATTCTCCCATGTGCAATCAGACTCAATTTCATTCTATTTTCCGATGTTAAAGAAATATGATTTACTCGATAATCCTAATCATCTTCCGAAGGACCAAAGCTATACCCATAAATTACAACAATTTGGCATTGTACTAGTTTTAGTTAAAGGCCAAACTTGAGTTAACTGTTGGTAATGAATTACTGCTATGACTATTAGGTAGGATTGAAATGTTTGATTTAAAACATTGGATGTAAAAGCTTTCAATGCGTAGTGTACATATCCAAATAAAACACTCCGCATATGTAACAACTGGTTGTGGAGTAAGAAATAAATGGTTGATTATAATTTGTATACTCGTACTTGGTAGAAATTAAAGAGATACACAGCTTAGGATTCCCCATCTCTGTCATTGTTACTTCATTTCACTGCGAAAAATGCAATTGCCAAGTTGTTGAATATGATTGCCACGTACGCTCTCTTACTGTTTGGTCCCTATGCCTTGTTATCAGTATTAATTTCTCTTTGGAAATAAGCATGTTAACGTTATACGAGTATCAAGGACTTCTTCTGTTCTTTTTTTTTTTTTTTTTTTTTTGCTAGTTGCAAGTTGCAACACACCATTTTAGTATGTGCTTTAAGGAAGAAGACCAGATAAATGGACAAATTAATTGACATAATTTACAATAAGAAGAAAGTGATGAGGTCACTCTTCAAATTTTATACTCGGCTAGCTTAATTCGTCTGATTACTTAATATAATCATTTCTTCAAATATTGTGTCAAAAAGGTGGGTTGTAAGTATAAAAAAATACGGAGTATTTGATAGAGTATAAAACATATTCCTAAGCCTCAACCATCAGCTTAAGCTTTTGGTTGAGATGGTCCACTAACAGTAGTAAGCGTATATTTTATCCTAAACAAAAAATTATTTTCTATTTTTGATATTAAGGTCATGTTTTGTTCATCTTATTAACACTATTTTCTGAATAAATTAAGTCAAATTAAAAATGTTAAAAATGATGAGATAAGCCAATTTACTATTACCATACTCCTTCTTTTTTTTTTTTTTTTTTTTTTGAGGGAAACTACTACCATGCTCCCTCTGTTTTTATTTAAGTGTCTTATCACTAAATTTAGAAACCCTATTCACATTACTGTATTATTTCTCTCTCTTCCATTTGATCCTTTTATTATTTTATATGTGTAACATTTTTTCCTTTCATATTATACCTTGTGGCCTCTATTTAAATCTATCTCCCTAGCTTTTTCATATTTTTTTTGTTCTAACCATATCCAAGTATGAAAATGGGATACTTTAAAAAAAAAAAAAAAAGGCTCCATAAAAAAAATTGGAGGGAGTGCGTTTTAATTAAGTGTAAGTATAAGGTCCCGTAAAAACAAAATACTACCTATTTTGGAATATTTTATATCTCACAAATAATACCTCTAAGTTGCGAGTAATTTGGACTGGAGGTAGTATAACAATCTAAGGAGTAGGTGAAAAATGAATTAACGAGATCGAGAGGCAAAGAGCTGCACTTGTCTAGTTTGGGCCACTATGTTATAAGAGTTAAAGGAGTTTAGTTTAGTTGCTGCTATTGGGCCCTGTAAAAAGGGCCAACCTAGATTGTCATAAGACTAGCTAGATTCAGAATAGTTCGTTGTAGTACTCTGTAATACTTTTAAGTTTGAAGTGAAACTAAACCTAAAAGAGTAACCAATGGGTAACCTGTCCCTTTAAGGCCTGTTCATGTGCTAGTCTGAAGTCTGAGCTATAACTGGTACACAACTTTCAATCTTATAGACTTATTTTTAGCGAGCCCAATTGGTTTAAAACACTCTTCCTGTATTAAAAATTCAATTGACACTATTTAGTCCCATTTTCAAGACAGTTACAAACAAACTTTATTTGGTTAATCACTCGAATAACAACGCGTCATGAAAAGTTTCGTTTACTCAAAAAGACCTTAGAAATACATCATTTTGTAATTTTGTCAACAAAAATACCAGTTTCTCCACTTTTTAGGAACTTCCACTTTCTATATGTTTCATTGTTAACCAAATAAACACTTAATGCTCTTTCAAAAACGGTAAGCACTTAATACAAAATTCAAGCAAGAACTTTGTTTTCTAATGTGCAAACACTTTAACATTATCTTTTAGCACGCTTATTAAAGAAGATGGAAGAGACATAGGGATTAAGGATACAGAATTAGAGATAAAGACTACCAAATAGTATTACTCATACTATTAAAGATGAGCTTAAGTAAATTTGAAATTGATCACCAAGTGTTTGAAGTTATTTGCAAGCAGTAGGAGTGGTGGGTGCAGTACATTTAAGAGTAAGTGCTATAAAATGGTACATGCACCTTTGATTATTATGTGTGTTTTATGAGTTACTTGATGTCAATTCACACTAGTATATAAAGACTACTCTATTACATATTTGACTAATTGTTATTAATTTATTAATTATAGTGTAGAAAATTTCTATTAGGCGGGTGTGTAGTGTTAAATTATTTGCTTGAATGTTAATTATAAGCGCTAGAACGGATGACCATGTTTTTCACGCATACTAGACTTTGCCATTCATTAAAGTAAAGCTCACGCACTAGGATCAATTTAGGCATATGAGAGATTGAGAGGGGCCATAGATTAAGAATGGTGATGTTATATGTTCTTTCTTCTAAGAGGTAAGAGGTCAGTTAACTTTCTCATCCCTTGATTAAAATAGTATAAATAGAGTCAGCTTGTATGTCAAATTCCTTCTCACATTCCAAATAATACCTTTCAATTCATGTATAAATTAATATGCATATTTATTCATCTTTTGGAGTTGCATGCCCCCCAAAAAAAAAAAAAAAAAAAAAAAAAAAAAAAAAAAGAAAAGAAAAGAAGGAAGAAGTCCGACAAAGATCGCGAAATTATTATGGGAGGACCAAATTAAAGTTATTTCCATCCACCAAAGTATTTTCAATCAAAATGAAGCATCAATCCATAGGTCAAAGGCTATGTGAAATGTACATTTCAAATATAAATCCAAAATTTAAAATCAGTGACCTTGTTGGCTGTAATTGAGAACGTAGGCCATGAACCATCATGAATTACAACACTAACAAATTCTAACCACAACTTTTCACTGAATTAAAGCTTCTTTTTCTTCATTATGCTGTCACCTTGGCTAAGCTAGTATAAGATCATTCTTTCTGTTATCTAATTATAATCACACTCTCCCTTTTGTTTTGAGTAGGATTTCTAGTTATTGATAAGACTTTAAGGGAATAATGCTGACTACATACTCCAAACTTAATTGACACGTTCCTGTTTAATCAACTGCCAAGGGATGATTATTGTATGATCTATATTTAATTGTACTTTTCAATTATCCCAAGTATCCTCGTTGAGTTTGACATTGATATGAGCACTTGTCATACCATGCCCGTCTAAGGGCTAACATGAGTATCCAAGTAGTTCAAGTAACGTTAAACACGATATCAGTAGACTAAATGCATACAGGAATGAAACAGATCTTAGACGCAATCCAAGGATGAAATGGACATGTGCAGGATTTCATAGATGTGTTGTTGAGCATAATTAGCTACAAATAAAACAAGATGAAGATGATTAAGAAATAGTTTGACAAGTAACCAAAGTAATACATACGTTAAGCAGTTTAATATAATGATTGGATTGATATGGGCAGGTGGCACTTTGATAAAAGTCAAAAGATATAATTGTGAGAAATAGAAATTAAAGCCACAGACAGTGGATAGTGGATGAAAGCAAATAGCCAAAATAAGCTGCAATGAATACCAAAAAAAGAGAAACCAATTGCTTTGTTTTGTTCAGACTAGCTCATAGATGATAGATTGACGTTGGTAGCTAGCTCACACTCAGATCGCGCACGTCGTTTAAAAGATAAAGCTTGTTGGTGGCCATGCCCTGGGTTACTTCTCTTTCTATCATTCTTTCTTTAATTTCTTCCAGGACAAATATATATAATACTTAGTTGGGCTTAGTAACGATTATGAACACGTTATATATGTAGCTTAGTTGTTGTAACGTATCGATGGAGTTTTAAGTCACTGGGATTGATTCTAGTCTCTAGTTTATTCTCCTTATTTAAATGGAATGCCCATAATATGAGGGAACATACCCCATACGACAAGCAATGAAAGTCAAATCCGATCCAAATCCCTCAATAACTTCTGTTGGAATATATTCTTATTTACTTTTTCTTAATTGAGAAGAATAAAATAACAAGGCAATTTATAGAGAGGCCAACACTCCGTTCTGATGTAATCAGCATCTTCATAATCGAGTTGCTTATTGATAACTGAGGTTTTCCTTTCTGAGGGGGTGGGGCTGCACACTCAGAAGATTTAGAGTTCAATATGAAGCTTTGCTCAATAGAATCAAGTCTTTAGATTTTGATCAGACATTCATATTGATGTTATTATACAGGTCAAGAATTACTATATTATTCCCAGTATTTGCTGGAATTATCATGTGGAGAAAAAGCTGCAAGCTTTATGAAAGCAGAGCCACCAAAATTATACACTTTGATTTGATTAATACAAACACCACTATTGCAACAGGCAGACCTAACACTTCCATACAAAGAGCTGAAGTTAACAATAAATTACAAATACAAAACTTGAAGCTGTTACTTTGAAGTTGATTCTGTTGAAGGTCCAGGACTCTTTCCTAGTTTTGACGGTTGAGTTTCTGCAGACCTTGGACTAAAAGGTACGTTCCTACCAGATCGCGGACTTATGTGTAATCGAGGACTGTATGATGAAAGATGAGGGCTCTGAATGCCTCTCACCTCTCTTGACGGTGTTGTTGTTGAGCTTGTTACCTTTGGACTGCATATATGCCTGACCTCACCTCGGCTTCTAGTCACCATTTCGTCCAATATCTCACCATCTCCAGCAAGTGTAGCCCCTGAGGCCAATTCATGTTCCTGTTTCAGCAAACAATATCAGCATCAGAATTTATATACTAATATTTAGAATATACATCAACTAATGCTATATTCTATAAACAATATAATTGAGTATGATTATTTTAAAAAGGAGTGTTTTGAGTGATTATACCGTTGTAAGATCGAATGCCAAAGCTGGTGACTCCTCAAATTCCGCGGCATCCAAATCTTGAAGGTGTACTCCTTTGAAAAACTTAGGAAGAATGTATTGTCTCACAGGAACCAAAAGCATAATCATAAGAGGAAACAAAACCCCTGCAATTGGGATCCATGTAATTCCAAAGCAGACGAGCAAATATAATGTTTGGAAAATGGTGAAAAGGGCAATAGACTTGAAAGGAACTGTTTCCACAAAAGTTGCATGATAATCTTCAAGAACCCTGCATTTAGGACATATAATTAGGGACAAGAATTAGTTAACCAGTCTTTATACTGGAAGGGAAAAGGAATTGAGAAGCAAAGTAACTTACTTGTATCTTCTGCTTGGTGCTGTGAAGAGCAGCAGAATCCTTTCCCAGAACTGGTTGCCTGGTAAGCTTTCAATGGCCATGAAAGCAAAGTAGCCCCAAAGTACCGAGGTTGGGATCATTTTAAGTACAGGCATGGCTGCAACACATCCACCAACCATAATGGATTGTAACAGGTTGCTGACACGCTGCTCTTTAACCTCAACAGGTAACAACTCATCTATTTCCTTCTCAACATCGAACACACTCTCATCCACAGGAGCATCGATATTTCCCATGCTTGATGCTGCTTGAATAGTTGAATCTTTTAATTCCTTCAGACCCTGATCAAAGAATGAAATTCACTCAATTAAGCTTCATGTTATCTTGAACTAAATGCAAATAACTAGGTAAAGAGCTTAGAAGTTATACTTGAACTTGAGCTGAAGGCTGCTGATAGATGAGAGGGGTCTGCATCTGTTGGTAAGCTTCTTGCATATTGCCATACAGCTGCCCTAAACTTGCATTCATCCCTATGCTTCTTTTCGCTGCTTGAACAATTCTGTTACGAAGTAGCTGGTGCTTAAGGGTAGCTAGACTTTTTGTATGCATAGGAGACTGAGGGATGACACCATTTGCTGGAGGAATTCCAATAAGACCACATAACAATGTCTGCAAGGAAAGAGGGAAGTCATAGCTTAATACTTGAATTAGAAGAGAAATACTGTAGAGGAGCTAAAAGAAGCCAAAAGTGTTGTCAAGTAGTTACCATGAATCCCAAAAGGAGCAAATCGTAGTGGAAGGAAGGGGGTTTCCTCAAATTAAACTCTTTCTGCTGAGCAAGTTGAGATGCCACACTGTGATCAAAATAATAGAGCACTGCAATCATTGTTGCTGGGACAATAGCTCCGAATATGTATAAAACAGGAACATCAAGCATATCCTGTTACACCAAGCACTAGTAACTTAGGGTTTAAATCCAATAATATTGTAGTCCGGATCTTACTAGAATTATGAAACAAGAAATCTATATTTGCACTTACCTTGATAACAGTCCAATTCTCATACGCGCCAGGAGACCATGGGTTTGGGCTGAAGAGGCGTCTTGGTATCCCTTGTGGAACACTTTTGGATGGTATGTAGGAAGTAGCTGTCCATACTAGAACCATAAGAGGGACACCATAGTCTGCTATCAAACTTCGGAGCCAACCTGGTAGATAGAAGGGAGTAGAACACTAGAACCATTAACTTTTGAAAGATTTGGTATCATGCTCCACTTTAAAACATCAATGAAAGACAACACATGGTTATCTGATTTAACATATTCAAGCTGAGAATACCATGGTTTTACCTGACCCATAGCGCCATGATCTTGCCTTTCTGCTTCGTAGTGCAGTGATTATAAGTCCAAAAGACAGGACCAAAGCAAACATTCCATTTGCAAATCTCCATGAAGGAAGGAACTGAGTTGCATTCGGATCTTCCCTCCTAGGTATGTAGAACTCATCCACTAGTCCCTAAACCATTAAAAAGCGTTCACCACAAACTTAACTATCAGTAAAAAGTGGTAGACAGAATTTTCACAAATAATCTGAACATCTCCAAACCCCACCTTAGCATATAGCAAGATTAAATATGTAAGGAGGTTGGTGTGTGTATACAATTAATAGAAAGAAATTAAAAAACTTAAATTGTATTTCCATATGTGATTATAGGCCCATTGAAGTGGAAGTTTTGGACCACAAAAGTTAAGTTATAAATCAATAAAGTGTAAAGCAGTATAACAGAAAAAGCAGTAGTATATGCAAAATTAGTGACCTTAATGGCTTGCTGCATGAAGAGCATGGCTATGAGAAGGCCAAACAATTCGCCGGCCAAACGGGTGAACCGATTGATGATGGAGCAAGCCCCTAAGATAGCCATAGAGAACAACAAGAGCGATGTCCACACACAGACCCTGTAACATAATTGACAGTCATTCAAAACGTACAATTACTCCTAACTACATAATCAATTATTCAGGAGTTAGAAGCTCACCATCCAGCCCAAGCTAAGAAGAGATTCCGACCCAATTCGGGGCGGTCTTTAGCAAACTTAAACATGAATTGGTACATAATTACAGTTGGTTCTGCAACTCCTAGGATCAGCAATGGTTGACCACCAATAATAGAGTGAATAATGCCACAAAGTGCAGTTGATACTAATGTTTGCACAGCTGTTAGAACTCCATCTACAATTCATATTTTAATTTTATGAATTCTCTCATTCAATAGTCAACCTGAATTTATTTATTTAATTATTTTTACAGTTTAGTAAATTTAAGAAGAATGAATACCTGTTTCTCTATCAAGCTGCTCCCCAAAGGAAATGACTGGAATTGCAGAAGCAAAGAAAATATATGTGGTAGGAGCTAATATCCTGAATTTATTTAATAAAAACAAAAAGGAGTCAAACAAACTGAAATTAAACAGAATGTAATGAGCAGAAGAATCTGCATATAAAAAAATACCTGTATCCTGCTTTGAATCCACTAGTCCAGTCCTGCTTGTAACACAACAATCTTCCTTTAAGATCATTTTTGATTCCTTGGAATGGTATAAATGTCTCCTCCATTTTTGTTCAAGATCTAACCTTTTTTCCTTTTGCAATTAGAGCATACAAAGTGGATCCAAAATATACTCCAAATAACAAAGTTAACAATAGTCAACTGATTCAAATGCCTGTAATAATTTACATGATTTTCCAAGATTTGCAATTTAAGTAAACTGAGACCCCCCTTCCTTTTCACTCAAATCTTGAATGTAATGCCCAAAAAAAAAAAAAATACAAAATATTAGCAGAAGAAATCTTGAATATGAAGAGGAAACCAAGAACAGAAATTATATTAAGCAGCTGATTTAAGGGTATGTTAATGTAGTGATTAGGGAATGAATGAATAGAGCAAGTGCCACCAAACAGAAACTACCACAATAACCTTTTTGGGTTAATAAGGTTAAGAGGTGAGTTTCTGAAGTTAGGCTTTGCCCTTAATATTATTAGTTATGAGAGTATTGTGAAGTGAAGGAAAGCTCCAAATATATAACAGCTTCAAAATTAAAATTAATAAAAAGAAAAAAAAAACAAGTATAATAAGGCAAAGGGTGGGTGAGTACTGAGTGATGAAACTGGAAAAGGTGACAAAGAAGTTGATGAATAAAACAAGCAAAGTGCGGGTCAAAACCTTTTGTTTAAATTTAAAATACCTCACTCTGCCATTACTATAAAGTCATAAGATGCTGCTGTTACATTATACGGAGTACTTCAAATAATTATACAATACACATGCATCTAATCTTTTTTTTTTTGTTAGGCAAACATTATAAGATAGAGCTTATGCATTGGAATTAGGTGTTGTTTGGTTGGCTTAATATCTTGTGGGCATTCAAAATTTCCATAAATTTCATTTTGGACTTCTTGTTTGGTTGACACAAAAAAGTAAAAATGGGGACAATGCCAATTCATGGGAATTTTGACTTCCCTCAAAACATGGGAATTAACTTACCCAACCCCCCTTTGGTAAGTTACAATTCCTATGGGAATTTACTTCCTCCATTTTTAACCAAACAAATTTCATGATGTCCCATGATTTTGACAAAAGAATTTAATTCCTACAAATTGTAATTTCATGGGAATTTTCACTTCCCTAATGAACCAAACGACCCCTTAGTATTTCACGAGAGCTGATACACATACAACCATTGTATGTTGTCCCTACATACAACACCATTAGAAATTTGACACATCAACGGAAAATGGGAGAAAATTAGGTGTGCGACAATTTATTTTCCAGTTTAAGATATTGATAGCAGACGCCAAAATTTTGGAAATATCTTGTTTTATGTTGACTACAGTATAGTTTTTGTAATATATATACATATATATGCCAAAATACAGCAACAATATGATCTTACATACTCCATAATCTACATAGTAGTTAGTACTTTAAAACAAAATTCAGAAGTTGAATAATTTAACTTTGTTAAACATCAACATTCACCCCCAAGTTTTCATTTTTTAGGTGGCTATAAATCTGCCATAATATTGACCTTGCTTATAATTTGTTATATTTAAATCAAAGGCATCACCCACCACTTAACTTAAAAAACACTCGTAAATAAATGAAAAAGGTTGGACAAAGTTATAGGCTCCTAGACGGAAGATTCTGATGACATGGGCCTTAGCTTGCCAGTTCAATACAGCTTATTTTTGATGCATCTTACAATTATACCAGTAGTTGCTGCTACCTTCCCTAACACCTACAATTTTTATACTAGTATAAGGCATTTCCTCTTGACTTTAAGTACTGGTAGTACGGTATACCCCGTAAAATACATAGTCCTGCAATTCTAGCCTTGCTTATCTCCGCACTCTAATGCTCGGAAACTGGAAACAATAAGTACCGCCCGTATTTTCGAAGTTGCGAAACACTGCACATTAATGATTGTCCAACATGCCTGAACCAATTTAAATGTTGATCCAAAACGCTTCTAAAATAGATTTGTCCTCCCATATTCGTAAATCAGTATGAATGTTATTCCGTTGAGAACTTAATTCAACATTTATGAAAAAGAGATAGCAGAAGGATTGCATGCATAGATCTATATAACCCCTCTAACATTTTTTTTTTTTTTTTTAAAGAAAGAGATAGCCATATGTACAGTTCTAGACTTGCAGGCAATTAATCAAACAAAGTACAGAGGAATAAATAAATTATTGTCCTACAACTCTACATGGCAAATTAGCTTTCATGAAAAAAGTCGGTTGATAAATATATTATCAATATCATTGTCACATTACAAGAGGCTTATTACTTTATTAGTTATTATAGTCAAGATAAAAAGATACATTTTTATGTTATCCTGCTTGGCTACTGCTCACTGGTTCACTGCATCAACTTTCATCACCCTACGACTTTTCTTTTTATCCTTCTTTTCTTTTACATACAAATATACATTGCATTATTGTAATTTCCCCCAGCCTATGGGGCTACGAATTTATAGCCTAGTGGAAAAATAAAAAACAAAAATTACCAATGGAGAATTATTACAACATATCCTCATCCTTTAAGCTATTTTGTATTATTTCTATTTAAGTCGTCTCTATAAGTGGTTTTTAATAAATTATCTAAGCATACCGATTTATTCAATAAAAGTCTTAATAAAAAGGAATGACTATATTTATAAATTTAAGGAATAGTATTAGTTTAGTACGACGTACAAGGATATCAATCAATTGTTGGTAAAGTTTAGAAATTATTATACATACTCAGAATTCGAGATCAGTTTCATCTACTCTACTAGCCTTTGTGGTTACATAACTACATACTTGTATGTTTCAACAGGTCAAATTTGCTACAAGTTGTATCAAATTAATAACTTTTTTTTTTGACAGTGATCAAATTAGCAACTTAAAATGGAGCATATTATCCTTTTTTTTTTTTTTATTGAACTTGTTTGCACCAGGTCAATCAAAGGACAATAACACAGATAGAAACCTACCACTACCATGACTTACATTGCGCCATTCATTGATACTTAATTGGAACATCAAGCAGGGCTAAGTACTGCAAAAAGCCACAAATTACCCTTGCATGAAGAAGGTCCAGGGATATAACACAGCACAAGTTGATGTCGTTAACACTTTAACAGTATAAAATCTTGGCTGAAATCAATTCTAAACCACATTAACATGACCAACACCACAATTCCACAGTACAGAAAAACAAGAAGCTCAAAGGGGTGTAGTTGAATATCTGGAAACTTTTGGTTGTCAAAACTCAAATCCTAGAATATTCCAGCTGAATTTAGAGCACCTATTCTTTTCTCTTTCCGGCATTGTCTGTTAAATGTGCTTTATTAAAGAAAGAGTTGAGTGGAGAAATTTTTGTATTGCTCGTGTATTTGAAAAAAAAAGTGAAAAGAATGACTAGTTTATTTGCCTACCAACTGCAGATCATGCTCGTCCAACTAAGATACTATTCCTACAAGCTAAGGCTACATAAATTAGTATTATACATAATACATGCAAACCAACCAAATCATATATACTTAAATCATGCAGAAACCAAAACAAATAAAGATGCAATACTACAAAATAAGAAAGCGATCCTCGTACTATATGTTTTTTTTTTTATTTCTTCTTTCGATTGCAAGTGCTCGAACTACAGACAAAATAAGCTTTGATTTCTGGCTGACAATGCTCTCGATCGCGATCAAACAATATAATTCAATAGTTTGGTCACTTAACATTGTCTGAAAGAAAT
Source organism: Chenopodium album (assembly GCF_948465745.1). Lineage (NCBI taxonomy): Eukaryota > Viridiplantae > Streptophyta > Magnoliopsida > Caryophyllales > Amaranthaceae > Chenopodium > Chenopodium album. The sequence goes on along the minus strand of NC_137835.1, from coordinate 85,741,653 downwards.
TTAGCATGTAACAATCATATAACTAGAGAAAATCCAGCAATTCAAATTTCTGATAGTCCAAAGCTTAAAACATTGAATCTGTCTGTCTGATGAATATGCATCTCCCAAGAGCAATTACTAAGGACTGACCCACAGGGAGGCAATCACAAGTCAACCAGACAGTCTGTTAGTTAATGAATGGAAATTATATTATTGATTAAGTTAGCTTAGATTATTTGATTGCCCATTTTTCAGGAAAATGCATTACTTAAGCATCACCAGATTTCAACCTATCTTGGGACTTTAGTCGAATATTTAATATCGCCTTTATTTAATTATAAAGGCGAAACTAAACTTGGTTGTAAAGCGGCCTATACTCATAATATAATACAAAGTAGTACTAAAGTTAGAACTTTTTTTATTTTTGACAAAACTAAAGTTAGAACTTCACTTAAAAACTCACTCCAATTGGCCATTTAGGAGTGTTCATGGCTACTCAAACCCTAATGAAATGAAGCTTTGGTACTCCGTAGTATTTAACAATGATAGTACTAAAAAGTTATAGTTTTTGATAAGATTCATAAGAGTAAGACAGTTCATTTAGAAGTTCATACTCAAACAATATTCATTCCCCAGAACATGACATCCTTGGATAACTTTCTTTCCCAAATGTTACTATAATAAAGTTGCCTTTAGGTGATTAGTTCACTAGTCCTCTGTCCATTTCATATTGTTCTTTCTATTTATAATCTTACCGTGAGACTAAATTATTCATAATAGGGAGAACATATTACTAGGGGAGTACCAAACTCAATTGATTATAGGATTCCAAGCTTATTTGTAACAAGAAGTTTTGCATTTTCACCACAACTGAGTCTTCAAATTGAACTTATCCATTTTCATGAAATCATATGAAAGTGCTAATATTCAGTTTCTTCCAAAATCAAGACATGTGAATTTATCCCTTTGTTGCAAATAATAGCTAACGGAGGTAGTAGTTAAATTCAATCAAATTTAGTAGCTTTGATTTGAAGTTGAGGCTTTAAGAGTCGAGAGCATCATCATCCATGGATAAGAACAAACAAGAAAAATAAGTTGACAGTAGTATTCTGATCTCTCTCATCACCCCCATTATTTCCATATTTCTTCTCCAATGGAGCCAAATATCTTATTTGTCCACATTTCCACAACCCTCGCCGCCTCACATTCTGTTTCTATTCCAAACGACATCAAAACGTAAAGAAACTGAATGTAATGCTACACTGTTCTAATCCCTTAGGTGCAATTCTAAGAAACAGGTACCGGTAGCTTGCAAGTGTTGCAACCCGCTCCACCATTTTCTTAGGATGAGCAGGTGATCTCTGTATAAAGTATTTTATTATCTAAGACTAATTCTAGGCATCCCAAAAACTAGGACTAATTACGAACAGGGGTACATTCACTTTTACATTGTCTAATTTCAGAACAGGACCTGTGTTTATCAATACTATCCTTAACACTAATATATCATACATGCGCAATACTTTGCAGCAGCCATCTTATACCACACAAAAACACAAAACACAATCACCATATACAGTCTATACAGAAAAGCAGAAAAGGGGAAAACCCTCCAAATGCAGCCTCTGTTCAGCTCAGATCATTTGAGAAATTTAACACAAGATTAAAATAAACTACTTCAGGTCCTAAAGTAACAGAGACGACAATTTTACTGACCATGAATTCATAGCCCCCCTAAGCCCTCCTATAGTCTGTCTATTCAGATCAATAACAAATATTCTCAGAGAAGCTCAAGTATGAACCTTACAAATCAAAAGGATATGAAACCATTAATATTAATACAATAAGTTCCTATTTTTCCTGTCATTTCAACTTATTGAATTACTGCAAATTTCATAAAATGCAAACCTAAGAGACCCTTCGACCAGTTCTAAATTACTCATACACAATAAAAAAAAAAAAAAAAAAAAAAACAATAATAATAATGTCATAGCATAGCATGTAATGATCACAAAAATGGTCAAATAGTAGCTCATATCATTAAATGAATATGAAACAAGAACAAAAAGAGTCCTCAAATTCCAGATCTAAATTTAAAACCCTGGATAACATTCCTATGACAAAATTGCATAAAAAAAGAGATAAAAAGAAGCTAAGCAGTAAGAAGAACAGCGCCGCCATTCTCCTTAATCTTCTTCTCAGCAATCTTAGATATCAACTTAGCCTTAACAACAATAGGCTGAGAGTCGGGCAAAACACCCTTACCGAGAACCTTGAAGTAACCAAACTGGGTAACATCAATGACAGGAGCCTTGCCTTCCTTGGAAGCCTTCTCCTTGACATCTTGAGGAAGCATTGACCAAAGCTTGTCGATGTTGACGATGGGGCAGTGGAACCTGTTCCTGAGTTTGTGGAAGTAACGCATACCGACTTTGCCGAAGTAACCGGGATGGTACTTGTCGAACAAAATTCTGTGGTGGTGCATACCTCCGGCATTACCACGTCCACCTGGATGCTTTCTGTGCTTTCCGATACGACCGTGTCCTGCTGACACGTGCCCTCTCTTCTTCCTGTTCTTCTTCAATCGAGTCGTCATCTCTCTCCTCACTCAGGAATGGATTTGGAGGTCAAATGTGTGGAACGGCAGAGAACAAAAATTAGGGTTTTCAAGATGATGCTTTTATAACTGCTCTTTCTGGACTAGGGTTTTTTTTAATTGGGTTCTTAGAATTTTCGGATATTGGATGCTTACCATTCTTACCAACTTCTTCTTTTAATTAGCCCAAAGCCCAAATTTTCTTCTTCTTCCCCTTTTTTATGTTTTTTCATTTTCATTTTTGGGGGTGCATTTAGTAATTGGGGAGTCCAAAATTATTACTTGTATAATAGTGTAAAAAAAGGAAATTTTTTTACTTGTATATTATACTCTATAGTATGATTAGTATCACATATTTCATAATTATATACAAGTAATAAATTGATTAAAGGACGGGGCCTGGTAATATTGAAAATGGGATATGAGAATGTAAGAATATGATTAACGAGTTTTTTTTTTTTGAAACATATGATTAACGAGGTTAGTCATGAGAATAGAGAATATAAACATATAATATTTAAAGAATGAAAATATAAAGAGAGAAGAAATAAAGATGAGAGGAAGTAATGATTTGGTTAAAAAACAACCAAATTCATATTTCTAAGAAGATACATCTTAGTTGTTGAAATATAACATGTAAAATGATGCACACACTAATAAAGATAAGTAAAGTACTATAGTAATAGGTTGTAGTGCTAACGAACTTTTTATAATCCTCATTCTTCCGTATTTCCGTCCAACATAGCTACCAATATACCATGGAGTACAATAAACCAACATAGGTTGACATATACCAATACATTATACATACATAGACTTAAATTGTGGTTTTTTTTAGCTATATATTCAAATGCAAGGGCTCACTTGGTATCTAATAAATGGAAGTGAACTAATGATAAGACAGTCTTTAATTATAGGATTCCCTCTTAATAGTGGAGACTGTGGAACTGATAAGATTGCTGATGTAATAGTTCATACATCCTTATTTCTTTCTTTCCAAGCTTTTCAATCTTTATTTATGCATGCATGTCAACTTCACTTCTTTATTAGTAGGTTGTTAGCTTCAATTTGGTTTTTAATTACTCATACTGTTACCTTAATCGCCTCTGTTGAATTATGTGTTCTCCTTCAAAAACTCGATATTTTTTATGCTTAAAATGCCTCCATTATTAATAATTGTCATGCAATGATTTTGTCTGGTGGCTTTGCTTTAGATTAAGGGCTTCATCAACAGCACCAAAAAGAAAAGTTAATGGTAGATCTCCTTCCTCTCCCATGGTCCACACATCCGATTATATTCCTAATTTCTTTCGTCCATAACTCTTCCATCTAATGTTTTTACATGGTTTATAAACCTCTGATTGAACCTTAATTATTCACAGATTAAAGCGTAAATGAAACGTCACATGTCCCGATCAATTGGGTTCCACTAGTCTGTTCCTGATTTCTGGTTCTTATTTCCCCTGCAGGATTTTTGACTAGTTATCTGAGCTAGTGGGATCAACCGAAAGTTATTCCTGTGAAGTAATTCACAGCCAGGAAGCAAGTATTATTACTATGCAAATTCTTGTCTTTCAACCTTGATTGGGTCAAAGAAAGAATGAAGCCAAGCTTTCGATTGTAACAAAGGAAGTACAAAGTTTTTCTTTAAATTTCCTGCTCAATCCCACTTCAAGTAATGATTAAGCAAACATTCAATGTACTCACTCTAGTATTAGCCTATATTAGTGCAAATCAGGGGTTAGTTCCAGAATTGCTCAAGCTTAATTTTCGGGCTAGAATAAACTCCTGACTGTATTCTTGTAGCTACTATACGATTAGCAGCTTCAGTATAATGAACTCCATCCCAAACTATGGACTGTGATACATTGCTGCAGATGCTGTAACCTGGCTGCCCACATGTTGCGTTTCTGTCGTAGAAGTATGGAGCCCCACGACCACAGCAAGCTGCAAATGGGTTTTTGAATCCTAGAACAATACACCACATTTTTAACTTAAATTAAATTGAGAAATAAACAAGAATGATTAAACAACAGCAATAACTCAAAATTAATCTCGCTGGGGCACAACCTTATTACCCCTAAATAGTCATAATATTATATAATAATAAGCTTTAAGAGAGCTCAGAAAGTTATTACCATATTTTTCAGGGTTGGCAGAGAGATTGTATTTGACAGAATATACATCAACATAAACAATGACGGCATCCTTGTACACTGATCTTAGATCCTCAGACAGTGTGCGGAGCCCCTTATTGAAGGTTTTTGCAACTCGGTTATGTACACGAAGACATCCCACGCGATCAAGGTCACTGCTTTTGTGGGGATGCAGGGCAAGTTCTTTGGGTTGACAGCCTAAGGGCCCTGTGTTATGGATCCAAAATTTTCTCCCACCATATTGGTAGACTGTCTGTAATTATTTTAGCAATCACCTAACAATGAACCTGAATGTAGTCCAGAATCTAAATGCACAAGTTGAGAGCTTACCTGCACAGCCAACCTAATTTCTTCAAGAAAGGATGGGATTTTTTGAGCAACAGGATCATATGTTATATTTGATGCATAAAGGGCCAATAGAAGATCATTTTGTCCAATGTCAATCGTATAAAGTGCTCTGCGGAACCCTTCTTCGTCGATCAAGTCCCTGGATCCTGCATATAATGTAAGTCATCAGTGTCTAGATCATATACATATAATAGGCTTCATTCAAGAATTGTGGACTTGTTATGTAAGTAAATACTACTAATTTACCAAGTGAAAGAAGCTCAAGTGATCGATTTTTGAAGTGAATGAACTGACGAACTTGGACACTCAAAGCAAAAGGAACAAACTTTGGCAGCAGGGTTGCACCCGAGACAGCAAAGTTAACACCGCTGGTAAAATTTGGTGACAGTGAATCCAAGTATGGGCTCAGGTAGTTCAACTTCAGGTGCTCACCTGCCAGACAATGAATTAGATTTTTTCAAACATAGAAAAATAACACTCCCAACGATGGTACAAAGTTTACTTACAGAAGAAGTCAATTATAAGACGACCATCGCCTAATCGGCCTGTGCCCCTGTGGAAGAATGTAATACCATTCGGCAGGCCAATGGGAAGTCCAGTACCAGCTAGCACCCCTCCAGTATCTGAATTCGAGTCTCCAAAATTAACAACAAGGGGCCTCTTCAGACGTCCAGTACCTTCTACACCATTTGAGAGTGTTAGTAACAGCAGCAGCAGCAGTATGCTCATCCAACACCACATTGCACTCATCATCCTAATCTCCATCATTATTCCAGCGAGTCACTTATTCTCAGGCTTAGCATCTTTAATCCTCTCTTTTTATTTTTTTCTTGGTCAATTTTTATTTTATTTTCCAAAATACAGCAATTTGGCAAGAGGACATGATTTTTATCTCGAAAAGCAATAGAGAAACATTACAAATTGAAAATACAACCATTAGTAATTGTATTTAAATTTTGGCTCAATTAAAGATAGTTTATCTTCCCCTTGATCCTCAAAATAAGCTCAGATAAAAATTAAACAAATATTAAAATCGGTTCCTTACATACGCACAACTTTGGAAGTCTAGTATGAATTATAAAATAATGCATTAGATCTATTTAGATGTAAACAGCCACATGGATGCAGTAAACTTGAAAGTGAGATGTTTAGGATAACTCCTCTACATCACACCTTGACTTTGTAAGCAGATCTCAAATTTGTACATTGCATTTAAAGTAGGAAAACAATTGAAGGGTAGTCATTGTCTCAGTGAAGAGCAAAAAAGAGTAACTAGAGTGCGGTGAGCGTGGATCGAACACGCGACCTTCAGATCTTCAGTCTGACGCTCTCCCAACTGAGCTATCCCCGCTAGTTGAGGTTACAATGTGTTAAATACTTGACAGTAGACATTATTTTGAAAGCTACGTAGCTTGCAAACAAGTTCGTGAAGGAGAATCAAAGGATCAACACTTACTGTATCTATTTTATTATATGAAAAGGCCTTTAACACAAAAAAAAAAAAAAAAAAATTAATTCAATGGTCCTTCAACATTCCTGAATACAGAATGAGCAAACCTCCAAAAACCAGCAAAATCCAAATAATGCTGATAGACAGACATTGGAATCTCATACAAAAAGTAGTAGAACAATAATTAAACCTAACAACCAAAGAACGGATTAGAATAAAAAGGTAGATAGAAAATGCGGTGAGCGTGGATCGAACACGCGACCTTCAGATCTTCAGTCTGACGCTCTCCCAACTGAGCTATCCCCGCAACTTATGGTTAAGGTATGTTAGAAAAATTGACATCAAACAATCTTTTCAGAGAGCTTCATAGCTTACAAACAACCTAGTAATTGTATAATCACAGAATCTACAATCCTTTTTCTAATAATAGGAAGTTTCTTTTGTTTTTCTGAATGCGGAGGGAAGAAAATTACAAGAACCTAGCACAAGCAGATAGCCAAATAATTCTGACAGCCAGACTGAGACACTAGAATATCAAAAAAGTAGTAAACTAATGATTAGATTTAACAAATAGAGATTAATTTGTTTAAGGTGACTTATCAAAGTAATTGCAAAAGAGAGAATCAAAAGAAGGGAAGCCCCACAAGGCTGAGGCAATCATACTGATAATAAAGGACACAAAATTTAGGCCATCATTCATAATAAATGCATTATACACACTTTCTGCATTAGAAAATTTTGCATACTTTATTACTAACTTGCTGTTGTCACATTTTAATGGTCTTATGATTATGATTAGTAAACTCAATGATGGAATCAGACTACTAATGGACTACCACCAATGAATCCAACAAAACTTGTGGGATGTTTTAGCCTTTAAGAGAGTTATCACTTTCAACTTTCAAGCTTGTCCTCATCTGCATTATTTTGGTTTGGTATAATTGATTCCCTTCTTACCTGCTATGATTGTCCTCGCCGTATGCTAAAAGTAGATTATACAAACATACTCAATTATGAGGTGTATTTCAATTTATCCTTAACATAATTCAAGGAGAATCTAGAGCAGAGACAGATCATGTGTAACCACTAATAAGCCATGCAGAAAGATGGTAAGGTTCCATCTTAACTCATCTTTCTTATACATGGAAGTGCATTATGTATGTATTAGTTTTTGTTTCGAACTGATCCATGACTGAACTTATTGTTATTTTATCTAACTTAATTAATCATAATCTGCATTTTAGTTTTCCTTAAACAAGAACCTTTTAAGGTGAAAAAAATGACTCAAGTATGATGTATACAGCCTTTTTCTGTAAGTTGATGGATTTTGACTTATGAGTATCCGAATTACCTCTTTAAGTAAATGCCTTTCCTTGTGTCATGACACTTCATTTTTCAGTTGAGAGTTACCATACAGTAATCTTTCTGGTGGCTTTGCTCTTGGACTATTTGAACCCATATCATTGAGAAAATGAAAATAGAAAACTCTACCTAGGTTGGACAATTACTGACATGAAAAAACTTCACTATCATGTCATCTGCTAAGATACAAACTTTGGTATCAAAATTTTTCATAATTTAGCTTCCCCTTCATCCTCTACATTATTCAAGACCCAAGTTCAGATTGTCTGAGAAGAAGTTTGGATTTCCCCCCTTCATCCAGTAATAATTGTCACACTTTCCTGTTTTTAGTGTTCAGATACTTTGTCACTCATCAGCCATCACATTAACTAGCCTGGAGTACTGGGAAAATTTGATACATTTGTGTTAAATGAGTAATATATCATGCTTGGATTTCATATGATAGTGTCATTTGGAATGAGGGAGAGAAGGGTGCAATAAACACAAAGTGCATGTTAGCAAAATCATGTTTTATATATTAAACCAAATACTACTTAAAGTTGATGGATTGAGACTATACAACAATTACTACGGACGGAGAGAGTATAATATGCTTTGTGCAAGAAATTATATTGGACTAAATCAGTTGTAGATGACTCACCGGGAAAGCTAATTTCATTCCTTAGAGAAACAGATCTTTTGAGCAACAGGCTTTTAGGTTAGTTTTGATGAACAAAGGGTGATTGGAAGCTCAATTTTGTTCAATGCTAAGCATATAGTGCACCAGGGGACACCTCCTCATCAGTCAAGTCCCTTGTCCTGTGGCATAATATAGATTAGTTACTGAATTGGCTGTATCATGAAATAGATTCATTTGCATGAAGAAAAGTTAATGGGTTGAGTGTCAAATTGATTAATTTCATCCTCAAATATCCTTCTCTCTCTTCTTTTATATATATATATATATATATATATATATATATATATATATATATATATATATATATATATATATATATATAGAATGTGTGTATATAGTATGGTTGGGTGTTTCAAATTTCAAAATAGGAATCATAGTGCAATTCTGGACTGATAAGTGTGATAGCCAGTCAGGCCAATAGTAGTATATATAGTAGTTTAGTAAGGAGTAATATTAGTGGGGATTAAAAAAAAGAAAAAGAGAGTGCGGTGAGCGTGGATCGAACCCGCGACCTTCAGATCTTCAGTCTGACGCTCTCCCAACTGAGCTATCCCCGCATATTGTGATTCAAGTCTGTCAAAACAAACACAACAGTCAACAAAACTACTAAAGTTGCAAAGTTTTTTTAGGTGGTGCTTAAGAGCATAAATGAGGAAAATACTTGGTCAACAAAAACATTCATAGTTTCTACTTGAAAAAAAGGTGTCGTATAAGCTGTCCCCGAAATACAAATAGCAAGAAGTTTTACAGAATGGAGTGATCTTGAAAGTGTCTGGGAAGAGTTAAAATAAATAGTACCAAGTACTAGATCAAAGTTTCTCCTCACAGAAATGGATGCTCAGCAGAGATGATCTGATATTCAGAGGCAGAAATTCATATTCATATAACTTAATCTAATAAACAGAAGGTTCTGATAGCAATGAGTTGTAGGATGCCCTCTCTGCAGAACCTCTCAATCAAGCAAACTGCAAGTGAACTTCCCGTTTGAGAATGTGATCTTTTCTGCCCTTGTGACAGCATCAAGAGGAAGAGGAGCAAAACTACGTGATGGCCCGTAGAAATGTGGGAACCAATGGGTTCCCTCCACAAGCTCATATATCAATCCATCCCCAAGCTGCAAAAAAGATGTTGAGACTTAGATTGCTGCAGTAAGGGAACTGATACAGAAAACAAAAAGGGTATACAACCAATCATCGCATTGGTATATGATTTCACCAACACATTCATCAATCATCATATCCTGTCTGTTGATGATAATTTTGTTTAGAAGGTTCAAGATTCCGAATATCTGAAGTAAGTCAAGACATCTCACTGACAAATTTATCTTTCATTTCTATACAATGACGGAATGAGTAGTGATGCACCCCAGATCAAACCTCATTTCCTAAACAGGGGAGCAAAGCAAAGAAAAGTAACGAAAGCATGACCAATGAGATTAAATTCCATATTCCATAATAATATTTAATGGGAAAATTTCAACTATGAACTACAACAAATTGAATCAAAAGTTCTAATTGGAATTCACTATAGCACACCACATTGCTGCACATCAGTCATTTGGATTAAGGGTTTCATAAATACAACTTTCATGTATTGTATATGTAAAGCTGAATGAGCTTCCACATAAACGTATGTTAAATGCTGTGTATATGAATCTCTCCCCCATCCTCACCCAGAAGAGCCTCTTTATATATGTAGATGTAACGGTATATCATATGCTACTACAACTGGTATGATAAGTAATCACTGTTCAACTTTTCAACAGCCATATTTAGAGAGCATTAAAGCAGTGAAGAGTATGCTTTTACCATCATAAGATTAGATCAACCCATGTACTCAGCCAATAGACTAATGGAACAAGCATCTCCAAGAAAGCTGGGAAACAAGAACAAGTTTAACGGAGTTTGGACATTCGACAAAGAATTCAAAATCATTGATTGTAGCTTGTGCTCTCCAAATATTGAAAATGCATCACCTAAAAACCTATCCTAGAAGTATGTACATAACTTGATAGCTTATTATGAACAAAAATTGGGAGTTGGGAGTAATGTATACAACTAAATGCAGAATTGGATGATCACTGTCACCTCAAAATAAGAAAGAGAATTGAAAGCACCTTGTCTGAATCAACTTGAAGCAGGTATAACTCCTGATCAGTGTCTGTAAAAAATCTTTGCAAGGTTGGTTGTACCTGATAACACATGTCCCAATTGCTTAACTTGTATCTAATCAATCGCGAATATCAAGCTATATCTTAAGCAATCATACACATTCAAATGAAAAAAAATTGTTCTATTTAAGAATAAATAAAGAGAATGATTAAAAAAGAGAGAACGGTTAAGCCAAGTACAATATTTAATTCAATTGAACAACAAAATTAAAACTTGATTGACTTTACAAAACAAAAAAAAAAAATGTTTCTTTCGATGCCCAAATAGTGAATTTGAGCCCTTAATTTAATGGGCAGTAAATTATACAAGTATGTTGAATAAGCAAATATTGTGGAAAAAAGCAGGAAAGAAAAGGGGTTTGAAAAAGAAAGAACCTGAGAAAGAGTGCTGAGATGAAAACAAGCAGTAGATTTATCAAGATCGGCACCAAAAGTATGACCATTACTCTGGAAATCATCCCACTCTTTGGCGGTGCTTATTCTGTAAACGTACTTCTCCTCTTCCTTTCCATCCTTCTCCCGAGCCATTCGCAATACTACAACCTCCTCAACAGGACCAAATCAAGAATTATCTCCACTTCAATCTTGGTTTTTGGGGATTTTTTTAAGGGCATTTTGGGGATTAGTTGTCAAGAACTTATCGGGCATGAATGTAAAAAAAAACCATGTATGAATACCAAATTAATTTAATTAGATTATACTTCATAGTTAGAAGACGACTAGTCAAAATTGACTCGTCCTTAAATAAGAGAAGAGAAAAAAAAAATTGGCTCTTCCTTTACTTCCGATTGCCAAATAAAATGGCTCTTTTTAAGATGAAATCGTTCACACACCTTTATTAGCATGGGATTAGAAATCAATGATATATATGACTCGATTCATTAGACTAACCATGACATTGTCTTATAAATGTATTAAGTGAAACTAAATTTACTTCTACAATTACAAGTGATTGTGCCAAAAAAATTACAATTACACGAGATTGCTATTAGGTGGGTGGTAATGAAGCCTCAAGCATTTAGAGAACTTACCACATATCAAAATTCGCATGTAATGAGTACTTGAGTAGTAATATAAAACCTAATTCAATTTTCAATCTTAGTGTTTTCATGTAGCTACTCTGCAATCACTTCTTATCTTCCATCCTATTCCATCTTGATTGCATGACAATATGATATTCCCTTCCTCATATGCTCCACTTCAACTGTTAAATTCGTGTCAATCGACAACGACTAGCCGCATTAAGTCATTTATACATTAATCGAGAATACAATTAACTTTTTTAAAGACATCAACTAATAATTTATAACACGGATATTGAAATATTTAATACATCTACTAAGAAGCAAATTAAGTATCAAATTAATATCGAGTCATTTAGTAGGATTAAGATCAACAACTAGAGAACATGTTTCGGTGCTTTGCTAAAGAGCTATTGTGTGTACTACAATAATTGTGGTGAGGATTATTCGGGATTGAGCCATGGAACATGTTTGAATACGTGCTCGTGTGTGAGAGAGAGAGAGGTGAAAAGAAATGGAGAAAATGATTTAATATTTATAGGGTATTTTGAGGTTGTTACTTGTCCGTATAAAGTTACATATACATGGGTCTTGAAAAAAAAAAGTGAAAAAGTGTTATTGTATTAATAAATGCAATTATTTCCCATCAATTAGTCTAACATATCAAATTTGACATACCAGATGGCATTCTCGTAAATACTTGTACTAAGTTTTCATCTCAAATTGCAATATTTGTCCTCATTAATAGATGAAAAATACCCTTATAGCCTCATTTAAATAGATGAAAATAATCCCTAAAAAAAAAAAAGGGTTTTTCTACATTATAACCCTCTAACTTTCCGTTTTCTACGATGTGCCCTCCCTTTTTTAGAAATCTACATTGTAACCTCAAAATACATTTAGCTTCTATACGGTAACCTTGCCGTTAACAAATTCCGTTAGTGGGGCCCACTCATCACTTTATAATATTTTTTTTATCGATTTGCGTGTTGAAAATGGTTTCTTTAAAGGTTTTGAGAGCTATTTTGGACCTTAAGGAACCAAATTGAGCTCAGATTTGACAAAAAAATGACGCAAATGTCTCGTTTTGCGTATTAAATACATAAACACGCATTTCGAGACATTTCTTAATATGCAATACGAGACATTTGTGTTATTTTTTTGCTAAATCTGAGCTCAATATGGAACCTTTAGGGCCAAAATAGCCCCCAAAACCTTAAACGGAACCATTTTCAACACGCAAATCGATAAAAAAATATTATTAAGTGGTGAGTGGCACCCACTAACGGAATTTGTTACCGACAATATAACGGCAAAGTTACCGTATAGAAGCTAAATGTATTTTGAGGTTACAATGTAGATTTCTCAAAAAGGGGGCACATCGTAGAAAACGGAAAGTTAGAGGGTTATAATGTAGAAAAACCCAAAAAAAAAAAAAATAAACAAAGTCATTGAGGCTCATTAACTTGGTTTCTCATTCTCTCCTTAGGAGTTAGGACTAGGGACTTGGGGAGTATCAAGCATCTGCGGTTTAACCCAGGTAAAACCCTGCGCTCTCAACAGACAAACAATGGCTGTAAATTTGACATCGAAATCTGCTATAATCGGGGTTGGTGGAGGACCCTTGAATCATTCTTTCTCATCCAAGAACTCCAACCTTGGAATTAAATTTGCTCACTTTCAGCCATTTCATCTCAATCTCACTTTCAATCGTTCTGCAAAGCTGCGTACTTTGCCTCTAATTAGAGCTCAAACTGTTTCAGGTACTATTTCTCTGTGTTTTTGGGTTTTTAGTTATCAATTATTCTATCCTGGGTTTTCAAATGGGCAGTTTTTTTAATCATCGTGCTTGTTGGCAATTAGAGTATGTTCCAGAAACCAAGTTTTACAAAGTGGAGGCAATTCTCAGGTGCATTTTCTTTACTAATTACTATCCCTCTATTTCGATTAACAATTGAAATTAAGCAACACCCCTTAATTCAATGTTATGGATTCTACTGCAAAATTTTAATGGAATTCTTATAAAGAATGCATATCACATTCGCATTTCATTGACCGATACGAAAGGGGAATTATAGTTGATTAATAATAATGTGGTATCGCAGAAGTATTTTTTGTATATATTCATGTTCACTTCTGAATTTTTTATTTTTGGGGTGTTTTTCTGTGGTGCCTGTACTGCTGTGTTGATGAATCTTTTTGGTGAAAGACCATGGAGAATCCCCAAGGTTTCTGCGGTAAGAACTCATCTTCAACACACTTTATTATGTTCTGCCCATTGAACTTTGTGAATTATAATTGCAATGCTACACTTGCTCGTGTGTGCTGAATTATAATGCCTTCTATTTTACCAAAATACATATTAAACACCTATATTGAAATACATTAGAAATTTAGAATAGTAAGATGGTGAATGCATACCAAGAAGATATTTTGTTTAGTTTTTGTGTGTGTGCACGCGCGGGGGGAAGGGGGGAGGGATGGGGAATCCGGGAATGCTTACTGCTAAAGGCAGCTGCTCAAAAGACAAAGTGAGTAGGGAGTAGAGGAAGTCAATTTTCATTTTTCCCTATCATGCATAGTTGCATACCACTTAGAAGAGATGCTTAGGTTGCATCACCTATGTTATTGGGGCAATCAACATTGAGATAACCACATACTCCGTACATCATAACCAAAAATATTATCATCCTCTAATCAAATGATACATATGTGAATAAACTATGCCATGATGCCACTACATTCATATGTAAATCTTATGCGCACTTGTATGCCTCGGTTTCTTATATGTTTGGTTTGTTACATTGCTTTTCTTATGAAGAGATATACATTTATGTGGTAACTTATTTTGGTGTTTCTTCTTAATCCGATCACCCTTACTTTTATAAGATTAAGGCTTTGTTGATTGATTGATTGTTGATCTGATCATCCTTATTTTTTCTCAACAAGTGACAAACACTTTCTTAAGTGAGTGCATAACATGATTGAATGCTTTAGTTTGGGGTGACGCTACTATTGTTTGGAACTCATTGTCTTTTGTTTCTGGTTTGAGATCTTAAACTTTTTGTTCAATATTTTCTGGGATGGATTTAAGGCTTTGCTGAAGATGGGCATTCGCGGTGTCACGGTTTCTGATGTTCGAGGTTTTGGAGCACAAGGAGGAGTCGCAGAAAGACATGCTGGTTAGTACTTTCTGATGTTCAAACTAGGCTGTAAAGCAGCAGAAGAAACCAAATGGCATGGAAACTGTATTAAGTCATAGCCTGCCAAAAATATCATGACTCACATTTATTTTTCCTTCCACATATAGTATTATACTGAGGTCAATGTTTTGTATGAAAGGACTTCTGAGTTCTGACCAGTGTCATTAACACTTAAAATTACCCATCACTTTATGAACCGCAATCCCATTTTTTTGTAAGTTGCTTCTTGAACATTTCACTTTGGCCTCATTTGTATCCCCTCTCTCCAGAAGTGCATAGACTGAGCTTAATGGGTTTATCATAAACTCGATGCTCATGTGAACCTTAACAGTTTGCTGCTGTTTACTCTCTTCATCCAGAAATAATTGCCATATTTTTGCTAACCCCTCAAAAATACGGATATGAAGTGATTATACAGAAGTCCCCTTTTAACAGTTACGTCACTACATCCTCTCCCCATCAATTAACTTGTGTAGGGGCATATTAAGAAAACCACTTAGAAATTATTTCCAGTTTAGGAAAAATGACAACTTATTCCAGGCATCTTTAATTAGTATATGTGACTACTAATTCTAGACAGATTAATTCGATTGTAAGGATGCTGTACATATAATGTATTGTGCATATAGAGTAGCTCTTATGTACATTAGATAGAGTAGCTCGTATATTCCCCTGAATATAGTATTGTGCATGCTTGTTTGTCTGAAAATATAATTTTCAGAAAATGCTGTCTCTGTTTTACAGTCTTTGTGCATCATTTTAATTTGATGGTTTAATTTTACTTTTTATTTTTTCCCAGGATCTGAATTTTCTGAGGATAAGTTTGTAAACAAGGTTAAGATGGAAATAGTGGTCAGCAAAGATCAGGTGTTTAATGTCAAAAGCTAATACTATACTTTTATTGCCCTTTAACCTCAAACATCGAATTATTTTCTCTCATGTCTTGCCACTATACGTAAATAATTTTCTAATTGTTAGTGCATAATTTTCTGATTGTTTTATCATTGATCTATTCCAAGCCCTATTATGATTTATTAAAGTTCACTGTTACACCGTTTCAGGTTGATCCAATTGTGGACTTGATAATACAGGAAGCAAGGACTGGTGAAATTGGTGATGGAAAAATTTTCGGTAAGATGTCTTTAGGAAAATTGAAGTCCATATACTTGTTTGTTGCAGGACAAAGTCACTCTAGAAATATACAAAGTAAGATTTAGTAGACTTGCTGAAAATTTTTTATGAAGCTAGAGTTTTATTCTGCCACCTGCCTTCTCAACTTCAGATCATCTGCTTTTTGTACCATTTTGGAAATCTGCTCACTTAAAGCCCTTGCCTTCCCCATTTTACAAAGGATAACAAAGACTTACTGATACCAACTTTAAGTGTATAGTTGCTCTGGGCTCCTTGCAAGCTCACCTGCAAATAATGTGGAATGGATGAGAAATGCTTTTGCTGTACAAAATACTTGCATATTCAAGAAGAAATACACCAAAGTAAATGTTCACATTAGTTGTTCAGTTGTTATCCTACTACAATCAAGCTACAAACCAATACGCAGCTTTTGGCTCATAATATAATGTTGAGGCGCTAGACAAGGCCTAGTTAGGAATTACATTACAGTTAGGATTATAAAACTGCATGGAGGTTTTTCCTGGTATCTCAGAGTCAGAGGTATAGTTTTCTTTGGTTTATCTTGAAATATTTTCTAAGTTTAATGATAACTGGACTTGATGTAATGTAATGATTTGTGCAGTGCTGCCTGTTTCTGACATCATAAGAGTGCGCACTGGTAATAAGTCTTTCATTAGTTAGCACCTACAGATATACCTTTTCCACCTCTGCATCTTAATGAAGATTGCTTCTTGGCATGGCTGTGATATGCAGGTGAGCGGGGAGAAGAAGCAGAGAGGATGTCCGGAGGGCGGCATGACATGTCAAATCAGAGCAAGGTTTAAAAAGTTTGGGGCTCTGCCTTTGGGCAAAACATTGAGAAAATGAGAAGTCCTGCCAAGTTTTTGCAACTCTTTGCCCAAATTTTCTAACTTTCTTGAAATGATAATGATTAAAGTTTGCAATTAAGAAATTATGATTGGCATTTAGCTTGTGATATTCTTCCTTCGTTTTTTAAGTTGCACCATTTCCAATTTCTGGTTCAAGGTACCCTGAATTTTTGCTCATCCCTAATCATATGGTGAATAATTTCATTAGTGATGCACTTCTGTAACAATTTTGAATAAGGCATGTGACACACATAAGAACGGAACTACATAATGATTACTATATTGTCATATGATTTTTTCAAAATACGGTAGTACAAAATAATTATTGACCGCGTCGATACAAGTATTAAAATGTTAAATTAGAGGAAAAAAAGAAATAAGCTAAATAGCCGACAAGTATTCATAAAGGTAACTCCGCACAAGGGTAGTTTTTTTCTTCTCATTTGATTTTTGTTTTTTTTACTCATTTAAAATAGTAGTTAAAAAAAACAAAGTATTAAATGAGCAAAAAAATTCATCAGATACACCTTGAATCCGAGTGCATATAAATTATTTTACTACGAGTTGGCAAATCCAAAAAAAATAAATAAATGAAAGATAGGTCCAAAAGCAGCAAGCCAAATATATAAAGGCATAAATGATGAATAAACTAAAATAAAGCCCCATACAATTGGGAATAGAGAGTCAAGAGAGATCTTCCACAGTTGCACACCTCGTCATTCCAAAAATTAACTTTTATTTTTCAGATTTCCTCATTTCTTTCTTCTATCTCAAATTTCTTCCTTGCTCAGGTTCATTTCTTCCTTGCTCAGGTTCTTTTCCTCTTACCCATTTTTTTATAGTTCATGCACTATCCATATGTTAATTGAGTTTTAATTCTTGATCTGTTAATCATAGGATGTTAATTCTCGATTTAATTCTTCATTATGATTTCTTAATTCCCCTCAAGTATGTTGTGAATCTTTGTCTTAATTTGCAGTTTAGTATACAATAATTTGTACATTTCCTTGTGTTTTCCTCTTGAACTAGAATAATTATCTTTGTGATTCATATTATTGCCATAGAAAATGTGATGGAGTTTATAATCTGGGATTTAAAATTGTGTAATTCGCAACAAGATTTTGTCTTTTTTTCTTTTGCCATTAATTATTCTAATTAGAATTTGGAAGACGTTTGTAATGTGGCTGAGATCTGGGTGTTGGGAACCAAAATTATGGACTTGAATATGTAATCAGTATAATACAATGTATTTTGATCCACATTTCGTTGAGTTGAATCAAATGTTTTACCACATGATTTGTTATGCTACCTTAATAAATTCATTGTAAATGGAAACTTTAGGGTCTAATACTATTTATATTGTACGGAATATATGATTTGCAATACAAATTTTGTAGATTACAATTTGACATCATATATTAATAAGGCTAAATTTAGATTGTTGGAGTTGAGAGGAAGCGAAGATGGGGCTTACTTTCACCAAGCTATTTAGCAGACTATTCTCCAAGAAGGAGATGCGTATACTTATGGTAGGTCTCGATGCGGCTGGTAAGACTACCATCTTGTATAAGCTCAAGTTGGGAGAAATTGTCACCACCATCCCCACCATTGGTATGTTTATCTTCATCGCGTTTTAAAGGTAATGATTATTGAAAGAGGTGGAATCTTGAGGGAGTTGCTTCTCATTTTCTTTGTTCTTTTTGTTTAACAGGATTTAATGTGGAGACTGTTGAGTACAAGAACATCAGCTTCACTGTGTGGGATGTTGGAGGTCAGGACAAGGTATATACACTTTGACTAGTTGAAATGAATATGTTCTTTTAATTTTTATAGTGAGCCAATATTTTTAGAATCGTTTTACCTTGACAAACTATGAAATTCAAACAATTTTTCTGCATTGGTGTTTGGAACTAGAGCTGTCAAAAGTTGACCCGACCCGAAATACCGACTCAAACCCGATTATTAACCGACCTATCTAAACCCGAAAAATGGTGACCCAAACCCAACCTGACTTGACCCGACCTGAAACCAACCCTAGACCCGAGTATGTGAGACCCGAACCCGACTGACCTAGAGATGACCCAACTCGAATGTAATCCTTAAATTATTGACCTGAACCGAACCCGACTTGAACCGAAATTGACCCAAACTCGTTTTAACCCTATAAAACCCGAATTTAACCCGACTTATTACTAACCAGACCTGAACGACCCGAATTTAACCCAACACTCGAAATCAACCCGACTTGTTATTGACCCGACCCGAGTTTTACTAGACCTATTACTAACCCGACCCAAAAATTCAACCTCATCTGTTACAAACCCGACTCGAAATCAACCCGACTTGTTATTGACCCAACCTAAATTCAACCTAAATTGTTTCTGACCCGATTTCAAATCACCTTAAATGCAATTTAGACCACCTTATTATTGTTGATAAAAGCATTTTGTCTAGAGAGACCAAGTCGGTCCAGGCTAGCAAAAGAAAGGAGTCTCATCGTCAAATTTAAGAGTTAAATATAGTATATATTTGTTGTATGGTCAAAGGTGATAATTGAAACCCGTAAATTATTGACTTGAACCGAACCCGACTCAAACCCGAGAATGACCCGACCTGATTATAACCCGCAAATTATTGACTTGAACCGAGCCCGACTCGAACCCGAGAATTACCCTAACCCGTTTTAACCCGAATTAAACCCGACCTATTGCTCACCCGACACGAATGTAACCCGACTTGTTATTAACCCGACTCAAACCTGATAAAAAGAATGACTCGACGTGACTCGACTAAAGAATGACCTTACCCGAACCCGACCCGCATAGGTTATGAAATTATTCCGAATTGACCCGACCCACAAAGGTTATGGAATTAATTTGAATTGACCCGACCCACTCTTATCGACCCAAACCCGACCCGTTTACCCGAATTGACAACTCTACCCGAATCCACCAAAATTTCTCAAAAAGTGTGGATATTAGCCTTTAATTTTGTAATTTTTGACTTTTTTCGCCCGTAAATAAAACTTGCCGAAATATTAACCATGATCCCTAATACTGTCCGGGAGTCCTATTGGGTGGGTGAAACCATCCAATTTGCCTTTAAACGACCAATTTACTGGTTTACAACTTGCACCGATTTCATCAACTCAAGCCTACCACGAACATTTATGACAACATATAACGATCGTATATGGTTCCAAACGGCATTATATGATCTCGAGATGTATCTCCTATAATCTAAAGGCTTTTCGACACCGGGCCCCGAATCCACCAAAATTTCTTAAAAAATGTGGATATTAGCCTTCAATTTTGTAATTTATGATTTTTTTTCGCCCGTAAATAAAAATTGCCGAAATGTTTACCTTGATCCCTAATACCGTGCGTGAGTCCCATTGGGTGGGTGGAACCATCCAATTCGCCTTTAAACACCAATTTACCGATTTACAACTTGCACCGATTTCATTAACTCAAGCCTACCACGAACATTTATGACAACACATAATGATTATATATGATTCCAAGAGGCATTATATGACCCCGAGATGTATCCCTTAAATTTTCGAAGCTTTTCGACACCGGTCATCGAAATCTCCAAAATCTCTCAAAAAGCGTGGATATTAGCCTTCAATTTTGGAATTTTTTGACTTTTTTTCGTCCGGAAATAAAAATTGCCGAAATGTTTACCATGGTCACTAATATCCTCTTGGGAGTTCAATTGGGTGGGTGGAACCATCAAATTTGCCTTTAAACTTCCAATTTACCGATTTAAAATTTGCACTGATTTCTTTAACTCAAGCCTACCATGAACATTTATGACAACATATAATGATCATATATGATTCAAAACGTCATTATATGACCCCGAGATGTATTCCTTAAAAACTCAAGACCTTTCGACATTGTGATCCGAAACCTCCAAAATTTCTCAAAAAGAGTGGATATAAGCCTTCAATTTTTGAATTTTTTTGACTTTTTTTCACCCGCAAATAAAAGTTGTCGAAATTTTTACCATGGATCTTAATACCATCTAGGAGTCCAATTGGGTGGGTTGAACTATCCAATTTTCCTTTAAACAACCAATTTACCGGTTTACAACTTGCACCGATTTCATTAAATCAAGTCTACCACGAAAATTTATGACAACATGTAATGATAAAAAATGGTTCCAAACGGCATTATATGACCCCGAGATATATCCCCTACAATTTAAAGGCTTTTCGACACCGGGCCTCGAAACCTACAAAATTTCTTAAAAACGTGGATCTTAGTCTCAAATTTAGAATTTTTTTTTACTTTTTTTTGCCCAAAAACAAAAATTGCCGAAATGTTTACCATGGTCCCTATTATCCTCTAGAAGTCCAATTGAGTAGTTGGAACCATCCAATTTGCCTTTAAGCGGCCAATTTAGCGGTTTACAACTTGCACCGATTTAATTAACTCAAGTCATGAACATCTATGACAACATATAATGATCATATATGGTTCCAAACGGCATTATATGACCCCAAATGTATTCCCCAAAATATCAATACTTTTCGACATCGGACCCCGAAACCTCTAAAATTTCTCAAAACCCGTGGACATTAACCTTCAATTTTGGGAATTTTTACTTTTTTCGCCCAAAATAAAAATTGCCGAAATGTTTACCACGTTCCTTAATACCTTCCAGTAGTCCAATTGGGTGGGAGAAACTATTTAATTTGCCTTTAAACGGCCAATATACTGGTTTACAACTTGCACCGATTTCATTAACTCAAACCTACCACGAACATTTATTACAACAAATAATGATCATGTATGGTTCAAACGACATTATATGACCCTAAGATGTATTCCCTAGAATCTCCAGGTTTTTAGATACCGGGCCTTAAAATTTCCAAAATTTATCAAAAAGCGTGGATATTAAGCCTTTATTTTTGGAATTTTTGAAATTTTTTCGCACGGAAATTATAATTGCCGAAATGTTTACCATGGTCCCTAATACCCTTCCAGGAGTCCTATTGCGTGGGTTGAACTATCCAAATTCCCTTCAAACGACTAATTTACTGGTTTACAACTTACACCAATTTCATTAAATCAAGCCTACCACGAATATTAATGACAACATATAATGATCATAAATGACTCCAAATGACATTATATGACCCCGAGAAGTAGCCCCTATAATTTAAAAGCTTTTCGACATCGGGCCCCGAATCAACCAAAATTTCTCAAAAAGCGTTGATATTAGCCTTCAATTTTGTAATTTGTGACTTTTTTTCGCCCGTAAATAAAAATTGCCGAAACATTTACCATGATCCCTAATACCGTCCGGGAGTCTCTTTGGGTGAGTAGAACCATCCAATTTGCCTTTAAATGACCAATTTACCGGTTTACAACTTGCACTTATTTAATTAAATCAAGCCTACCACGAAAATTTATGACAACATATAATGATCATAAATGGTTACAAACGGCATTATATGACCTCGAGATGTATCCCCTAAAATTTAAAGGCTTTTCGACATCGGACCTCGAAACCTACAAAATTTCTCAAAAACGTGGATCTTAGCCTTCAATTTCGGAATTTTTTTTGACTTTTTTTGCCTGAAAACAAAAATCGCCGAAATATTTACCATGGTCCCTATTATCCTCCAGGGTAGGTGGAACCATCCAATTTATCTTTAAACGACCAATTTACTGGTTTACAACTTGCACCGATTTAATTAACTCAAGTCTATCACGAACATCTATGATAACATGTAATGATCATATATGGTTCCAAACGGCATTATATGACCCCAATTGTATTCCCCAACATCTCTATACTTTTAGACACCTGACCACGAAACCTCTAAAATTTCTCAAAATGCGTGGACATTAACCTACCATTTTGGAATATTTAGACTTTTTTCGCCAAAAAAAAAAATTACCGAAATGTTTACCACGTTCCTTAATACCCTCCTGTAGTCCAATTGGGTGGGAGGAACCATTCAATTTTCTTTTAAACGGCCAATTTACCGGTATACAACTTGCACCGATTTAATTAATTCAAGCCTACCACAAACATTTATGACAATATATAATGATTATATATGATTCCAAACGGCATTATATGACCCCGAGATGTATCCCTTAAATTTTCGAGGCTTTTCAACACCGATCATCGAAATCTCTAAAATTTCTCAAAAAGCGTGGATATTAGACTTCAATTTTGTAATTTTTGATTTTTTTCGCCCGTAAATAAACATTTTCGAAATGTTTACAATGATCTCTAATACCGTGCGGGAGTCCCATTGGGTGGGTAGAACCATTCAATTTGCCTTTAAACGACCAATTTACAACTTGCATCGATTTCATTAACTCAAGCCTACCACGAACATTTATGACAACATATAATGATCATATATGGTTTCAAACGGCATTATATGACCCCGAGATGTATCTCCTATAATCTAAACGCTTTTCGATACAGACCCCCGAAACTTCTACAATTTCTCAAAAAGTGTGGATATTAGCCTTCAATTTTGGAATTTTTTGACTTTTATTTCGCCCGTAAATAAAAATTATCGAAATGTTTACCATGGTCCCTAATATGCTCCGAGAGTCCAATTTGGTGGATGGAACCATCCAATTTGCCTTTAAACGACCAATTTACCAGTATACAACTTGCACCAATTTCATTAACTCAAGCCTACCACGAACATTTATGACAATATATAATGATTTCAAACGGCATTATATGACCCCGGGATGTATCCCCTAAATTTTCGAGGCTTTTCGGTCATTCAAATCTCCAAAAATTCTCTAAAAGTCTTCCATTTTGGAATTTTTTACTTTTTTTCGTTCGGAAATAAAAATTGCCGAAATGTTTACCATGGTCACTAAGACCCTTTGGGGGTCCAATTGGGTGGGTTGAACTATCCAATTTGCCTTAAAACGACCAATTTACCGGTTTAAAACTTGCACCAATTTCATTAAATCAAGCCTACCACGATTATTTTTGACAACATATAATGATCATAAATGACTCCAAACGGCATTATATGACCCCGAGATCTAGCCCCTATAATTTCAAGGCTTTTCGACATCGGACCCCGAATACACCAAAATTTCTTAAAAAGCGTGGATATTAGCCTTCAATTTTGTAATTTTTGACTTTTTTTCGCCCGTAAATAGAAATTGCTAAAATATTTTTCATGACCCCTAATACCGTCCGGGAGTTCTATTGGATGGGTGCAACCATCCAATTTTGCCTTTAAACGACCAATTTACCGGTTTACAACTTCCATTGATTTCATTAACTATAGCCAACCACGAACATTTATGACAACATATAATGATCATATATGGTTCCAAACGTCATTATATGACCCCGAGATGTATCTCCTATTATCTAAAGGCTTTTCGACGTCGGGCCCCAAAACCTCCAAAAGTTTGGATATCAGCATTCAATTTTGGAATTTTTTGACTTTTTTTCGCCCGGAAATAAAAATTGCCGAATTGTTTACCATGGTCCCTAATATCCTTCGGGAGTCCAATCTGGTGGATGGAACCATCCAATTTGCCTTTAAACAACCAATTTACCGGCATACAACTTGCATCGATTTTATTAACTCAAACCTACCACGAACATTTATGACAATATTTAATGATTATATATGATTCCAAACGGCATTATATGACCCCGAGATGTATCCCATAAATTTTAGAGGCTTTTCGACACCGGTCATCAAAATCTCCAAAATTTCTAAAATAGCGTGGATATTATCCTTCAATTTTAGAATTTTTTGACTTTTTTTGGTCTGGAAATAAAAATTGCCGAAATGTTTACCATGGTCACTAATACCATCCAGGAGTCCAATTGAGTGGGTTGAACTATCCAATTTGCCTTCAAACGACCAATTTACCGGCATACAACTTGCACCGATTTTATTATATATGATTCCAAATGGTATTATATGACCCCGAGATGTATTCCTTTAATTTCCGAGGCTTTTCGACACCAGTCATCGAAATCTCTAAAATTTCTCAAAAAACGTGGAAATTAGTCTTGAATTTTGTTATTTTTTGGTTTTTTTTGCTCGTAAATTAAAATTGCTAAAATGTTTACCATGATCCCTAATACCGTCCGAGAGTCCCATTGGGTGGGTGGAACCATCCAATTTGCCTTTAAACGACTAATTTACCGATTTACAACTTGCACCGATTTCATTAACTCAAGCCTACCACGAAGATTTATGACAACATATAATGATCATATATGGTTCCAAACGGCATTATATTACCCCGAGATGTATCTCCTATAATCATAAGCTTTTCGACACCGGTCCTTAAAACCTCCAAAATTTCTCAAAGAGTGTGGATATTAGCCTTCAATTTTGGAATTTTTTGACTTTTTCTCGCTCGGTAATAAAAATTGCCGAATTGTTTACTATGGTCTCTAATACTGTTCGGGAGTCCAATTTGGTAGATGAAACCATCCAATTTGCCTTTAAACGACCAATTTACCGGCATACAACTTGCACCGATTTCATTAACTAAAGCCTACCACGAACATTTATGACAATATATAATGATTTTATTAATTTCAAACGGCATTATATGACCCCGAGAAGTAGCCCCTATAATTTAAAAACTTTTCGACACCGGGCCCCGAATCCACCAAAATTTCACAAAAAGCGTGGATATTAGCCTTCAATTTTGTAATTTTTGACTTTTTTTCGCCCGTAAATAAAAATTGCCGAAATGTTTACCATGATCCCTAATGGTAGTCCCATTGGATGGGTGGAACCATCCAATTTGCCTTTAAACAATCAATTTACCGGTTTACAACTTGTACTGATTTCATTAACTCAAGCCAACCACGAACATTTATGACAACATATAATGATCATATATGGTTCCAAATGGCATTATATAACACCGAGATGTATCCCCTAAAATATCAAGGCTTTTCTACGCTGGTCCCCAAAACCTCCAAATATTTTCAAAAATCGTGGATATTAGCTTTCAATTTTATAATTTTTTGACTTTTTTTTCGCTCGTTAATAAAAAATTCCGAAATGTTTATAATGATCACTAATACCGTCTGGTAGTCCCATAGTGGATGGAACCATTCAATTAGCCTTTAAAAGACCAATTTACCGGTATACAATTTGCACCAATTTCATTAACTCAAGCCTACCACGAACATTTATGACAATATATAATGATGTTATATGGTTCTAAACGGCATTATATGACCCCGAGATCTATCCCTTAAATTTTCCGAGACTTTTCGACACCTGTCATCGAAATCTCCAAAAATTCTCTAAAAGCCTTCAATTTTGCAATTTTTTGACTCTTTTTCGTTTTGAAATAAAAATTGCCGAAATCTTTACCATGGTCACTAATACCTTTTGGGAGTCCAATTGGTGGGTTGAAATATCCAATTTGCCTTCAAACCACCAATTTACCGGTTTAAAACTTGTACTAATTTCAAGAAATCAAGTCTACCATGATTATTAATGACAACATATAATGATCATAAATGACTCTAAACGGCATTATATGACCCCGAGATGTAGCCCATATCATTTCAAGGCTTTTCGACACCGGGCCTAGAATCCACCCAAGTTTCTAAAAAAACGTGGATATTAGCCTTCAATTTTGTAATTTTTGACTTTTTTTCCCCAGTAAATAGAAATTGCCGAAATATTTATCATGATCCCTAATACTGTCCGGGAGTCCCATTGGGTGGGTGAAACCATCCAATTTGCCTTTAAACGACCAATTTATCGGTTTACAACTTGCATCGATTTCATTAACTCAAGCCAACCACGAACATTTATGACAACATATAATGATCATATATGGTTCCAAACGGCGTTTTATGACACCGAGATGTATCTCCTATAATCTAAAGGCTTTTCGACACCGGGCCTCGAATCCACCAAAACTTCTCAAAAAGTGTGGATATTAGCCTTCAATTTTGTAATTTTTGACTTTTTTTTCGCCCGTTAATAAAAATGGCCGAAATGTTTACCATGATCCCTAATACCGTCTAGGAGTCCCATTGGGTGGGTGGAACCATTCAATTAGCCTTTGAACGACCAATTTACCGGTTTACAACTTGCACCGATTTCATTAAATTAAGCCTACCACGGACATTTATGACAACAAATACTGATCATATGTGGTTCCACACGACATTATATGACCCAAAGATATATTCCCTAGAATCTCAAGGCTTTTCGATATCGGGCCCTGAAATTTCCAAAATTTCTCAAAAAGCGTGGATATTAGCTAGGAATGGCAACGGGTCGGATTCGGGTCGGACCTCACAGGATCTGAATCCGACCCGACCCGAGTAATAAACGGACTATAAATTCGGGTCCGAGACCGAATCCGAGTCCAGGTCAATGTAATCCGAGTCCGAATCCGCTGGATTTTCGGACCTCCAAACTGCCGAACCTCCGAATCCAAATTCGACTGATACACACCAGAAGCGTTAATATCAACAACCAAAAATGTAAAAATTAAAATTCAACCTTAAAATTTTTAAGCAAATGTAAATTTATGAGTATTTTACTATTTTATACTTGTATGAAATAATACATATTATATATATAAAAATAAATAAAAATAAACAAAATAGCCAAAAAAACACAACCAAGTCGGAGATTAGAAGGCACCCAAACACAATAATCTTGCTAAATTGCTAAGTATTTGTGAGCTTGTGACTTTGACTCTTCAAAAAACATTACTCTTATGATAGATATACTCTTGAATTACAGTGAGAAAGTAAGAAATGAGGTGTTAAGAGAGGAGAGAGAAAGAGTTGAGATGGAAAGGGAAATGAATAAATGAAGGAGGGGTGGCGACCACATGTGAAAAGGAACGAAGGAGGGTTGTTAGGGCATTAATATATTTACTATATATAAATAATAAAAAAAAAATAAGTGCATGTCTACTATTTGTCGGACTCGGGTTATTTCGGATCGGACTCTACACTGGATCCGAGTCCGATCCGGCTCCCATTAGGAGTCGGACTTTATTTGGTGGATTCGGATTCGGACTTTTAAATATCAGATTCGTATCGGACTTTTTCCTTCGGATCGGGTCGGACTCGAATCGGATCCGAACTAAATTGCCATCCCTAAGCTTTATTTTTGGAATTTTTATACTTTTTCACCTGAAAATTATAATTACCGAATTGTTTACCATGTTCCCTAATATCCTCTGAGAGTCCAATAGGGTGGGTTGAACTATCCAATTTGCCTTTAAACGGCCAATTTACCGGTTTGTAACTTGCACCAATTTCATTAAATCAAACCTACCACTAACATTTATGACAACATATAATGATCATAAATGACTCCAAACGGCATTATATGACCCTCAGAAGTATCCCCTATAAATTCAAGGCTTTTCGACACCGGGTCCCGATTCCACTTAAATTTCTAAAAAAGCGCGGATATTAGCCTTCAATTTTATAATTTTTGACTTTTTTTCACCCTAAATAAAAACTTCCGAAATTTTTACCATGATCCCTAATACTTTTTGAGAGTCCCATTGGGTGGGTGAAACCATCCAATTTGCCTTTAAACGATCAATTTACAGGTTTACAACTTGCACCGATTTCATTAACTCAAGTCTACAACGAACATTTATGACAACAAATAATGATCATATATGGTTCCAAACGGCATTATATGACCCCGAGATGTATCCCTTAGAATTTCAAGACTTTTCGACACCAGGTCACGAAACTTCCAAAATTTCTCAAAAAGCGTGGATATTAGTCTTCAATTTTTTTCTATTTTTTTACTTTTTTGCCCGAAAAAAAATTGGCGAAATTTTTACCATGGTTCCAATTATCCTCCGGAAGTCCAATTGGGTTGGTGGAACCATCCAATTTGCCTTTAAACAACCAATTTACCGGTTTACAACTTGTACTGATTTCATTAACTCAAGCCAACCATGAACATTTATGACAACATATAATGATCATATATGGTTCCAAATGTCATTATATGACACTGAGGTGTATCCCCTAAAATATAAAGACTTTTCTACGCTGGTCTCGGAAACCTCCAAAAATTTTTCAAAAAGCGTGGATCTTAGCCTTCAATTTTATAATTTTTGACTTTTTTTCGCCCGTTAATAAAAAATTCCGAGATTTTTACAATAATCCCTAATACTGTCCGGGAGTCCCATTCGATGGGTGGAACCATTCAATTTGCCTTTAAACGACCAATTTACCGATTTACATCTTGCAACGATTTCATTAACTCAAGCCTACCACGAACATTAGTGACAACATATAATGAACACATATGGTTTCAAACGGCATTATATGACCCCGAGATGTATCTCCTATAATCTAAAGGCTTTTCGACACTGGGCCCCGAAACCTCCAAAATTTCTCAAAAAGTGTGGTTATTAGCCTTCATTTTTGGAATTTTTTGACTTTTTTTTCGCCCGGAAATAAAAATTTCCGAATTGTTTACTATGGTCCCTAATATCCTTCGAAAGTCCAATTTGGTGTATGGGAACCATCCAATTTGCCTTTAAATGACCAATTTACCGGTATACAACTTGCACCGATTTCATTAACTCAAGCCTACCATGAACATTTATGAAAATATATAATGATTATATATGATTCCAAACGGCATTATGTGACCCTGAGATGTATCCCTTAAATTTTCGAGGCTTTTCGACACCGGACATCGAAATCTTCAAAAAATTTCAAAAAGCGTAGATATTAGCCTTCAATTTAAGAATTTTTTTACTTTTTCTGAAATGTTTACCATGGTCACTAATACCTTTTGGGAGTCCAATTGGGTGGGTTGAACTATCCAATATGCCTTCAAATGACCAATTTACCGGCAAACAACTTGCACCGATTTCATTAACTCAAGCCTACCACGAACATTTATGACAATATATAATTATTATATATGATTCCAAACGGCATTATATGACCCCGAGATGTATCCCTTAAATTTTCGAGTGTTTTCGACCCCGAGCCCCGAACCACCAAAATTTCTCAAAAAGCGTGGATATTAGCCTTCAATTTTGTAATTTTTGACTTTTTTTCGCCGGTAAATAAAATTGCCGAAATGTTTACCATGATCCATAATACCGTCCGGGAGTCCCATTGGATGGGTGGAACAATCCAATTTGCCTTTAAACGACCAATTTACCGGTTTACAACTTGCAACGATTTCATTAACTCAAGCCTACCACGAACATTTATGACAATATATAATGATTATATATGGTTCCAAACGACATTATATAACCCCGAGATATATCTCCTATAATCTAAAGGTTTTTCGACACCGCGCGTAGAAACTTCCAAAATTTCTTAAAAAGTGTGGATATTAGCCTTTAATTTTGGAATTTTTGGACTTTTTTTCGCCCGGAAATAAAAATTGCCGAATTGTTTACCATGGTCCGTAATACTTTCCGGGAGTCTAATTTGGTGGATGGAACCATCCAATTTGCCTTTAAATGGCCAATTTACCGATATACAACTTGCACCGATTTTATTAACTCAAGCCTACCACGAACATTTATGAAAACATATAATGATTATATATGATTCCGAACGGCATTATATGACCCCGAGATGTATCCCTTTATTTTTCGAGGCTTTTTGACACCGGTCATCGAAATCTCCAAAAATTTCTCAAAAAGCGAGGATATTAGCCTTCAATTTTGGAATTTTTTGTTTCTTTTAATTTCGTTCGGAAATAAAAATTGTCTAAATGTTTATCATGGTCTCTAATACCTTATAGGAGTCCAATTGAACCATCCAATTTACCTTTAAACTGTCAATTTACTGATTTAAAACTTGCAATTATTTCATTAACTCAAGCCTACCACGAACATTTATGACAACATATAACGATCATATATGGTTCAAAACGTCATTATATGACCCTGAGATGTATTCCCTAAAAACTCAAGACAACATATAATGATCATATATGGTTCCAAACGGCATTATATAACCCTAAATGTATTCCCTTAAATCTCAATACTTTTCGACACCGGCCCCAAAACCTCCAAAATTTCTCAAAAAGGAAGGACATGCATTAACCTTCAATTTTGGAATTTTTGTCTTTTTTCGCCCGACAATTAAAATGCCGAAATGTTTACCACGTTCCTTAATACCCTCCAGTAGTCCAATTATGTGGGAGGAACCATTCAATTTGCCTTTAAACGACTAATAAACCGGTTTACAACTTGCACCGAATTCATTAAATTAAGCCTACCACGAACATTTATGACAACAAATAATGATCATATGTGGTTCCACACGACAATATATGACCCTAAGATGTATTCCCTAGAATCTCAAGGCTTTTCTATATCGGGCCCTGAAATTTCCAAAATTTCTCAAAAAGCGTGGATTTTTGGAAATTTTTAACTTTTTTCACCCGAAAATTATAATTACCGAAATGTTTACCATGGTCCCTAATATCCTCCGGGAGTCCAATTGGGTGGGTTGAACTATCCAATTTGCCTTTAAACGGTCAATTTACCGGTTTACAACTTGCACCAATTTTATTAAATCAAGCCTACCACGAAAATTTATGACAACATATAATGATCATAAATGACTCCAAACGGCATTATATGACCCCGAGAAGTATCCCCTATAATTTCAAGGCTTTTCGACATCGGGCCATGAATCCACCAAAATTTCTCAAAAAGCGTGGATATTAGCCTTCAATTTTGTAATTTTTGACTTTTTTTCACCCGTAAATAAAAATTGCCGAAATGTTTACTATGATCCCTAATACCGTTCAAGAGTCCCATTGGGTGGGTGGAACCATCTAATTTGCCTTTAAACGACCAATTTACAGGTTTACAACTTGAACCGATTTCATTAACTCAAGCATACAACGAACATTTATGACAAAAAATAATGATCATATATGGTTCCAAATGGCATTTTATGACCTCGAGATGTATCCCTTAGAATTTCAAGACTTTTCGACACTAGGTCACAAAACCTCCAAAATTTCTCAAAAAGCGTGGATATTAGTGTTCAATTTTGTGATTTTTTTACTTTTTCGCCCGAAAAAAAAAAATTGGCGAAATGTTTACCATGGTTCCTAATATCCTCCGGAAGTCCAATTGGGTTGGTGGAACCATTCAATTTGCCTTTAAATAACCAATTTACCGGTTTACAACTTGTACTGATTTCATTAACTCAAGCCAACCACGAACATTTATGACAACATGTAATGATCATATATGGTTCCAAATGGCATTATATGACACCGAGATGTATCCCCTAAAATATCAAGACTTTTCTACACTGGTCCTCGAAACCTCCAAAAATTTTCAAAAAGTGTGGATATTAGCCTTTAATTTTTGTAATTTTTGACTTTTTTTCGCCCGTGAATAAAAATTTCCGAAATGTTTACAATGATCCTTAATACCGTCCGGTAGTCCTATTGGGTGGGTGGAACCATTCAATTTGCCTTTAAACGACCAATTTGCCGATTTACAACTTGCACTGATTTCATTAACTCAAGCCTACCACGAACATTTATGACAACATATAATGATCATATATGGTTTCAATTGGCATTATATGACCACGAGATGTATCTCCTATAATCTAAAGGCTTTTCGACATCGGGCCCCGAAACCTCCAAAATTTCTCAAAAAGTGTGGATATTAGCCTTCAATTTTGGAATTTTTTGACTTTTTTTTGCCCGAAAATAAAAATTGCTGAATTGTTTACCATGGTCCTTAATACCCAACGGGAGTCCAATTGGGTGTGTAGAACCATCCAATTTGCTGTTAAACGACCAATTTACTGGTTTACAACTTACACCGATTTACCGGTTTACAACGGCCAATTTAATTAACTTGCACCGAACCGGATTTGAACCGAAATTGACCCTTACCTGTTTTAACCAGTCAAAACCCGAATTTAACCCGACTTGTTACTAACTAAACCTGAATTTAGCCCGACCCATTCCTAACCTGATTCAAATTTAACCCAACCTGTTACAAACCCGACTCGAAATCAACCCGACTTGTTATTAACCTGCCAAATTCAACCCGACTTGTTATTGACCCCACCCGAACTTTAATATTCCTATTACTTACCCAACCCCACAATTCAACCCGATCTGTTACCAACCTGACTCGAAATTCACACGACTTGTTATTGGCCTGACCTAAATTCAACCCAAATTGTTCCAGACTCGATTTCAAATCACCTTAAATGAAATTAAGATCACCTTATTATTGTTGATCAAAGCATTTTGTCTAGGGAGACCAAGTCGGTCCACGCCAACAAAAGAAAGGAGCATCATCCTCAAATTTGAGTTAAATATAATATATATTTGTTGTATGGTCAAAGGAGATAATTATCTTCCTAAATTATAGAGTATAGTTCCTAGTATATTGTCATATATATTATAGTCAAAGGAAATAATTAGCTTGATTAAAATGATAATTATCTATATATAGTTAGTTAAACCCGAATATGACCTGACTTGGAAATGACCCGACCTGTTTGTAACCTGCAAATTATTGACTTGAACATAACCCGACTTGGATCCAAGAATGACCCGACTTGAAAATGACCCATTATAATTCGCAAATTATTGACTTGAACCGAACCCGACTTGAACCCGAGAATGACCCGACTTGAAAATGACCCGACCTGGTTACAATCCGCAAATTATTGACTTGAATCGAACCGACTCAAACCCGAGAATGACCCGACCTGATTCTAACCCGCAAATTATTGACTTGAACCGAACTCGGCTCGAACCCAAGAATTACCCTAACCAGTTTTAACCTGTGAAAACCCGACCCGAGTGTAACCCGACCTGTTATTAACCTGACCTAAACCCGACCCAAACCCGATAAGAAGTATGACCCGACGTGACCCGACTCAAGCATGACCCAACCTGAATCCAACCCGTATAGTTTATTGACCCGACCCGTGTTGACCCGACCCACTCTTACCGACCCAAATCCGACTCGTTTACCCGAATTGATAGCTTTATTTGGAACCCAATCCTCTGATAGAATGCAGAACGAAAAACATATTTCTCTCATGAAGGAATAGAGTAGCGCTTCCCGACTACAACATATATATACCATACAGCTCACACTATGATCTTTCTGATTGTTGTCAAAATTTGCTGATTTATTTACTTATTTATCTGTAACTACTGTAAGTATGTCTAGTGTGCATATTTTGATACTTACAAAGTTGTGCTACAATTGGGAATTTGGTTTGGAGAATACAAACAGGCATTCCCCTAAGACGGTTTTGTCTTAGTTTGTGACTAACTTGTGATGCTCAGATTGGTGAAGCAAAATGCTAATCATTTCTCAATTCAATGCTGCAATATGTGCGAGTGTAATTATATTTATGACCTACTTCTGCATGAAAGCTGGTGTATGCTGTATACATCTCCATACTTAAACAGTATTTCGTTTACACTTGATTGGGAACCTTGAAAAGATAGAACATCACTCATTGCATCCAGAAGACTCATTGTGGGATTATTTTTAATTTCCTTGTACATTCATGTCAAACACTAATTGGAAATATTGGATTGTAGATTCGTCCCTTATGGAGACACTACTTCCAGAACACTCAAGGTCTCATCTTTGTAGTTGACAGTAATGATAGAGATCGTGTAGTTGAAGCAAGGGATGAACTTCACCGGATGCTGAATGAGGTAGTTACTCTCTGGTACTGATGGACTCATGGACAATGCCACTGCACTGCAATGCAATGATTCTTGAACTGATTAAATCTCTTTTTGCAGGATGAACTAAGGGATGCAGTTCTGCTAGTGTTCGCTAACAAACAGGATCTCCCCAATGCAATGAATGCTGCAGAAATTACCGACAAGCTTGGTCTCCATTCCCTCCGTCAACGACACTGGTAAATGCACTACTCTTCCCTTTCTTCACTCCCACTTTATCAAATCATTTCCTTATCTTTGTACTGAGCAAATCCAACTACTGCTACAGGTATATCCAGAGTACATGTGCAACATCAGGTGAAGGTCTGTATGAAGGTCTGGACTGGCTGTCCAACAACATAGCTAGCAAGGTAAGCTGCAATACGTGTGAATTTCATTACTGATTACTGTAAGACTTGTATCTAAACTCCTAAATTGTCTTGTTGTTCTGCCAGGTTTAAATGACTAGACCTTCCCGGTTCACATTTAGAACGAGGATAGTTGGGTTTACACCAGCATTTTATGCCACTTTTGTTATTAAGTTTACGTTACTAGTTTTTCATAGCTTATGTTGTTCAGTTTGTCATTTGCTTCCCGTAGTGTAAGTTCAAGGCATGAGAATATGAGATTGGTTGCTACCTGTTTAATAAAGTACTAATACTTAGTATGATTTTGTCATTCTTTAATTTGGCACCTTACTGTCCTTTCAGTTTAATAAATTTGGATCATAATTTTAGGAGTAACAATTTCTGAAATTTAGAATGGGAAATCAGCAAAATCTAGTACTCGTAGGTTTTTCTCGTTCAGCTGTAGACTCGTAGTACCTTCTGTAGTACTTAATACTGAAAACTGCCCCCCAGTCATACGGGCTTGCAGCTAACCAGGGAGGAGTACATCAGATCTATTATTCTTATTAAGTTGTTTAATTTAATCAAAACCACTAAAGCAAGACTTGATTATTATAAAAGTAAAAGAAAATGATACTATTATAAGGAGATTAAGATGGAAATATTAAGTTGAACACAAGAAGATACATTGCTTTTTATAATCCCATTAGTCTAAACACAAGAAGATAAGTTGTTTTCCAAAATCCCATTAGTCTAAACGCAAATTCATTAGCCATCATGTTACAAGCCATTAAAGCCATCAACATCCTACAAGCTTCTTATAAGATTGGATCTTTCTCAGTGTCCTTTTCTTTGCTGATTTTTGCCTCTTTTCTCTACTAATACCATTTTGGGTACTCTTAGGCATCAAACAAAATATTACCCAAATTTATGCCAACCCACTCCATACCTTTTTAAACTCACTGATTCCATTTTTTTAATTTTATTTACGGCCTATTTAAATAAACTCAAGTAAGAATAACAATTTGTTAGTAACAATATATTACCTAAATAGAACAAATAACTAGCCCTACTCGTCCTCACCGATTCCATTACTTTGCACGTTCAAAATTATTGATCTAAATATCTAATACTGCTTATGCATTCAACGGAACCCACCTAGCTTAGCTACTTTAATTTTTAACTTGAAATTTCTTCAATGCATGCTATATTACTAAAGACTAATGAGTAAAAGGTTGAAAGATATACTATTTCTTGACATTTAGTGCCGACATAGTATGTGGTCATACTAGTGTAGTCTCAATATTATCTCGAATAATATTGATCTAACGTGACATTATATTGAAGTTTGTATTATTGACAACATAGGTCAATTATCTAAAATTTTAACATCCAAAGGTAAAACTATTATCATATTGTAAAACGAGTGAAGTTTAAATTAGTACTACTTGTACATATCAATACTAGATTACTAGAACTATAACGGAAAGTGGAGACTCGCATTTGGATAACATACTTTATTGTACTTTGGGTCAAATTGAATTGGATCCATGTTAAGGGATGTGAAAATGCACTCTGGCTCATGAAGCATCATTTTATCCTAAATTAAAAGGGAACTCACATGTGAGGGGAGTGTTGAAGAATGAATGAACTTCTCATACGAGTGTAGCGCATTGATTAAAAATATAAGTTAAGCATTTTATGAGGCTAAGTGGTTACTCTTCTTATTGCCACATCTCCATATGATTTTGGGATGGAGTCTTCTTAGACTTGTAAAGTAGATTCTCTCTCGGTGACGCATGCATCCAATAATCAAGACTTGTATTTGACACTTGTGAAGTGCTTTTGGCATTTCAACAATAATAATGCATTTATCCGATCTACTTAATTACATGAAATGAACATACAAGCAAACAATAATTAATACTCCATAACTAATAATAATAATTGTTGTTTTATAATGAGGGTCTGTTCTCTTCAGCTTTATTTTCAGTTCATTTCACTTCAGCTCCAATCATTTCAGTTCAGTCCATTCAATTCCTAATTTCCTTCTCTCATAAAATATTCAGTTCAGTTCAGTTCAGTTCAATTCAGCTCCAATCAGTAAATCAGAACAAGCCATGAATGTATCAACAATATAACCGAATATAATTGAACCCGAACTAAAATCAATACAAGCAACTCTTCACTCGACCAAGAATTTGATCCGAGTGCTATATCCAGGCCAGATTGTTTCTTATCTACATGCATACTTTAATAGACTAGTCTTGTATACATTCTCTAAAATATCTCCCCTCCAAATAACGAAAGGAAAAGGGAAAAAAAAAAAACCATATTACGAGTATGAAAAGCATAGGGCATATTTAATATACCATTTGAAAATTTCAAATAAATTGTATGGCCACATTTTCTTGTATAATATAATGTTGTACAGTTTGTTTGGTTTGCATATAAAGATTTGATTTGCATATAAAGTTATCGATCAAATCGCGGATGTCACCTTCAATTCAACTACTGTTGCACGCTTGTATTTTAATTAATGATGTATGATCTGATCAACTACCCTCATTTGCTCTTATTTAATAAAAGACCTGCGATTGACGTCCATATATAATTAATCCACTTGCCTTGAAATTAATACTTATACATTAAGGCATGAATGAATATTTAACTAATGCTGTATGATCTGATCAACTATATTATACTCATTTGCTCCGGAGCACTTACTAGTACAAGAAATATACTACTCCGTAGTAGTTGGACACATGAAGATACATTATATTATTTCCCAGCCACTTGCAAGTTGTTTTTTTTTTTTAAAAAAAGAAAGGTATACATATAATAATCTGTTCCCTATGTCTTAATCAATTAGAAGATCAGATGACCTAAATCTCGAACCATATATTATATCATCGAATAATAGAAAGTATATATCCTAATATTGGTAAATTTTATTAGACGGTTGGACTGCACAAACTTACACTAGAGGAAAGTACAAATGTACAATCACATATATATATAAGCTAGTCTAGTAAGGTTTGATTATTTATCTAAAAGTCTAAAACCAATTGCTTGCTGCTTGGTAAGGTGGAGTAGCCCATCACCAATCTAATACGAGTGCACATTTTCGCTAGTCATTCTCCCTCTATTTCTTTAATGTGGCACAACTAGTGCATGTCAACTTGACCTTGCATAGCATGTGCCGACATATCATATGGTACAACAGAAGTATAGTAGTACTGTAATAGACTAATACTCCGTAGTAGTAGTGAAATGTGAATAATGTGCATGCATACACGCATGTAGTATTAAAAGAAAATCTAATACTGTACGTGGATATATATAGTTTAATAGTATGTAGGACATATATACTATTGGACATAGACGACAACAACCGCTTATATACAACTTAGAACATGCATGTCTAATAGTCAAATAGAAATGTATGGTTACATTCGTTTGGGGACAATGGGGTTGAATTGTATAAATTAAAATGACAAAGACATCAAAACGTTGATGTCAGTATGTCACCTTCAACGACTTTTAATTGTTAATGATCTCTGCATGCTTAATTATTTTTTATTAATCCCATCTCTATGATTTGGTCTTTCGTTGCATCGATCTTGCATTGGTTTACAATGGAAAGGCTGTTGATTAGTTAATCTCAGGTGATAAATAAATTGGCAAAACTACTTATGACTAGCTCAACAACATCCATAGATATCAATCTGTACAAAAAGATGCATGAGACTTAGATTACTGATTACATACCAATTAAGTTTAATGAATTTGTCAATGATTTAAGAAATTAGCGTAATTATCTCATAATTTAAAGCTAAATTAGCCTATAATATTGTAAAGCTTTGGTCATGTTTAAGAAGTTATAAATGATATAAGTCTATATATTCAACCAAAGATAAAATTTAGATTAGGGAAATGAATTAAAGGAAAGTTTAGAATAATAATTGAAACTAAAGATTTTCCATTATTTATAAACAATTTCTAAACTTTTATTTCGATCAACATTAATTTCTCTTACAAAAAGATTAAAAACAAACCACCAAAAACTGGACATTACATTTATAAAACTCACTATACTTTCAAGCCTATCAACAACATATAAACGCTCAAAACTATTAAGTATTAAACAGCCTCCCCCAGGCCCACAATTAAAAAAAGAAAACCAATTGACCAGTAAGCTCTCTGTCAATGGTCGATTAGGTCAAGGAAAATTAAGAAAAAGAAAAGCTAATCAAAACAGAAAATCCCTTGATTAAATAATAACTCTAATTTAAGCCGCGGAAGGAGCAGTGACATAATTAACAAAAGCAGCTTTAGACAAAGCTTCTTTAAAAGGTTTCATATCAATCGCAGTTGCTTCAGCAGCAGGGTTGTAGTCCAAAGATGGATCTTGATAGATATCCCACCATTTCTTCACCAACATCTTTATGTCTTCCCTGTCCATGTTCTCTTCCTCCCCTGTATACCTCCATGGTTTCGAACCCGCCGCGCAATAGTGCACCACCTTCACCTTGTTCAAGTCCACCTTCTCCGGGTGTCGCCATAGGAAGGCTAACACTAAGTTATAGTCAATTGGCAGTGGCTTGAATTTGTCATTAAAGTACATGTTCAAAAAGTCCTACAACATACAGCATCAACATCATCATTAATTCATTATTATAAATAATAAGCGCTATCATAATATTAAATTACACTATCAACGTGACAGCTATTATAATACCTGCTCAGCAAACGAGGTAGGGGGGACTTCTTTGAGGGTCTTAAGAAGATCATGGTAAGTAGGAATACTAGGCTCATACACAAAGAAGCCGGCGTTGAAGTAGAGGGAAGGAGGTGGGCCGAGCTCGGCGGTGGGCCATTGGACCTTATCAGGGCACTGCTGGCAGTAACCGATCTTGTATTGAGGGGTCTTACTCCAAGATGCCTCACAAAAGCAATCCATAACAGCATAGAAATACCCATTTGGCAAATCAAATAGATGGTCTATGTTTTCATACACTTGGATATCTCCATCCAAGTATATCAGCTTCTCGTACTCCACAAACTGCCATACAATTAAATTCCATATATATCAACAAATTTATTCAAGAAATTTTAAATAATTAGTACTACCAACGTATGCACAGCAGTACGGTGTACTAATCAGATTCCAGGTGTTATAACAAGACTCCAATCGAAAAACACGTGTATATATATATGTATCACAAAATCATTTTGTACAAGTCCCAAAAAAGAAAGAAATAAAGAAAGGTAAGTTATGAATAAGTACCTCCCAAATTCGGAGCTTAGAATAGTTGATGACGTAATAAGCATGAGCAAATTGGGTGTTATTTTGAGGCGGGTAAATGGGTTCGATCTCGCGAACAATACAGCCCTGAGAGACTAATATCCTGCGATGATCCTCAGGAACATCAGGGAGCACCGCCACAATCAAAGGGTAAACACTCTTTACTTTTCTTAATCCTTTGATTAATCCAACCACTCCTTTCACATAATCACCGTTTCCAGCCAAAAATGTAACGTAGGCTCTCCTGGCTTGACTCGCTGGTTTCGTGGTGTAACCCACTGATGAGTCAACTACACTCTTTACTAGTTCTGGAGCCATTGTTTTCGATGAGAGCTTGTGTATCAAAGATGAAAAAGATTTTGTGATGCTTTAATTTATTTGTGTTTGTTGAGTGTTAATTATTTTCCTGAGGTGATTAAGTCAAGGAAGACTGGTTTATATAGAAATGAGCAGGAAATTAGGGGTGTATGAGGAAATGTTATGGATGCCTGCCACGTAATTAAGTGGGGCCTGGTCCAGGTATCAAACGGTTGCAATGGACGATCTCAGAAAGTTCTGGAATGGGACCTATTATATATTGCATGTTTTAGAAGGTACTAGAGGAAGTCAGGGCTCAGGAGGTTGTCATACTTTTAGGTAAAGCTACGAGCAAGCCCGAGGGTCATGTTATAAGTTTATGTATCATTTTTATTTTTTTATTTTTTTTTTTTTACAACCGATAAACTACGGGGAGGGGCTCCCATCCTATCACAGGAATGGGGCTGTGAGGAGTCGAAACCCCATCACATGGGGGGGAGATGGAGGGACCAACCATCCCTCCATCCCCTCACTCCTCATAAGTTTATGTATCATGTATCTGGATTCTGGACTGGTTATAAAAAGTCATGCTATATTGACATGTATCGTCAAGTCTATAAATTTATATTGATATATGATCCGACCTTTTAATTATTATCAACAGATCATCTTAATACTTATATCATTATATGCATTACAACTTGTCTACCTTTGTTATCTTGACCCATAAATTTTTCACAGAAAGTGAGTCCTTAGGAAAAAAAAATATATACAAATTGAGGAGTAATTATTTTAAAATAAAAGGTTTGTCTATATGAACTAGTCATTGGTGCTAATTCATCAATAATGTTGATATTGAAGCTATGTGTCCCAAAAGTTTTGAATAATGACTTATTCTAGTGCAAACAAAATATATGTGGAGTAATACATAGGTAAAATTTATAGAGTATGTCACAAAATGTTGGTTATTAAAATATATAAATAGAAAGAAATTTGGTTATTAAAAAAACAGAGTAATTTTACTACAAAACAAAAGAGTATCCTAACAAAGTTTTCTAGCAAGCACTAGAAGGAAGGGAAATTCATTATTCATAGTTACAACTTCCAAGTTACAGAGATAGTCACAAATTAAACACAAGCAAACCGAAAGAAAGTGGTGGAAGGTGCGGGTGAATGAGGGACCCAACAAAGCTGATTGGGCACACATCAGCAAATACAGGCCTTGA
Organism: Chenopodium album; assembly: GCF_948465745.1. Classification (NCBI taxonomy): domain Eukaryota; kingdom Viridiplantae; phylum Streptophyta; class Magnoliopsida; order Caryophyllales; family Amaranthaceae; genus Chenopodium; species Chenopodium album. The sequence continues at coordinate 85,699,800 of NC_137835.1, read as the reverse complement.
AAGTTGAAACAACTATGGTTGGGCTTAGTGGACCCTAAAGTGCGTATCCATGTGACATTTTACAAAATTTATTAGGAAATGACATCAACTTTGTGGCCCAAATTCATTTTTCAGCTTTTGCGTTTGACTCCCACTCATACTTGTTGTTATTGTCAACAAAACTTATTTGCACACTTGTCGCTCCAATTTTCCATCTTTTTTTTTTTTTTTTTTTTTTTTTTTTTTTTTTTTTTTCTTCTACATTACTTAATCTATATTTGTAGTTATTATTTTCCTTTAAGAAATTGTTATTTAGTTGTGTAACTAACTTCTCTATGAGGTACATACCAAAATTTTCATTCCACTATGGTTGTATGTGAGAAGAAGATAGGAAATTGTGCTTTTATAATTAGTGTACTAAAATCAATTTTTAATCCCTATTTACTTCACTATATTTATGCCGAACTTAAATTAATGTTACCAAACTTAAATTTTACTTTTACTGTTTTTTTAAAATTTATAAATACTTTTTTTCAAGATTATTGAATGATAGGGGGTTCATGCATCAAATAATTATAAATAATAAAGTATTTGATTCTACGTACAACGGGAGTAGGCTTTATTTTTAACCATTTAATAAATTATTTTCACGATATACCCATTGATTATGTATTTGATAGTTGATAGGTGCCTTTCATTACTACATTAGTATAATATATATCTATAAAATAATGAATTTTCTTATCTATATAATTGGAGTAATTGTGATAAGGGAGAGGTGTTTTACTTTCCATATCTTAAATATTTTTATTGAGTAAGATTGTGGAAAATACAGGTGTTTGCTAAGCCTTCAACTTTGGATAGTTTTCATAAAAAATTTTTTTTTAATAATTGATCTAAGCTTACATATTAGCGAAAAGGATGCGATCTACAATTTAATTGAGTGTATAATATGCGATTATATTATGTGCTTTTATTATGCTGTAAATATCTTTGTTGTGTTGTCAAAAGGGAAACAAATGATCGGTGTGAAATAATCCTAAAAAGTCATAAACCTTCTTAGGAAGTCTTTCTCAATCTTACATGCACATGCCGGGGAAATGAAAGCAACATGAAAATGATGAATCGTGAAAGAATTATTTGGCAAAGCCTGTTGGCTGGTGCGTGCTTGGATCTGATTATTTGACAACTGGGCCAAATTTCTGATACATTATTTGATATAAACATTGAAAACAAAGATGGGCTGATATTGCATTTTTCTAGTTTTTAGTGAGTTAATTGGGCAAGCCCATTTATTTGTTGCTATTTAGAATGTTAATGTGGAAACATATAGTTGTGTTAATTAAGTTCTCAAATGTAAATGCATTGAAGAAAATATCAAATGACAATGATAGTGGAGTATAATACAATTAAGTAGGGTTGACTTTGGAAGGCATAAGATAGTGCTCCATATATATCTAGGAATCTAGGATATATCTTTGCAGATTTCAGATCGAGTTCCCCCTCCCCCAGCAGAGGAAATCAAGGAATTAATGTGACGTACCTTACTAATAACTAGTGACGTGTTGGATCAATTTTACCTACTTCTAAGGAATTAATCCCTAAATTGAAGTTTCCAAGAAGGAGATCACCACACTTTTTTTTCATTAAAGGTAGTGTAAGCTGGAAAAGAATTGAATTAGGCTATTCTTCACTCAATTGAAAAGTATAATTCATCTAATTATCTAAATAAACAACTTAAAGATTGTAGTTCTCTATTTGTTAGAGCATCTCAAATCATCAATATTTTCTAGTCATTAGGTTTACAATGTCAATGACAGAATAAATCTCTTGTTAACTCGCATATATGTTATCCAAGTGGCTCATAATAATTGTACAAATAATTTGTCAAAAAATATAAAATTATTGTGCAAATTAAGTGTATGTATTTAAGAAAGAATAACAATACGTTGAAACGAATAAAGTATTCTCCATACATTTAACTTCTTTAATTTCAAGGGTAGAGTCATCATATATTAGTATATCACTAGCTATTAGAACCTAGTTAAGAACCTTGTTATTATTGTCAAAACACTATATAATTGTGTAGAACTAGGACAAGTCAAAAATTGCAAGTTTATGTAACTTTCTTTTTCAAGTAAAATTTAATAATCAATGCCACACTTTTTATATATCTTCATTATCAATCCAAAGCAAGTTAAGCAACCCATTGTGTAACACACTAAATACCCATTTTTATTTTTCTTAGTCCGCCTACCACACAGGGTCTTCAATGTGAATTTTAAAGTGCTATGTAATCTTCAAGCAAATATAAGAGATATATATTGAGAATACGCGAGATGATATATATGAAACTGGAAGAGTAGTATTAGGAGGATACAGGAGTTGAAAAATAAAAAAATAAAAAACTAGCATGGGTCCTAGTCATTCCATGCCATTACAAATTCTGTGTGTTTCCATAATCTTTCTTTTAAGTTTATAATAATTGTTATAAACAGTTTTTAGGTTCATGAATGATAGAATTATTATTACTTTAATATGTTAGTTCTTGAATCAGGAATATAATATGTGATTACTATAAAAGAAGAAAGCATATACCTTCACAAATGAAATGAAAAAAAAAATAGCTATAACAAGTACAATCCTGTTGACGCGTAAAGGGCAATTACCTCAATTGAATACTTATTAGCTTGTCATTGTGAGCATCTGGTTTACTTAGACAAAATATCAACAGTACGCGTAAACTATTTTTGTTTAATCAGGCAGTCAACTACAGGTCTTCAAAAAACAAACAAAATATAATACAATAATACAGTATATGAATTGAAAGCTAGTTCATGAACTGCCTTGAGTAACTAATTTACTACTAGCAGTAACCTTGTTTCCTAACAAAGCAAAACTTTAACACTTAATTATTCCATAAAAATAAGTTAGGAAAGATATTAAATGCTTATTCTTAACCTTAAGGCCAGGCTACATATAGAGGTGTCAAAAGCACACCCGACCCGATCCGATCCAAAAAATATCCGATTCAGATTTGGACTTGCGTGGACATAACAATTTATTATGACTTAACTTTAAAAAATTATCTGCCCCCACTCGACCATATCAGACCCGATCCGATCATCCGAATTGACACCCCTGCCTACATATAGCATTAGTTATTATTATTATTATTATTATTATTATTATTATTATTATTATTATTATCATCATCATCGAATCGAAGTTTGATGAAAATTAATTAGGAAGAATGTCTAATATATATGCGGTCGTTTGAGATTATTGCACGACTCGGCCAGGCCACCTAACACCAATAAAACTATACTCGTACTCCGTATGTTGAAATTGAATTTGTAGGTAAATTGACACTCCTCCTACGTGCATATCTATTTAGGGCTTTAGGGCCAACATCATCCAGAATGGCTAGCTACATGTGTTTGTAACTAGCAATTGCCACATCATTATTTTCTTAGTTAAAATAAGCTACAACATCTAAGCTACAACCTTCAGTCCTTCACAATGGTTAGCTATTTATTTTTGTAATTGGAAAAAATAATAATAAACCAAAAAAAAAAAAAAAAAAAAAAAAAAAAAAAAAATCATAAAACAAATACATACAATTACTAAACAACTCAATATAAGTGCATTGGGTGAAGCAAAACCTTGTAGCTCCAATTATTTATAAATTGCAAGCAAGTCCTTTTACACTATATTGTGGATTCTTTTAAGCCATGTTTGTTACAGAACTCATCATTCCGTATATGATGATCTAATAGAGTATGCGTTAATAAATAAAACAGCAACATTGAATAAAGGGGTTGTTGATCTTGAATTCTTGGTCATACTCCGTATTAAAGTTAAGATTTGTGGGGCACGCAACACTGCTAGCTGCACTACAATCTAACGCTAACACACGTGAAATGTATGAAATTCCCCCGCAATAAATAAAGCAAAAATATTATGCAACAAAAAAGGAGGAAATACATACTATCTTTGATTTATTCCAAACTTTGTTGGCTGCCTCATCTGCGTTTATTTTTTTCAAAAAATTTCATACACTGCTCACTTTATTTTTCAGTTATTGTTAAACTCACAATAAGTTTAGGAGAAAAACGGCTTAATGAGCCTTTAACATTAAACACGTATATATAGGTTTACAACATTAACCTAACATGCCAAAAACTCCTAACAAGATATATACAAATATATTCACAAAATATATCTTACTTATCATAATTATATCCTAACACTCCCCCTCAAGTTGGAGCATGTAAATCACGAATGCCCAACTTGTTTAGAAGAAAACCAAATTGTCGCTTCCCAAGTGCCTTCGTCAAAATATCTGCTAACTGATGACCTGTGGGAACATACGCAGTAGCTAGATTACCATTTACCAACTCATCACGAACAAAGTGACAATCTGCCTCTATATGTTTAGTACGATCATGAAAAACGGGATTTTTAGCAATATGGAGAGCAGATTGACTGTCACAATACAACTTCATAGGCTTGGGATGCAAAATACCAAGAGATGACAACAAAGATTTCAACCACTTTAATTCACAAGTTGTAACGGCCATAGCACGATACTCAGCTTCAGCAGAAGAACGAGATACTGTCGGTTGTTTCTTAGTCTTCCATGAGACAGGGGAACGACCAAGAAAAACCATATAACCAGACAAAGAACGACGAGTCAAAGGACATGCTGCCCAATCACTATCACAAAAAGCCGTTAAACACATGTCCTTCATAGGACGCAACAATATACCCTGACCAGGACTTCCTTTGATATAGCGAAGTACTCTGATTGCCGCATCCCAATGTTGCACCTGTGGGTTACTCAAGAACTGTGCAAGAGTATGAACAGAATAACTTAACTCTGGACGAGTTACAGATAAATAAACAAGTCTCCCAACTAAGCGACGATACTGATCAGGTTGAGAGAATGGCTCCCCCTCGGCATATGCCAGACGATGGTTTTGCTCCATAGGTGTATCAATAGGCTTACAGCCTAACATTCCTGCTTCAGATAACACATCCAAAGCATATTTACGCTGTGATAAAAATATACCTTCCGGACCACGAGCAACTTCAATGCCTAAAAAATACTTCAACACACCAAGATCTTTCATATGAAAGCAAGAACTCAAATAATTTTTAAAACGAGTAATTGCATCATGAGAAGAACCCGCAATAATCAGATCATCAACATACACAAGAACATGCAGAGAGATTTTACCCTGAATATAACTGAACAAAGAATAATCTGCATATGATTGTTTGAAACCATAAGACTTCAAGGCATTAGACAACTTAGCAAACCACTGTCGAGGAGCCTGTTTTAAACCATACAGAGACTTACGCAACCTGCAAACCTTTCCTGGAGTAGAACAATTATAACCTGGAGGAAGCTGCATATACACTTCCTCCTCCAAATCTCCATGAAGAAAGGCATTATGAACATCCATTTGATGCAACTCCCAATTTAAAGAAGCAGCAACAGAAAGAAAAAGTCTAACAGTTCCCATTTTTGCTACAGGGGCAAAAGTTTCATTATAATCAACACCTGCAACCTGACGATTGCCATACACAACAAGACGACCCTTAAGTCGCTCTACTGCACCCTTAGATGTATATTTAATTTTATACACCCAACCACAACCAATAGCTTTCTTACCTGGGGGTAGGGCTTCCAATGTCCAAGTACCATTTCTCTCGAGTGCATCAATTTCGTCTTTCATTGCCTTACGCCACCCTTCATGTGTCATAGCTTCACTAAATGAGGAAGGTTCTTTTCCCTTTGTAACTGCTGTCAGAAAGCATTTATGTCTTATAGAAAAATTGTTATAATCAACATAACAAGCTATATCGAATTGTTTACCTGAAGAACGTGATGGAGGAGCGGGAGCAGTACTGTTTGCCGAGGAAGTGGGGTCTATTTTCTGATGAACCACCGTATTAGTCACAAAACCATGAAGCTTCGAAGAGGGAAATTTAGTACGATGACCACGACCTAACTCAACATCAGTAGCAGAATTATTGTCCACCTGCTCACCACTAGTAGACGAACTCCCCCTCATAACAGTAGGAGCATTAGCATTAGCACCTGATGATGACACAGTACTAGCACCAACCACCTCTGCATCATCATTAATATTCCTTAAAGTAGCGACTCCTAAATTGTCATTACTCAAATTAGGAGCAACTTGATGCAAAGTGTCTGCATTACTAATACGACCAGTGGGGTCAACCCCATGCACATGCATTTCTTCAACATAATCCTCATCATCCCACAACTGAATTTGATTAAAATAATTCTCCCATTGTATTTTTTCTAACTCGTTAAATGACTCAATAAAAGGAAATTTGTCCTCAATAAATTGTACATCACGACTAATAAAAAATTCACGAGTCTCTAAATCATAAAACCTCCACCCTTTTTTACCATATGGATAACCAACAAATATACAACGACGAGACTTTGAATCAAATTTATCTTTACCACGAGAATTATTCACAACATAACTCAAACACCCAAAAACACGTACTTCATCATAAGAGGGTGGCTTCCCAAACAGACATTCATGAGGCGTCTTGCCTTTTAAAATAGGAGTCGGGGTCAAATTAATAAGATGAACCGCAGCTAAAACACATTCTCCCCAAAAATATTTTGGTAATTTAGCTTGAAAACGTAAAGCCCGAGCAACATTATCATTAACATCTTGCGAACCTGATTGTCGAGAACCACTCACAGTCGCAGCAAAACCACGGCCACCAGAATCTGCTGTACGTCCACCACGGCTGCCGCGACCACCCCCACGGCCAGACTTGCCACCACGTTGACCACCGCGCCCACCAGAATTGAAGGAATCGGGCCAGCCATGTAAGTCGAAACACTTCTCCTTCACATGCCCCTTTTTACCACAATGGTCACACATACGAACATCACCAGCGCTCGACCAATTTGTCCGACCTTGAGCCGAACCAGACGCAGCAAACCCGACAGCACTCTCCGTACGATTATCATGAGCATCTGAGACAGTTTGCTTGCGTTCATCAGAGACAACCTTCGCATACGCCACATTGAGTGAGGGAACGGGATCCATCATTAGCAAAGTCGACACAACACTACCAAATTTTTTCGAATCTAAACCAATACAAAATTGGTGAAGCAACTCACTCTCAATGATCTTTGCATACTCCGGGGCAGTAGTACAAGAACACTTGGGAATTTTACAATAACTAGCCAATTCATCTTGCAACTTACGCAATTCACCAAAATAAACGGCTACCGGCCTTCCACGTTGCTTGCAATCAACAATTTGAGCCTTCAACTCAAGAATACGAGGACCATTGCCAAGGGAATATCTATCACGTAGATCATCCCATAAAGATTTGACATGGTCGGGAAAACGAACCGTAGAACGCACCGAAACATCCAAGGTATTCACAATCCAAGCAACTAGCATAGAGTTAACGATACCCCATTGATCAAAATTTGGAGACTCCTTGTCCGGCACCGTAATAGTGCCATCAATAAAACCAAGTTTGTTCTTAGCTCGAAGATTATTGCGCAAAGAACGAGACCACTCCTCATAGTTATCTCCTTTGAGCATAATTGGGCTAATCACAGCCCCTGTACCCTCACTTGGATGGAGATAATAAGCAGAAAATGGTTCATAACGAGGGGCCTTGGGAACATCATCACCACTCATGACTACTCAAAAGACGAACAATCACAAAGCGGAAGCACGACCAGGAACAAAACGGAATAATAAAACAAGAAGAACAAAGAACTAAGATTTGTGTTTAGGAATGAACCGGAAGAAAGAAAAAAAAAAAAAAAAAAAAAAAATCTCTAAATTAGAGGGCTCTTGATACCATGTTAAACTCACAATAAGTTTAGGAGAAAAACGGCTTAATGAGCCTTTAACATTAAACACGTATATATAGGTTTACAACATTAACCTAACATGCCAAAAACTCCTAACAAGATATATACAAATATATTCACAAAATATATCTTACTTATCATAATTATATCCTAACAGTTATAGTAAGAAGAAGAAAAAAATGCATAACCTTAAATTCCAATTATTTTAATTACTCCGTATTACATCTCCCTGTATATATATTCCACATTTATAATTGGAATTGGTAGACATTTATTTAATTTGTTCATGCTTTAATTTAATTAATTTGTACTCCTATATGCTTTAATAGTAGGCTAATTATATTTAATCTTAATGGAACAAAAGTTAGATGTTCTGCTAAAATGCATAGGGTTTTGAATAAATTGGTAATGAATTATTGTATATACAGTACTAACTCCGTTCACTTTTAGTTGAAACTTTGAAATATTTTATATCTCACAAATAATAGCTCAAAGTTGCAATTAAAAGTTAACAGAGGTAGTATTTTTTTTTAAAAGGAAAAAAAAATTTGTAAAAAAATCCCTAACATGAAATAAATGAGAGCACATATTATGCTCCATCTGGAAAAAAATGAAAGCATGAGCATACCTTTTGTAAGTAGCACCTTAATTAAAGGATATAAGATGCTTCTTCAAGAATGTTTAAAAAAGCTGAACATATTATTAACTACCTTAGGTTAATAATGAAAAGCTATAGGTTAAATTGTAACCTTTTTGACGATTTCCCTTAATTATGAGCCGTTGCATGGGCTGGAAAGAGCACCAAATTAAATTCTCTGTATATAACGAGTACTCTTCTTATTAATTAACTTTCTTGAGACATTATGTCAAGTCTCAATGGTGTTCAATTATGTCGCTTTTTAAATAATTTGACAACTCCAATGATATACTTCTTATAAATGATATTCCTCCGTTTCATAATGTTAGTCCCATAGAGAATCAATCACATAAAATAAGAAAACAAATATATTTGGAATCTAAAATTAAAGTACACATAATTCATAATTAGTTTACCTTATTTAACTTTTTTGATTTTTTAATTAGGAAAGCACAAGTCATAATTGCATAATTATTTAAGGTAAAAAATTTCCTTAGTTAGAGTCATGTCATCAATCCACAATCAATTAATTCCAAAAAAATCAAGTTATGGAGGGAAAAGTAAGATACTGTTAATATTAAGACAGGTTGACATTACAATTTTTTTTTAGCACGAGTAAATTTAAATGACAGAATATTAGATTGTAATGTACTACTATTGTATCAATGCTACTGCTCAAAATCATTCCTTTTTTTATTTTAAAACTTTAAATGTTATTACAAGTATATGAACTATATATTATGGGCCGGTCAAATAAAAAAAAAACCTTATTATGGGCCGGGAATAAATATAATATATTTTAAAATTAATAACAATAAGTAGATTCGATAACAGAAAGAATTGAAGAATCAGTTATTTAAAGTTAAGTGAATTAATTATTTCTCCTTTTTCCTCCTTTCTCTCTCCTCCTTTCTCTCTCCAAAACCCTAGTTTTCATTGTTGAATTTTGAAGGGGCTTTTATCGATTTTAATCGGTGGAAAGCCCCAATCCTTCTTTCTTTATTGTTTTTTTAGGTTTATAATAATGCTTCCTCCTTTTGGGAGGAACTTTTCTCCTTCGAAAGAAAGGGTTTCCAATCTTCTTCGAAAGACAAGGGTTTTTCGACCTCGTTCGAAAGACAAGGTTTATCTCCTCTTTTCGAGGGAGAAATTTCTTAGTTTTGAATCCATGGTAGCAGATCTAATGGATTGTCGTGAAATTATTTCGTTGGTGAAAAAGTTATCAAGTTTTCGAATACGAACAGATGAATCAGAAGGAAATCATCCTCACGGCTACAAAGGATCGTTAGATTGTCTCTCCAACAAGACTGTAATTTTCAGCGATATAAGCGGGAGATCTCCACAGTGCAAGATCTACTCGACGATCGTAGTTTTTATGAAGGAAAATTCTATTTGATTCAATATCTAATGTATTTGTTAACGTCGAATCTCTATTGTAGATGTCGTATGACTTTTAATTAATGAAATATTTTTGCTATTCAAAAAAAAAAAAAAAAAAAAAGTGAATTAATTATTTGATTTTACAAAAATATACTTGATAGTTCATACTCTATAACTTTTACTTTTAAGACAATAACCTCATTGGTGTATATCTCTCGTTAAATAAACTGTTGTAATAATAATTGCTCAAGGAGCAGATATGCCTTATTAAACTTCAACAAGCTGTTTTTTTTTAATTAATCAACTATTATCCAACCATAAAAACTATCTGATTTTGTATTTGTTTAAAAACCATCTAATTATAATTGCTCTCAAAAAGCTAAAATCTTATTAATCATCTCTTTATCATATATACAAGGCTTAAGTGAAGCACCAACTTGGAGCTCAATATATAATATAGCAACGAACGCATGTTTTCCCTGTAAACTCTTCTTCTGTAAGACTCTTGGCTTGGCTTGGGTTGTATTAATCCGTATTGATTAAAATCTATCGATGTTATTCTTGTATACTTACTTTAAATTTGGCTAAATAATATCATCCAGAGATGATCAAACTAAAAAGAGATATTATTCCATATTATAAATAATCTATATTATGGAATATGGACTACTTTCGACCAATTAACATTAATTTCATTACATAACCAATTAACCATTAAAATCTGGATCAAGGACGAATTGAATTGAAGTTAGTGGAAAATTACACGAAACATTAATTACCCACTGTAAGATCTAAGTTGTCACAACCATTTAAAATCAAGATTTATCCTTAAAAAAGTATAACAAAATCTTAATAATAATAATAGATCGATATGTACTGGTACTACGTAAAAGCGAATGTTCGTTGTGGATTTCAAAAGTTCAATTCGTCGCCGACCATAATGTAAAGTTATATATAGAGAGAGGTAGAGGTGTTTCGCCATATTTGTGGATAGATGGATTATTATTCCCAATTTTATGTGGCCATGCACTCGTGTTTTCAAAGATTCATTAGTTCATCAGATCAGATAACTACATACGTTGGATTAAAGAATTTTCTTTGCTCACAAACATGACGTACTCAACTATTCTCTAGCTATTACCATCACATGCATTTTCCTTCTATTTCAAATTAAATGTCTTTCTTTGATTTATGCATTATTCACGTATCATTTTGACAATATTTGTAATTTTTACCCAGGTGTAAATGTAGATGACAATATTTGGGATTTTATTAAAAGTATGTTCGCTAATTTATTTAGAGTTGGCTATGATAGTTGGCAAACATACAGTTATACACAACCTCATTTAGCAAGGAGAGCTGTAAAAATGAAAAAAAAAAGGGGGGGGGGGGGGGGGGGGGATTAAATTCTGGCTATTATCTCTTACTCTTGTATAAGATAATTGTCTATGCAACAAACCGGTCAATGATCAAACTATCAATTACCAGAATCATTCTTTATTTTCAAAAGTTTTATTTGACCACTTATATAATTATATGAATATGCTTTTGGATGTCTATCTATAATTGCCGGATTATTATGTACAATTTATCTACTGTATATACTTTGTATATGCCATTGCTATATGTAGTATTATTTTACGATGCTTCAATTCGTAGATGACACTCATGCATATGTCTGCTCAATAGGGTCCTTCTTCTTACCTAAAAAAAAACTCATGCATGCATATTGCATAGCACGCACTATGTATTATCTTATTCTACTTCGTCTTACAAACTTTAATGACTTTATATATGTCTTACGTTATTAAAATGTAATAATGCCAACATAAAAGTATCATTCAGTCATTAAAGGGTCACGTGACCCTCACGTGACATGGTCAACGTCGGGAAATAAAAGTCAAATGTGTCATTCCGGTAGAAGGTAGTCAATTACAACGTTTTATATTTTATAAAAGTAGTTAATTACAACATTTTGTTTTTAGGGTAGTTTTTCGCGAAATTTAGAGTTTAAAAGGTAGTTTTTCACAAAAAAATCCTTCTTATAATTAATATATATTATTTTATTTTTTTGGATAAGGAAAGGTTTAAAAATAACAGGGGGATACCCGGCCTATACATAAACTTTACAAACCTCTAAGGCTAATGTATGTATGGAGCTGAGTATTAAGCTAAATCAAATTATATGTACAGATCATAAAAACGATCAATTTTAAATTTTATTCAACCATATCAACTGCTTAAATTTTTGGTTGAGTTTGTGATCATCTTATACTTACATAATAATAAAACAAAAATAATTGATTCGTTATATATCCAAAAAAAAAAGGAGTATTATATTAACTCTGTTTCATTGCTGAAAACTCGAGTGGTCTTAATCTTATGACTATTGGCCGGTTTCCTTCTTCTTTGCATTGAAGAAAAATGAAGTGTTGAAATTCTTTTGACTATAAAATATTCTATCTTCAATTCGTTAGTATACTATGCCTGTTACAATATTACAGCTAGCATATGGAATATATTCTGCAATGAAGGAAACTAATAGTAAGTAGTCACTAAATTAAAGTTGTTTTTTCTAGTCAAGCTTATTATCTTAACAATAAATGTGCATGCTTTAATGCTGATTATTCCTTGGTTAATAGTACCTATTTGTCACTACTACTACTATATCCCATGTAATGTATGTCCGTACTAACTTAGGATTTCGACTATATATAAAGATAACCCGTATATCATTATTGCATTCTCCCAAGCTAATTAATCTTCTCAGCCTTATAAAAAATAACATCTTTTCGTATAATAAGTCACTTATAAACATATATATCCAGGTCGATCGATCTTAACATGGAGTATCAAAAGAGTTCATCAAGCTCTAATAATACATACTATACGAATGAAAGGTGGGAATCAATTATTAGGGTTGTTAGAGACGAGGAAGATGAGCTTCTCAACAATGGATTGCGAAAAGGTCCATGGATTCCTGAAGAAGACTCGAAGCTTTCCTCGGCCATTGCTACCCATGGTGTAGGCCGCTGGAACACTCTTGCCGTTCTTGCAGGTAATTTCTTGAAAACTAATACTACCTCCATTTTTTTAGTTGACACGTTTTGACTTTAGCACTATTTACACACCTCCTTTGATTGTGTTTTATGATTTATACGTGATGAAAAACATATTCATGTATGTGCTAGTGTACTACTACTACTACTGGTATTATATTAATTAGGCAAATAATCTTGTTTCATTCTGTTATATTGACATACGAATCCACAGGGCTGAAGCGATCAGGCAAAAGTTGTAGGTTAAGGTGGCTAAACTATTTACGTCCAGACTTACGTCGTGGTGCTTTTACCCTGGACGAACAGCTACGAATTCTTGAGCTTCACTTTAGTTGCGGCAACAGGTATGCATATATCAGTGGTCTATGTAATAGTGCTAGGAATTTCTATGTCATTAATGTTGTGGTATCTATTTGACATATACCTACCATTAGTCCATTGTTACAATAATTGTTACAATAATAATTTTATGTAATGTGTAGGTGGTCAAAGATAGCTCAACATCTACCAGGAAGAACAGATAATGAGATAAAGAATTATTGGAGAACCAAGGTTCAAAAGCTTGCTAGGCACTTTCATTGCCACGTTAATAGCCCTCAATTCAGAAATGCTTTACGAAACATTTGGATTCCGAGGTTAGTTGAACAAATTCAGGCTGGTGCTACTACATCATCAACCACTACAAAACCCCTTATTCACGGCCCAACTTTTGACTCTGGAAATGGCCTTTTTGATGGACTCAACACTTGCACCAGCACTAGCTCATCAGATAATTGCTGTTTCTTTAATACTACACATTCATCATGGACTCAAAACTCTTTTTTGGTTGGCCCGCCTGAGCTGTGTCCAAAGCCCAATGTCTCAACGGATTCAAGCGAGGCCCATATTTCACCTGCGTCCGTTTCATCCGTTGAATTGGATCAAAATTGGGATCATATCAATGACTATTTAAGGGAGATGACTCTAAATGATGAGGATAATATGTTACTTTGGGAAACCTTGCATAATTAAACACTTGAAAACATCCGATCATAAGATAGAGCAATTTGTAAAAACAACAACAATATTTTTGTTTTTACAAGTTAGTCATAGTAATACGAAGTATATAGCTTAATATAACAAGTATTAATTAGCCAAGTTAGATACTCCGTAATAAATAAGCTAAGGGATAAAGATCCTTACTAGTTACCACGGCATAATTTGTACTTTTACATTATATAATATAGGCCGGTACTTAGTATGTTAGAAAGAAACTTTGCAATCTGTATAAATTAAGAGTTTTATAAATGATCCAAACATGGTTCATTTAATCATCTAAACTATTCTCAAGCAAATACTGATGAATAAATCTTAGACAAACTAGAAGTTTATATAAGATGCATGCAGCAAGATAGCATTTCAACACCGACAATTGACAACTGATGACAAGCAAGTTGGATTTATGGGACATACTTACTATACGATGGGGTATTATTTACGATACCTTTGTGTATAACTTTTGAATTTGGAGCTAATGTTGTTCTTCATCATCATCAACCACAACAACAACAAAAGTCAAATGTTGGAGACAAGCAAGTAATAATGGTCTACAGTTAATATAGCCAATGCTATGCTAATGTCAAACTGTATGTCAAAGAGAAATAAAATATATGCATCAACCTGTACGTCCTGACTATATTATTCAAGACTTAATTTTATAAGTGAACTATACAAACTTAATTAGAAAGTGCATACATTTTAGTGGCTCTTATTATTTTAGTTCATTCTAATTTTGTAAATCTATTACGGAGTAATTAACTACAAGCACTAGTAAAACCAATCACATATATTTTATTTGCCAATTGATAACTTATGTCTAATTAATTGTAGAGATCAAGCATGAAGTATTGCTCATTGCTCCCCCTGCCCCCACCCCCACTCGGCAGATGGGTTATATATATGCTTAATGTTGCAGCGTATGTTCTGATTAATTTTGAGCAAAAGGTTAGAAATTTCATACGGGACATCTCCAATAATATGTTCAATCAAGATCCGCCACTAGCCTTAAGAAAAATAGTGTACATACGTTTATGATGAAGTAAACATGACACAAAAGATGATGTCAACTCCATCCATCTTTCTTGGAGGACCTACAAGACTTGAGTATAGCTGGAAGGAACTGATAATAAACCAGCCATTTGAATTGTGTGGTTGGTTTATACACATTGTACAAGGGTCCATATATAAAACTAGTGCACCTTAACATATATATGTAGATAACTAGATATGATTACTACAATATAAATATAAATATTCATGTACATTTGTATAAATACAAAAATAAATATAATAAAATAAAAATAATGCAAGCACCTTAGCAAAAAGTAGATATTATATTAGTACTACTTTTTTTTTGAACTATTAGTACTACTTATATAGATAGAGTGCATATCTCCCTTCATCTCACACTAGCTGCTTCCACTTACCAACAACATTATTTTCATGGCTCCAAAGAAACACCAAATCTTTCCTCTTTTCCCTCTCTTCTTTCTATCTCTACTACAACATATTATTATTACACGGGGTTACGCCACTTCACTGCAAGAGTATGAGAAGTGGTTATTATGGAATGTCCAAAACCACCACTTGAGGAGGCTGGCCCTAGCTAATCCACAGCCAAACGCCGCCGGTGCATCGGGTGCTCCATCCAAGACTTTAGATGTGAGGCTGGAAAATGCTGAGACTAATAAAGTAAGATGGACCGTCAATCTAAATGGAACAGGTGATTACAAAACCATCACTGAGGCTATTGACTGTGTTCCAATACGTAACACTAGGAGACTCATCTTACATATCATGCCTGGTGTTTATAGGTATGACATACATAGACTATATAATTTGATTAATGTTAATCGTTGGTTTAAACTTCTTTAATTTGCATATATTATTTGGGTATGTAAATGATTGAGCAAAATAATACCCTAATTTATGCTATATGAAACTAAAAATTACTACTAGTATTTTAATAACATTCAATTCTAATTAATTCCTTTGGCTTTCATAGTTAATTATTTGATATGTTAGGTTAATATGAGTATGTAGGTGCATTTTGCGGATAATAATGCTTACTTCATACTATGTATTCTTTGCATGTACCTATTTATTAGCTAGTGATTTATTTACTACTATTAATTTAAATAAAAAAAGTTAAGCAATGTGATATATATGATTGAAGGGAAAAGATACACATTCCTAAAACAAAGCCATTCATAACCTTTATGGGAGACCCGGATAACCCACCCATCATAACCGGGAATGACTCGGCCTCGTCGACCCGAGGAGATGGCAAGCCCCTGAGCACCTTCCAGAGTGCTACCGTCGCTGTGGATGCTGATTATTTCATAGCCTCCAATATAATATTTGAGGTGAGGATTTTATTATTATTGTATAATATATGAAATCTCCTATTTAATTTAATACGAAAACTGTGAATAATGACATACATATATGATTGTTGAATGTAAAAAATATACGGACGTGGGTAGAATACGGCAGCACATAATGTAGGTTCAGTGGGGGAGCAAGCAGTGGCACTAAGAATATCAGGCAGCAAAGCCTCATTTTATGAATGTAGGTTTTATGGGTCACAAGACACGTTATATGATCACAAAGGCCTTCACTATTTCCGCAATTGTTTTATTCAAGGCTCGGTTGACTTCATTTTTGGCTATGGAAGATCATTATACGAGGTCATTACATTTTATTATTTAATTTGATCCTAATATACTATCATTAATTTAAGGAAATAATATAACAATATGGTGGTACTGTATGCGTTACTACTATACAGAATTGTACATTAATTTAAAGAAATAATTTAACAATATGGTGGTACTGTATGCGTTACTACTATACAGAATTGTACATTAAACTCGGTAGCAAAGAAGGTAGCATCCGTAACGGCCCAAAAGAGGAGTAAGGCATCAATGTCAAGTGGATTTTCATTCAAAGATTGTAAGGTGACTGGAAGTGGTAAGGTTTACTTGGGCAGAGCATGGGGTGATTATTCCAGGGTCGTTTACTCTTTCTCTTTCCTCGACAAACTTGTTAACCCTCTCGGCTGGAACGACTGGGGCAAATCTAATCGTGATTCGTAAGTTCTTACATGCGTAATGCATTGTCTTATTTTTATCACTAAATAGTGTCTTGTTACCTTACCACGGAATGACTTGTATAATTTATTTGCAGGATGGTCTACTACGGAGAATACAAATGCATTGGGCCTGGATCCAACATAACGGGCCGTGTACCTTGGGCTCGGCTCCTTACAGACAAAGAGGCTCAGCCCTTCATTGGGACTTATTATATTGAAGCCGACACTTGGCTAATTAGCCCATCAACGTGACCAATAAACGTACAAACTTCATCTTCAACAACTTCTTATTTCCTTGTTTTATTTTGAAATTGTTCAGCTCATAAGACCTTCAAATGAACATCCATCAAATTAAATAATACTTTAATCTCTTACATAATAATACTACTTTTTTATACGGAGTATTATATGGGCGATCAAAAAAATTAAATCAAAGAATTAAAAATGCTTATCTTCAATACCCACTAAATTAAATTACCTGATCAGTCCATTCCGTAGCCCTTAATTAAACTTTACTTTTGGGTGTTTAATATGAGCAAAAACTATAGATAGTGCTAGTACATATCCAATGCTTTGATGAAGCTTTTGAATGCAATATATACTACTCCGCCTCCATTAAATATTATGTGCAACTTTGGAATATTATTTGTGATATATAAAATATTCCAAAGTTGCACATAATATATAACGGAGGTAGTATATATACGTATATGTAATGTAACACTCACAAAGAATAGCATATGATATGACATGACATATATAATCAAAGTTTGACCAAAGTGCCTGCTTATTAATGTGATGTCATTGGGATATAGATCTATCGCGCATGCTTATTATCAAAACAAAATTAAACCTCAACCACAACTCATATACTGATGTGATACTTCTAGTAAAAGGTTACGTTAATTAATTTTGACTCAAGATATATTTTTATAGTGCTTAGCATGTATAGTGATTACGTTAAGAAAATTTATTCAAGTATGATGTATGTGATATTTATAGGATATGATGTGAAGGGTCAAAAAAAGTTTAGTTTAGGACTTAACTTTTTATACTTTAATTGAAGTATACATTTCTAGAATGATAAAGAAATTGTTGGTAAACTTAAGCACTTTTTTACTATTACGTGTAGTGTTTAAAATGTCCATAAGACCATGATAATAAACATGCAAGTTAAAATTAAATTTCAAAAATCTTTAAAAAAAAAAAAAAAAAAAAAAAAAAAAAAAAAAAAAAAAAGTGAGATCTTGATATGCCTTGTACAAATTAAAGGTTACGGTAAAAATGGCACAATCCTGAGTACTGAGCCCAAAGGGGTCTGAGTTGCTAAAATCACGGAGTTGGTTTAGGCCCAATATGAGCTGTATTTGTACGCACCTAAATGGCTAAATCCACTGCATTTGATTTTGTTACAAACATTGTGTCTCAGGGCCCCAGGTATTTGGACGTTGCCTTTTTCTCTAATTATGGAGTACTTTTTATTATACACACATAGTTGTTATTATAATACTCCGTATCACTGGTTGATGGTTAATGATATTAATTGTAAGGTAATAAAGAAGATACATCATTAAAAAAGAAATATTCACTTCAGTTCAGTTCAGTTCAGTTTAGCTCACTTCAGTTCAGCTGAGTTCAGTCAATGAAAACAGGCCTTTAGTATGTAAATATAATCCCAATATGAACTTGTTTTGTCTCAAAATACTTCTATAGTACCCTAGAGTGAAGCTTTTTCAGGATAGGATCTCTTATTAAGATAATATCTAGTACGAATTGAAGTACTTCATTCTCTAAAGTGGTAAGAATGCTTCTATTTGCATTCAAGGTAATTTTCAATTTTTTTGATATAAGGAAAGATTCTTCCAATAGTACGTACTACTATTGGTATAGATTATACAAGTTTAAACCTACCTACTACGGAGAAGTAGATTTGCATAATTATTGCATGTCGTTGTAGTACGTTGATGGCTTCCCATTATTCCATATCTAAGATAAGGTGTTTTGTTATTGTCAAGCACATGAAATAAAGGTGATGTTTAATTGCTCTAAATACAAGGTAAAACAAGGAATGGTATGGGTGATTACTACCCGTCACTCCTGCGTAAAGGAGTAAAATATTACTCTACCGTTCATAATAAGTGACAAGCTCTAACTTTACTATGCATTGCAAGTTATTTGCAACTTTGACCATTTTAGTGTGAAAAGTTATATATATTATATAAAACCTACTATTAATTGGTTATTGATGCAACGGTGATTGAGATTGCACTTGGTAGAGACTAGAGAGGATCACGTGTGCGCTCCACCGTAACAACAATTGGGAAGGGACTAAAACTTAACCACCCAGAACTGATCCCCGAATAAAGCTACTATCCTACCCAATGGCTTGTTAATTCCTTGTTAGTCTTATTGCTTTATAAGCTAGTGAAGTTTAGGATGAGGCTATTCAGTTATTTTTTTTAATTGTTAGGGTCTGTTCTGTTCAGATTATTTTCAGTTCATTTCAGTTCCAATAATTTCAGTTCAGTTCTTAATTTCCTTCTCTCATAAAATATTTCGTTTATTTCAGTTTAGTTCAGCTCCAATAAGTTCAGTTCAGTTCAATCAATCAGAACAGGCCCTTAGAATTCTTAATCCAATTTTTATACGTACTTTTTTTTTCCCTGAAAACCATTCGTATACGGAGTAGTAATATACTGTAATATACAAGGAGGTAGTCCCAGATAATCAATTTGATAAACAAAATTTGTTTATCAAATGACAAAATGGTAAATAAAACAACATATATATATCTAGTCATCATGGCATTTTCGTAAATAAATCAAAACAATAAGACCTAAATTTAATATAAAATTGTTGATCTATTTACAATTTTGCAATTTGATAAACAAATATACAAGTATCTATCTATCTATGATTTTATGATCATACCTAGCTTCCACGCAACAACTGCAAATATGTGCTAATTTATATCTATATCTATACTTAGTATTTAAAAACTATAACTAAGAAACTAAGAAATACACATGTCCCCATCCATTCTATTACATTTCCCCAACCATAGTGCCACATGTCATCTTAAACTATTAATTTTTTATTACACCATTTTTTTAAATTCTTTCATTAAACTTATACTTTATTTTTCATACATACTCCATCTCTTCATCTTCTTCTCTCCCCTTTAATTCAGCATTTTCCTATTCTCTTTAATTTTAGCACTTCCACCTTTTATTTAAGCCTTTTTTTCGATTAAAGTTCTAAAATTTTAATTTCTTTAATCATGTTTCCAATTACATATTATACCCTATAATGACTTACTGATAATTCCTCTCTTATCTCTCAATACAATTTTATAGAAATAACCCGTACATTGCACGAGCCAGAAGGCTAGTTTAATTAAATCTAGTCACTTGCAAGATCCACTCTAAATAGGTAAGCCTAACATCTAACTAGATACGGAGTACTAATTAGTTTTTTTTTTTTTTTTTTTCAAAAAAAAAAAATAGCAATAGATAATCAAAAAGCTAAACCCCACCTAAATAGCTAAGTTGATGTAACATAATCTCAAACTAGTGACTAACCTCTTCTCCAATCGCAAGTGAAATTTGTGCATGACTACAAAATTCCATAATATGTCGTGCCAATTATAATTAGACATCAATATTTATCATTCCAAGCGCTTTTGTAAGGTAAGCTAATTGCTCATCATGCACCCAATTAGTAGTTGTATGATGTGTCAACTTCAATGTCTATACATTCATACACATCGTTATCAGCTGATTCGACCTTCGATCTTTAAATAATAAAACACTTTTAACTGATCCTTTTTGTTCTTTACATTTTTTTATTCCTCAATTTGAAAAAAATATACTAATTATACTTTATGTTACCTATATTTTCCTAATATAACATGTCATACACACAATATAATACAAAGTAATTATAACTTCACCACCAAAGTAAGCTTAAAAAAACATTGTAACTTCCCTAAAAAAGTTAAAACTTTTGATAAATGTCTAGTCTTTTCTACAAAGATAGTGTACTTCTGCTTCTTTGATTTGTGTAGGAGTAAAGTATGAAGTCTATTTTACAATTTGTTCTAGAAAAATATAAACGGTGACTTAGACATTGACTGATAATTGTTCTCTCCTAATAACAATGACTTTCATTGTCTAGTCACTAGCAATTACCTTCCAGATCATGATATATCAAGAATATTGAAAAGAGGTTAATAAGTCAATGTCATTGACACAAACTAATTAATCAATCGAATTTAGCGCATGCTGCATATGGTTCAAATTAAATGGCCTGAAAGAACACCAATCAACTCAAAAATGAGTTCCTAGCTAGGATTCCAATAATACTCTATATCTTTACGTACATATTCAATCTCTTAGCTACCAAGTGAATGGACCACTCTTTTAACTTCTTTACTTTTCTACAATCAAGCTAGCCAGTTTAAGAGAAACAATAGGTAAACCCGTAAATTCGACCCTTTTGCCAATCAATTTTTCATCAACAGATGAATTATTTTATGTATTCACTTTCGCTATTTTGGACAAACACAACGTTTTTGCTATCACATTAGTCTGTTACACTTATCCTGTAATACAATGTATACATTTACATTATGCAGTAATTAAGAACAAATTCGGTCTTAGAATCTCAACATAGTATGTATTTCAATATATAATAAAATATATATATGAAATAAAAATAGGCAAATTGATGAGGAGCAGCTAATAAAATAGTGGAACAAGTCTGCATGGCCAAGAAATCGGAAAAGGTGGGGGTGGTGGAACTATAATTGATAATTGACGTGATATTCTTCTCGAGAATAAATAAAAGGGGTTAGCAAGTTGTGAATATTTTGCTCCAAATCAGCACCTCTTTATTGACTAAAAATGATGTTATTATATGAATCAATCCAAGTTTGATTAATAAATAATATTGTATCATGGGTAAACACGTTAGCTAGTCGTAGTTGTTACGAACATATGTACTGCTGGAAAGTTAATAAAAGAAGTCGCTGCCTAAGTTAAAGTTAAGGATCTTTGCCGCTGTACGTGTTTTGAACAAAAATAAAAGATAATAAATTCGTCGGCAACGCTATTATTGGTACAAACTTAGGTCCTCTTCAGTTCGATTCAATTCAGTTCAATTCCCACGTAAATTAGCAATGTGTCAAAGTCGGTTATTAGAAGAACGTCCGGCCCCTACAAAGAAGTCGCAATCAGAAGAGAATGGGTAATGGTGGATGGTCAATAAAGCAGTAATCGTAAAATAGATTAGCCTGAGTCTCTGAGATAGTGTCATGTGTGTACTGATGGCCTGCCCTGTTGGCTGTTGCTTCTTCTGGAAACCCAACTTCTCTTGCTTGGTCTATTCATCGTATTCTTATCATTCCTTCCAACTACAACTCTTTTCTTTTCTTTTTTAATTATTGCCCGCCCGTGCTTCGGTCCAATCTCTCCTATCTCCTTCATTTTTCCACATTATTGAGACACAAACACTGTTTTTAAACAGAAATTGCACATCATTGTAGTCTCACCATTACATATTACTCCACTATTATTATATTTGACATGTCACAATATTAGTTTATCATAGATGATGTGACAAGTTTACAAAACAGTATATGAAATACTCCCTCCGTTTTTTAAATAATCTAGCGATAGAGTTGCATATTTGTCGAGACACAACTTTGACCATTAATATTTTAATTAAAGGTTAGTAAAAGTTATGAAAAAATTAATTTATAAAAGTAGACATAATGACAAATCCAACAACATATTATATGATCATACTACAGTCTAATACACTTATCTCATGGTTGTTATGTTTTATATACGAGTATATGGAATTTCAACGTCTAATAGGCTAATAGCTATGTGTATAGTACTGAGAGAGTTTGACATAATAATTGTGATATGGACAAGTGATAATAAAAAGTAAAGCATCTAGATATGAGTTTAGTAGTATGTTGTATGATATGACCTTAGTACTCCAATTATGTAGAGGAGTAACAATTATATGGACATGGGGATGGGAGCATTGGAGTCTAACAATTAGAAAAGGTTGTTGAAAACATGGGACAAATTATATGCGTCAAGCTAAGGATTATAGTACTGCTACTTCATTTGTTGACCTCTAAATAGTTTGGTACAATTATTCGTTGTAGATTGACTGTCCAAATGATATTTGTTGGATTACATATCCACCAATAAAACATGCAATGGTGCATTGCACAACACATTTTTCATTTTAGTCACCATGACCCCATAACTCTTCTCTAATAATCTTTAATTTATTTAAAAACACATATATAATATATTGAAAAGAAAAACATCATATAATAGTGCTACTAAATGTGCATAAATGAAATAATGTAAAAGGTATGACGTAGACAATAAGATAAGATAAGATAAATTTGATAGTTCAGTCTATTAGTCGGGATAATAACAAGGTCGTAGTGCAAAGTGTTTATTCGATAGGGCGTTAGAGCCAGACACGTTGAATCAATTCAATAGACAATAGTTGATGTAACAGTGAAGCCGATAAGCTTCTCCTCTTTAAAAAAAAAAGCCGTGAGGTGCAAGCTAAGAAAGAAATAGGTATGACTAAAAAGTAGTGGGATTTATGAATTCTATTATTGTGTTGTTGGTATTAGGTTCTTCGGGTCTTTGTACCAATCTTACACAAACCTTTGACCCTCAAAGTTACTGTCAAAGGCTAAGTGCACGTGCATGTTTGGTAAATGTACACTAAACTGTCTTCCCTGCCCAACTATTTTATTCTCTAAAGCAGTCTAAACACAAATTTAATAATGCCTAAACCGCCTCATTAGTCAACTCAATCATCTGGATTTTGACCATACTTTTCACTATTTTATTCATTCTTTTAGAGGCATCTTTCTACTAATTAATAATTGTATCACCTTTTTCAATTAATTTATCTCAGACCGGGAACTAATTACTAATTAGGCATGTATCAGTACTTGCCCCAACTTAAAACAGCAAAAACATGATTATAAATTATAATTATCATCAATAATGTACGTGATTGGCTACGCTTAATTGGGTGGTTAAGCTAATTAAGTCACGGCCAAATAAAAATATGAATCCGCGCTTCAAAATACACATCATCAAATTGAATATCTTACAATTGTACTTGCATCGGATTAAATTAGTTGATTAATAATACGACCATCATTGTATAATCAAGAGTTTAAGATTTTCTACGACATCAACCTGCATGGGGTATGGGTCGAAGGTTATGCCATGTGGCTAGTAAGAGAAGTACATAAAGTCACATCCTTCTAAATAGTTTAATTGAGATACCTTGCCCTGCAATTACATAATATAATTAATTAATTAATTAATGTCGTATAATTATTTGTTAATCAAGTTTCTAATAAACCGGCCTTCCGACACAAAACTAAATACTTATGCTTTGGATGAAAGCGAGTCAAGCCCCTCGTATTAAGGGAGAAACCAATCATGTCAACTTTTTAGCTAAAGGTTTCAATTTTTGATGGCCATTGGAAAGTTTTATTCTTCTGTTTGTTAGGAAATTCGACTACACATACACATGAAGAATCATTCTAATTAACCTATTCATAAATAAAGCCTTTTCATCATTAATTAATATCCAGTACAAAAATAATTAAAGTACAATATTTATCTTTAATTTGATGACATTTGTTCACAATGTTATCTTAGTAATATATATGATAAATCCTCTTCCTTAATTATGCTTCACTCTCTTTACTTCTTCAGTGAAGAGGATTCAAGTGAAAAATAAAAAATCCGTGATATGAGATCAATTGCTCCATCAAAAAGGTACATTGACAAAAAAAAAAAGGATGTATATAATACATTAAGTTACAATATTAATATAATACTCGTAATCTTTACAAGTACCGAGTATAATTATTTTTTATATGTATAGTTAAGCTAATATTATATCTAAAAGAAGTTATAGAAAAATATGAAGTATTATGCATGTCTGTAAAAATTGTATATATATACACGGAGTAATAAGAGGTTAAAAGTAGAAAATATAATTAGATGTGTTATTTTTTACTGCATTCAGTTTGGAAACTATAGTAGTTCACAAGCTTTTGATTTGCTATGTTACGTCATACATGAATGAATAAGCGAAGGATTAGAGAATTACACAAAGCCTAGGTAGGTGCAAGGCAGGTAATGAGACATCTTAAAGTAATGATTTCTAAGTTGTAACGGAGTTATTGGTCACCAACATAGATTAAGAATTAAGGCACACTAATTAATGATAACATTACTTGTATAGGTAGTAGTCAAATTAGCTTAGACAAAGTCAAACACAAATGTCTCTCTCACTCCCCTCTCTTTCTTGTTAACCCGAGTTAAGGTCTAATGTCCACGGCTTACGTAAGGCCCACACGTACTTACAGTCTTATACATGCATTGACAATGCTAAGGTAGGAAAAAAGTCTACTTTTTAAATCTAATTTTTTACTCCGTACTTATCTATATAGGTAACACAAGTGTTATACATGTAACTGACATTATAAGTAAATTTATATTGACATGTATTTAATTATTTTCATGCGATTCTATGTCTACTACGGAGTACTCGTTAATATGTATAATAGTTACATAAATAGACGAGAGTTAAAGAGATATAAAAAAGAAAGGAGGGGGGACAAAGTGCCGCTAGTTGCAGGTTAGATGTCTAAAGAGAAGACCCTGGTGCGGCAACTTAAATCCCTGAAAAACGCCATCCCTACCTCCCCCGTCCCCCACACATAACGTGGATGCTTATCTTCCCTTTGATTGATTATTCATATCATCTCATCTCCGTCCATGTCCATGCCCACGCCATACATTATACAATCTCTTAGCTTCTTTAATTGGGTGAGCCAATTTATGGAAGCAGATAGGAGCCTAATTAATTAGGAATTAATCAAGCGCACACCTAATTACAGTTTCTACTCATTGACTATTTCTTAGACCCCTTTTTTTTTTTGGAAAACTTTTGTATACACCCGGTTTTCAGTAATTTACTGTACATCGAGTACACTTTTGTCACATTTAGTGTCACTTTTGTCAAATTTAGTGTCATTTTTGTCAAATTTATCAATAAAGCATAAATAACTCTTATATATGTCACGGTAACTTTTGTGCGTTTTAGTGTAACTTTTGCACATTTAATTGTCACTTTATAACGGATGTTCAGTAATTTACTGAACATCCGTTTTATTTAAAAGTTTGTGTTTTTTTTTTTAGTTGTGACTATTCACACACATGCCTATCTATTTTAGTGTTTTTTTTCCAACCAATGCATAATCTATTTTAACCCTTTATAGCTAGTACACATTCTACTTATAATAATAACTACCACGCTTTTAATTATTAAATAATCACTGCTATTGTCAATGATTTCTATTGATCATGATGTTTGTATCTTGCTAGAAATCAACAGTGTACAATCTTATAACACGCTTTGTATCAAAGAAATAATACCAAATGAAATTTTAACACGGGGTAATATAGAGTAACTAGCTAATACTTGTATTGTAGACTTGATTATATTTCTGATTTGATCCTATCCATTACTTGTACGAAAAACTTAAAAAGGACTATGGATATGGGTCATAAATTTGAATGTTACAAATAAATAAATAAAAAAATAAAATAGGGGGTCGGGTGGGGGACAAATTTTCTATATCATAGGTTTAAAAAAAACAATCAAATTCAACATAACCCCACGGCCCCACCATCCATCACACGGCACCCCCGCACCCTCCTTCCAATCTATCTCGCCTCCTTCATGCCTTTTTATATTTTTTGATTTTGAATACAATAGTTTTATTTAATTTTCATAAAAATAAAATGAAAGTAAAAAATAATAGATATTCGAGTATTTGACCACCCCGTCCCTTATATATACCCCCCAACCCTCCCTCCTAAACCCACATTTATTTTCTCCAAATTGTCAAACTCTAAAATACTACTCCATCCATCATCTTTCAAAATATCAAGTTTTATATTATAAGAGTATTATTGATTCTGATATAGATTGATCACCATGGTTGTAGCTTCTACAAACCCTCTAAAGAGAAGCAAGAAAACAAAGGCAGTTGGAGTGCCAACCATTGATCTTTCTCTTAAACACAAACACAGGTCCCCCTTAACAGGTCTCATTGTTGAGGCCTGCGAAGATTTCGGCATTTTTAAGGTCATTAATCACGGTGTTTCCTCCGATATCATTTCCTCCCTCGAAAGACAAGGTCTCGACTTCTTCGCTAAGCCCACGCCTCAGAAACACCTTGCTGTGGGTCCCACCGTCCCTAAACCCTTTGGCTATGGCTTCCGTAACATTGGCTCCAATGGTGACGTTGGTGACCTTGAGTACCTTCTCCTTCACGCTAACAACTCTTCCACTCATCCGCCTCTTTTCAGGTAATTTTTTTTATTTTTTTTATTTTTACTGTTTTATTATCGCGTCTTACATATATACATATATGTTAACTAAATTAAAACAGAGGTGCATACGTACTTTTGATTGTTTTTTTTCCAGTAAAATATGCATGGAATCATAGTATTTTTGGTGAAGAATTTCTAAGTAAAATTATAATATGTCCTGACTTGTATTTTTAGGCATTGTCGGCCAGAAAATGTTGTCTAATCGTCCAACCATATTATTTTTGTAACATAATAAAAGATAGCACAGTTGACATGACTTATTAAGAGTATGATACAATGTTACCATCTTCATTTCATCTTCCTAGCCTAGTTTAGCTTAGCCTAGCTTGTCCATAGAAAATGAAAACAGAGGATTTTTTTTTTAACAATTGTACCCCATTATAGTACTCGTATTAGTCGTATAAGGACTATAGGAGTACGTACTTGTTGCCTGGAATAGTTAAGTTTAGTTTTATAGTACAACATGAGATTTAATTGTTTATTATTATTTGTGTTACCATCTTTTTTATTGACATTGACTTTTGTTCTAGAATTTATTATTAAACCTCTTAAAGCCAATCATTTTTAATTTCCTTTATTACGGAGTACATAAGTTGAATTGACCAACTAAGATGCACGCAAAAGAACCTGAACAATACTGATATACACTTGGACATATATCATCCATCAGATTTCTAGCTATCATATTAAAAAAAAAAAAAAAAAACAATAAACATTGTGTATTTTGAAGCGAGTACAGAACAATATATATAATCCGCAATAAATATTACGATATTAGTAGTTCAATTTGAATGAATAATGTAATAATTAATTATTTAATCGGTCAAAGGTACTGATCTTGTGATCTACTACGGTAGTACACGTATATATTTTAATGATTTGTCATGATCGGAGGACTAATAGCCCGTACCATCTAGCTAGCTTGATGAAAGAAATATGAGTAATAGTGGCAACTTGATCGATGTGGATGTACCTCTACTCTGTATAAATAAATATCATCATCAGTTGGCATCAGCTGCCAAATAATAAGAAGAAAAATCAGTTGGCATGCATCAAAACCATAGAATGTAACATATAGTATTAATAAGTTAGCAAATAAAAATGGACCAAAGAGAAAGGAGTCTATGTGGTTGAACAAGGGAAACGTTTACACATAAAATTCCATTATTGTGCAACGTATCATTTATATGATAGCTACCTTCTCCACGTTGCTTCTTTTATTCACATTATTTGTTTGGTGATCATAATCATTAATCATTAGTTATGAGCCTACATTTTTATTTTTGCATGTCTCCAAGAATATTCTTCCATCCATTCATTCAAATGCTAAATTTAGAAGATACGTATTCTACGGTCTACCTGTTTACATACCAATATTATAAATAATATCTCATCTATCTCCCCACTCCTATCCTTAATATCTAAATTGTTTTTGACTTGTCTTATAATCATTTAATTCTAGAAGTGTGGATAATATTTTTACTATTTATACTCTGTAATTTGACCAAATATTACTTGATTTGAAAAGATAAGGAGAAGAATACGAATAGAACTTAAACTCAAATTGTAGGATTTTTGTTTATGGTAGATAATGAAATGTGAGTTGAAAAAGATGAAGTTGTACGGTAAGAGGTCTAACCAATTAAGTGTAGGAGGCGCGTCCAATGGGCATAAGTCTAGAAGGAAACTTGTAGCAGTAGAATTTGTAAAGTAAAGTGGAAAGTAGCATTGCTGTAAACAGGGGCTCAGAGTCTGAAAATAAGTATCAATGACTTCTCACTAGGGATGTCAATGGGGCGGGGCGGGGCGGATGTTGGCCTTCCCATCCCCATCCCCACCTATCATTTTCATCCCCATCCCCATCCCCATCCCCGCGGCGGGTCTAATATTCATCCCCATCCCCGCCCCGGCGGGTACAACTCCAAAACCATCCCCGCCCCACCCCCCACTTGGATATCCATCCCCGCCTAATCCCCACCAAATACCCGCCTAATCCCCACCCAAGACCCACCAAATTTCCGTGTCTCAAATACACAATCCTACATAATTAATACGGATTATAATATTAAAAAAAATATTCTTAATATTACACACATTTTTGTTTATAACATAAGTGTAGTACAAAATATTATAATTAATATTTATTTCACGTAATTATTTTTATAAAATAATATAAAAGTATATGTGGGTATGAGGTGGGGATGGGGCGGGTACGAAGTGGGGCGGGTGGGGCGGGTACAACTTAAAATCCACCCCCGCCCCATCACCCATGGCGGGTATCGTTTTCATCCCCATCCCCGCCCCACCACCCACCAAACCAAGACCCATCCCCGCCCCACTGGGGCGGGGATGGGGCGGGTCTCCTACTTGACCCGCCCCACTGACATCCCTACTTCTCACTAATCAAATCAAATCAATTCAATATCAATTCAGCAATTTAATCTATTTTGTACAGAGTAAACAATACAGAGTGTCAGCGTCAGTGTCATTTTCTATATTGAGGGTGGAAGGTACTCCATTTACATCTTTCCAATTGAAGAATCCACTCCTACCTCTCCTCTGTTACCCACCCAATTTTCACATGTGCCACTTACTGTATATTATTATATCTACCTTTTATTTATTTACTACCAGTAGTATTTTCAATATAACCAGGCATTTTGGTAACTAATAGTGGGCGAAATATTAATATCCAGAAGGCATGAATTAAAGCTTGACTCTAATAATATACTTGTATTGGATTGTGTAGTGACGCGGTAAATGATTACGTGGAGGCAGTATCAGATTTATCATGCTCGTTACTAGATCTGATGGCGGAGGGACTGTGGGTCCAAGACAAATCTATATTGAGCAGTTTAATCAGAGACCCTCAAAGTGATTCACTCCTAAGACTCAATCACTACCCTGCCCTTAAAAATTGGGACTCTTTCATCAACGGTGAACGCATTGGATTTGGAGAGCATTCTGACCCTCAGATCTTAACCATCTTAAGATCCAACGATATTCCTGGCCTACAGATTTGTACGCCTGATGGTTTGTGGCTTCCTGTACAACCTGATCCCAATGCCTTCTATGTTATGGTGGGGGATGCCCTTCAGGTGCTTTCTTTTTTTACTATTTTCATTCACCAATATTATCTCAATTCCTAAGTTGTACATTATTGTACCGTTTTAATAAGTCATTGATTATACGAGGGTGTTGGCACATCCATTTTAGATATTTTTTTGGTCACTTGCCTTATTTATGCTAGTACTAATAACTTACCATTGTGGGTAACATTCAAATATGATCGATTTTAGTCTAAGAAATGTATGTTTACGCGTGTGTAGGTATTGACGAATGGGAGATTTGGAAGTGTTAAACATAGAGCAATGGCAAATAGTTCGATAAGCAAGGCAAGGATGTCGATGATCTTTTTCGGGGCACCACCATTGAATGCAACAATATCGCCAATAGAAGAGATGGTGTCACCATTGAATCCAAGCCTATACAAGCCTTTTACATGGGGAGAATATAAGAGAGCAATGCATGCTTCAAGACTAAGTGATTGTCGCCTCAACCAATTCAAGAGACGCAATGATCAATGATTTTAGATTAAATATATAATATATTATATGGTCTGTCAATCCAATTTTCTAGTTTAGTAGGAGCAGTTTTTTTCTAAAGTTGGACGTACAACTTACAAGATGGGAAAGGAAGGGAAAAAAGAAATTTCCATTTTTGGTACTGCCATTCATCCGTCCATCACCATAATTATTATTATAATTATAATTATTATGACCTTAGCTTGTGGTGGGCTAGTAGCTAGCTTGTTGGATAGAGACACTTGGAAAAGCAGAAAATGATGTATATAATCATGGTTTTTTTTTTTTTTTTTTTAAGAGTTGAAATTAATGGAAGGTGATCTCATTTTTTTTAGTTAAGAATTGCTAATTATTCTGCGTGGATGACGCCTTCCATTATTTTATTTTATTTATTGTAATGTAGGCCAATGTCTTAATTAAGCTAAGTATATCTATTAGTACTACTTACTAGTAGAAAGTTTTTCATTTGAAGAAAGTTTAATTTTTCAGGGTTTGATTTGATTTGCTTTGCTTTGCTTGTGGGAGTATTTTTATATTGTATGCATACAATTATTGGTACAATCCCCATAGTTGATAATTGCAATTAATCATTCAATCTATCACTAGACTAATTCAAGTTTATCATAAAAATATTTGATATTAATCAATCTACTTGAATTAATTGTAGACATAATCATTCATGTATAAGAAAATAAATACTACTTATAGACTATTTGACATTGACAAATTGAAAAGATTGGCATGGTTCAATTGATCTAATTGTTATAAAAATATGCCATAACTCAAAGACAATTATAGCACTAACGATATCTAAAAATAATACCAGTAATGATTAATTATACCCACAATGAACATTTACTCATTTGGATTTTAGATGCCTACTACACTACGTGTATGTTTTTAGACTTGCAATCCATTTGGATTTTTTTTAGTACATATGTCATGTCAAACATTTAATAATTTTATATGAATATGTACAACCTATCTAGCCACGATCTCATGAAAAGAGTGATCATGAACACATTTAATTAGTTTATTTGACCATATACGCGTATAATACTATGTCAAAGCTTTTAAATTTTCAATCCACCGAGGGTTACGTTGTTAAGTGCATATGTCATGTCAAACATTCAACAAGTCTTCATGAAATACGTACAATCTATATAGGTTCAATCTCATGCACGAAAAAGAGCGTTCAAAAACACAATTATTCGCCCAAATGTACAACACTATTCCTAAAGAATGAATTAGTTACAATTTTTAAAACAGTAATACCTTAGTGGCTTAGTTATTCCCCATTTTAAGGCAAGACTATGAGTTACTCCGAATTCATAAACACATAAAGAGAGGGAAAAAAAGTACTTCTGTTTTTCTTTTATTGTATCATAATGACTTTTATACTATTCACATAACCTTCATTGACCATGTTTTGTGATTATTCTGTAACGAAAACTTGCATAATCGTGAGAATTTAGTTAGATTCGTCTCAAAATCTATTATTCAAATATTTTGAAATTTATTATTCAAATATCAACTTTTTATAAATTTTTACAAAACTATTATTAAATATATTAATAGATAAAGTATGCATTGGTAAGCATGAAATCACTCATAGTACAATAATTAAAAAAAACAAAGGAAGCATATAAAATTGTGTAGGTTGGTTTCCTAATTAAAAAATATTAATTATACTAAGTATATAAGTATATTCTATCACGAAAGCTTCCTACTCGTCAGTTTGAGTGAATATTCAATGAGAGAAGAGAAGCACTCATACTTTTGATTGAATTTATGAATTTAAGTTATTGTTGGCTGTTGTCGAGCTGTATTCATTATTTCAACAAATGACCACATATTCTTGAATAATTATTAATTATAGAAGATAAACAAATCAATTAAACCTTATATCAAAATTTTAATTAAAATAAAGGAGGATTATTAGTAGCTTTCTATGAATAGCTAGCCAATTTTCTCCAAAAAAAAAAAAAAAAGGGGGGGGCTAGCTAATGGGCCAGATGATTGAGATAATGATGGCATGCACTTTAATTAACCTCATCAATCTAATTAGATAATCATGCTTATTTGAGTTGTTTCCAATAATGACATGATTACTTTACTGTCATCTTTAAGAGATCTTTGTCACAAAAATAATAATGTTAGGTGAATTAAGTACTAGGGACTAGGGAGTGGAGTATATTGCAATAACTTTCCTAATTTAAAGTCTTTATTTAATTTGGTGAATACCATCGATCCTAAATGAAATGCTGAGTCTTAGGTAATTATCATACTGTATGAACGATGTGATTCCAGCTTAAATTCGTTCAATGTCGCAATCAAGAGACAACCTCATAATATAATTAATCAGGCAGGTATGAGAAATTTAAATGCCACCAATAATACACATTTTCCCCGTTTTTAAAAAATTGCACCACATTTGTTTTCGTGCTTGTTAATGTACAACTTTTATCACGGGTATCTTTAATCACTTGACACCATATGTTTGACTAATTGTTATTGTTAGTCATTAAATTAGCAATTTGAGTTAGGTTTTTATGATGTCGATTTACAAAGACTATGGATGATTTTTAAATTTAGTTGGTGACCACCTTGGTTATTAGCTGTTTGGAGCACTAAAAATGTACATATATACTCGCATATTTAAAGGGCTAAATGATGAAAATAAGTGAAAAAATTTGCTCCAACTAACCTTTTCATTTGTCTATTTTACTAACTTACTAAGCGCTGCTATTAATTACTTGGTACAACCCCTCTTTTTCAGCCCCTCCCTTCTATTAGCCATTACCATTACCTCCAAAATATATCAAATTAAGATTATCTTTTATGGTTGATATCAAATTGTTCAAAAGGTAACATTTTTAATAGTTTCATCAACTATTACAAGCGATTGTTGCACAAAATAATAAAATACAATAATATAACATCGCGTTAGGAGATTTGCATCATGAGAATGATTTTATTATGAGATAAAGACTCATCAACTCGAATGGACCCACAACTTATCAATTAATTATCACTACGCGTACATGTGTGAGTCATCTATCCGAGGAAAACATCACATTTAAGTCATTGCTTAATTAATATACCAAGGTATTAAACATGCTTATGCTTTCATTCTCTTGGCCTCTTAAATCTGTGGTTGTCCAACGCCTCAATTGACTATCATGCAATTTAGATCGAAACATCCTCTAAGAACAAGGATTGCATGAAAAGTCCGCTTATTTAAATAAATTCTGCCTTAGATTGTTGCCTACTTCCTAACCAACCTTTTTTTTTTACAAAAATTAATAACTTATTGTAGTGTCCGAATGAATTGCTAATGCCATGTTTCTAACCAAAAAATAGATTTTCTTTAAATTTCCTGAAATATTTAGACAAGAAATAAAGATGCTCATCAACTAATTGTGCTGGATTTATTCAAAATTTGGTTAGAAATACAAGTATCTATATAAGGGGCTAAGGGTCTTAATGTGACACATATAATAACGCACACATTTTTCCTTAATTATAAACTTACATAATTTTTGTACTCCCAGCCTATATCAATCCTATCAATCAAATGGCTTCGTTAGTGTTGTTAGCAAAAGCTCTAATGGCATATCGCCAGGACAAGAAGAACAACTTGATGATGGCGGTTATGGAGGATGCTGAGGAGAAAGCAATTAATAGCAGCAGCCGCCTTGATACAAAGGATAGTGATGATCACATTCCATTCTATATGAAAATGAAGGGAAATAGGTATACTTCAACTTTCCAAGGCCAAGAGCTTGCAACTATTCATGCCTAGCTCACGTGTTTGCTTGGCCTGAAAACACAGCCATATACAAGTATAAGTCGTCTGTATGTCTTGTTATTTAATTAGCTTATTGGTGTTGTAACCATGAAATTTGTAACAGACTACACTTATAATGTCAATTTAAATATACGTATGTCAACTGTCAAGAAGCTAAAATAGGTCGATTAAGCAATTATCACGCATGTATGATCAATGATGTTACATGTTAGCAGGGTAAAGATACTTTTAATTTAAAAAATGACTACCTCTTCCTCTATGCGATCTACCTTGTTTCATGAACGACGTAATTTGTTACAAAAAATGATATGATCAAGGTAAAGTATGTAGTTGAACCGTGTAAAAGCAGTAAGAACAGAAGAAAATAGAAAGTACTCCGTAGAAAAGAGCTAAATAAAGGCATTTTATGGAATAGCACTGTTATGGATAATCGTGAGCATGAGTATGAGTATTGTACAGTCGATTAAGAGATAATATTAAGGTGGACCAAACTAGCTAGCGAAGCGAAGCGAAGCCATGAAAAACACGCATACAGAGTAAGTGGTACGATCGAGTAACTGTTTGAATCGACAATAATAATATGATTTGATATGATGCGAGTACTGTACTCTACTGCTCAATTAAAAGAGCTGAGTTAACCTACTTAGTCCGTCACTACTTTTCATCAAAGGACTATTGTACATTATCTATTATATATATGCTTTACAGGACAATTACAAACATCAGCTTCATTATCTAAGGCCTCTTAATACTTGTACTTTGTCAAATTTAACTGATTATGGAAGATTGCTGCAATTATGATAATTACCTTTTTCAGTATCAACGTATGATACAGGCAAAACATAAGGTGTTAGTACTCGTGTACTACCATGTGTACAACTTTAATGCCATTTTCTAACAAAAATATGTACCAAGGACCAAGCAATACAGGGCGCCGTGTGCAGAGGAGATGTCTTTGCAAGAATGCAATATGCAAGCAATGGATAGACTCTTTGAGAGCTTCAGGGAATCATTTTTCGTTCAACACAGCAGCAATGAACTACCCTTCACGGTATGTTCTTATCACACAATACGGAGGATTAGCTTAATTCTTAGATTATTACCCTATATGGGGTTGTACATAAGGAAGCTTCATTAGATACACGCACACAAAATTGAAACAAATTGTTGTTCTTGACAAACGGCATTATATCCTATGTTGGGATCTTGGGAAGATTATAAGAACAGAGCTGCACATTAATGTCATGTATTGAATTGTCAACACATTATCAAGCTACACGTCTGGTCCAATTGAACCAAGCGAAGATCAATGATTGTAAATAATACTTTCAGAAAACAATGGAGTGGCTTGTCCAGTGAGCTGTATACAGATAAATGTCCAAGAAAAAGAAAACACAAGCAAGACAGCATTATTTTTTTCAGTACATGCAATAGATTTTGTAAGAAGAGGATTGCTATAATTATGGTAAAAATGTTACTAGTTCCAACAAGACAGCACAACATAAGGTGTTAGTACAGGTAATCCGTAACTGCTATTTTCTAACAAAATTTCGTATCTCAGACCAATTAAAAAGGGGTCGAACTGGCTCAGGAACCTATGGCTCAAGCCAACATATACTTTACTCGAGGGAAATCTCTATGCCAACTAGTCTCTGAGCAGATAAATACGTCGATAAGGAATGTGTCCTTGAGCAAGAACTTTGTTCCAACAAGAAAAGCCTTCGGCAGAAGTAATTTGTGACCATGAATTGTATGGTTTTATCATTGGGGTAGCACACCACATCACAGTTCATCATGAGATCCAGACTCTGGGTCAGCATTATCAGTCACTGAGCCATCAGAAGTTTCTGGATCTTCCTTGGTAGAGCTCTCCTCACTGGTGCCAGAAGTAGAGTTCGAATCTTTCTCTGTTTTCTCAGTGTTAGTGTCATTCTTAACAGGCTTCTCTACTTTTGGCCTTGGTTTTGGGATTCTATTCACCCTAGTTACCTAGAATCAAAATTTGCCGTCATTGATAAAACTATTGAACCATAAATCAGGTTATGATAAACATAATGTCACCATTTAGGCATTTATTAAAGATCAGACATACCTCAGCCTGAAGATCAGCTAACTTGTTGTACACTTCCTCGGAAGTAAACACAGGCTCACTTGTAGCAGAAGCCCTGTCAAAATACAAACAACATTAGAATTTGCAGATCAAACAAAAAAAAATGCCATTCATTGTACTAATCA
This sequence comes from Chenopodium album, assembly GCF_948465745.1. Classification (NCBI taxonomy): domain Eukaryota; kingdom Viridiplantae; phylum Streptophyta; class Magnoliopsida; order Caryophyllales; family Amaranthaceae; genus Chenopodium; species Chenopodium album. Next base: position 85,662,614 of record NC_137835.1, on the reverse strand, counting down.
AAACAATATATTCATGGTTTCAAGGGTAAACTAGATGAGGCAACAAGTAAGAAAAGCCATTTTCAATTTGTTAAGTGCAATCTAGATTTCAATTAACAAGAAAAAAACATAAATGAGACTAATCAAACATTAGTTCCTGCAATATAATAGTTGACGGGACAAGCACCAAAGACATTAATGACTAAATTTAATAAACTCTAAATTCAGCTTAAACTCCCAAAATATTGACCAAATATGACAATCCAAAACAGTATTCCTGCCGTTTTTCAAAGAAGAAAGCAAGAGTTTCATGGGAACAAGCAACAAAGACATTGCACATTGGACTGAATCTTCAAATTCACTTGTATTTGTAGCGTAGTAAGATAACATAACCTATATAAATCTCCTTTTTTTTTCCCAAAATAAAAGTGTTTGAAGAAGACAAGCAACAAAGACACTATAGATTGGATCAAATCTCCAAATTTAGTTTTGACAAATCTTAACATGAACAGATAAGAAACTCCGACAGTTCTCCAAGTATTCCGTCAACCTTCATAGTACACATTTTGAAAATTAATCCTTGAAATGGAGAATGAGAAAAATAGAGTAAAATGTTGCTTCTTATACTCTATTAAGAAGGGGGATAACTGGATAATTGTTCTAAACCATAAATATAAGGGTTACTCATTGTGCCAAAAAAAGATTGCATGAAAAAGGCTATCAATAAAAACAAAAAAACAAATTACAAGTTTATATAACAAAAATGCTAAGCAACTTGCACAGATACTACTTACTTCTCCTGTTCAGCCTGCTTCTGATCTAACCACTTCCTGAACTTATCAGCTTGATTCAAAACCTGAAAACCCAGTGATGATCAACAGAAGTTAATTGAAAGAAAATGCCGCAAATCAATCCAACTAGAACATGCCAAAGGCTCTCAGATTTAGATGTTAACCTCATCAATTTTTTCTTTTGGGATCCAGGATTTGCTGATCTCCCAGCCACGTACAATCTGCCATTATGCAAAAACTAAGTATGCCATCTTTTAGGCCAAACACACACACACACACACACACACACACACACACACACATTCTTGCTATACTGCTATAGGCACATTCAAGCTAATTGCAAATTTCCATTTAATTATTGCCACACACAAAATAATGCAATCATAATTGATAACTGTAAGCCACATTACATACCTCTGCTAACTCTGTTAGATACTTTTTAGCTTGCTCAATTGCTTTTGGACGAGCAGTCAATTCATCCATTCTAAAGTGAAACAGACATCAGTAAGATATCATTATTGAGCTAGAAGAATTTTTTTCTTTCTAAATCAAGGCGCCAAACCAACCTGAAAAATATGGGGTCACCAATAGCTTTTAACATCTTCAGACGTTCTTCAAATTCTCCAGCAGTAGCATCTTCTCCATCCATATAAAGCCAGTCTTGGATCTGAAACCACCAAAAAGTTTGTATTTTATTTTGTATTTGAATATCATAGAAAATTCACGAAGTGGAAGAATTTTCTGGGTAAAGTCTTGCCTCCTCAAGCTTTGCAATAAATGATTGTCGCTCTTCATTAGTTGAAACCTTTTCAACTTCCACAGATGTTTCAACCTATTAAAGACAAAACAACGGGAGATATATAATTAGGCAATTATAGTGCCAGGCTTTTATTGTTCATAACGTACCTACATGGCTATTATGTTTTGTGCATCTATGGGAAATGAGAGCACTATTATGTTAGCTAAATTACTTATATGATCTAATTAGAACCAGTACTCCAAACATTGTAAATAATTGCTGACTAAAGCCTTGTTTTTTCAGCAATATGTAAGAGATCAAATCCAAAAGAAAGGCAAAAACCTTTTCTCTGGTTGAATAAATGTATCCTTCCAAATTATTTTTTAACTCTGCTGTCCTCCTTCGCTCTGCATCTTTCTGGTTAAGTGCTGCCAGCTTCTGCTTCGCGTCAGCCAGGGATTTTTCAGAAAATGACATTGCAGGCCCAATTGTCTTCTCAGCTACCTGTGTGTAAGCAAGACATTTAAATCAATTGATTTGCCAATGCAAAAAGGATATATACTCCAACAGTGATACTTAAATGAGCATTTACCTTCAAGGTTACCCTGAAAGTTCGCTTCTTTAATTTCTTTTCAATGATCTCTTTGATATTATCTTCTGTAGCACCAGAATTAGAGGAATTATTTGCGCTGCCATCATTCTGCAAATTGTCATTACCTTCTTCAGCAGAATCCCCACTCGCAGTTTCAGTTGATGAGTTCAAAGTTATGTTTGCTGAAGTGGAGTTATCTACAGTCAGATTCTTTTTAGGAACTTCTACCCACTCAGTTATCTCAATAACAGCCTCGGCGCGATCTAAGGTTAACACCCCACTTCTACTTAAAGAGAAATGTAGGTTTGCCTTGATCGGAGCAGAGAGATTTCTAGATGCGTATCTGAAACAGAATAAAACAGCAGGAAAAGTTCAGGTCTAAACACAAAACTTCTTAAGTTTGGATAAAAGTTAAGAAAAGTTATATTACAATAAATGGAAAGTGATAGGTACTCAAATCAACACATGCTACATAAGCCACAATGCATACCTCTCAGTGGCATTGGCCAATCCAGAGACTGTATACTGAGCAAATATGGGAGAGGAAACACCGGGTGGCATCAAGTCTTTGCTCTCATAAGATAAAGCCACCTCAAAGTCTTTCTTGTGAATTATTGATCGGAACATCTGCAATAAAGTAACCAAGGATGAAAAACAACACAATAAATCTATAATTGAGGACAATGTCTGCACATAAGTATCCCCAATAAGTTCATCAGACAAAATGAATTACCTTACTAGGGACCTTCTTCATGCGCGGCACAAGGACTTGCTTTGTACTTTCATCTTTCACAAGATCAATACCATCCAATTCCATCACATAACCATATGTAGCACCATCAATCATTCCCAATTTTCTATTCAATTTTATTCCATCACTTAAATTTGCTGCATGTAATGCAGCACCAAGAACTATAGCTTCATCAGCATCCAAATGTTTGTCTAACTGTTTCCTACCAAGAAATTCCTGAAGCTTAGCCTGTGACATTACAAACCTTAGATCAGCTGTTGGAAAGATATATTTCCATTAAGGGAGCAACTAGAAAGATTATTTACCTGCAACTTTGGAACTCGAGTGGCACCTCCAATTAATTCTACGGCAGATACCTCATCAGCTCGCAAACCTGAATTCTGAAGAACTTCCTTTAGTGGGATGAGAGCTTTGGCCCACAAATCTTCACAAAGCTCTTCAAACTTCTCACGGGTTATAGAACTCCTACAATAATTTGAAGTAAAAAGGAGTAAACCTTTAGCAACTCTTCAGCTTCTGTGATGCTATTGTTTGCATCTGTACATACTTACGACTTTATTTATTTCTAGTAAAACTACACACCATACTGAAATTATTATATACTCCCTCCTCGCAGTTTTAGAAGAAATTGGAGAAAGTAATAAAATATGGAAGTAGTGGGGTTAATAGAAGAATAAAAAAAATTGTAAAAAGCAAAAGTATTTGAGAGAATTGGAAGAGAGAGAATATGAAATTAATAAAATACTCCTTATGATTTATGTTGAGTCCACTAGTTGAGAGAAATGATTTAAATATTGTAAAATCTTTCCAAATAAGGAAATGGAGCAAGTGTTTAAAAATAATCGAAATTGGAAAGTAGAGCAAGTATTTAAAAACGGAGAGAGTAAATGTACTAAACTACATATTAATATCAACTCTGTATGCACATTGCAGTAGTTATCCTTCAAAATGCGATAAGCCCTCATGAGTTAGTACGGCAGGAGCATCTCAGCAAGTTAATGCATCTCATAATTTTTGCAAACACCTATACTAACTCACCTCATGGGAAAAGGTACAAGATCAACTATACTATATCCTACTTTTGGACTAGCCCCTTTTATACAATTTTACACAGTTTGAACCATCAGACACAAAATACAAAGTAAGAATGTTCCAGTCAATTGCAGTGTAGTAAATGCATTAAGTCCATAAAAATGCAAGTTTTAGAACAGGTTACAAAGCTTGCATAAATCAAAGTTAGTTACTCAGATTGAGCAGTCCACAAACCTGAAGTCACGATCATCATGGATAGACTCAACCGATATTGGAGCCACTGTATTGGCACTCAAAATTTCTTTAGTACGCTTGACTTGCTTCTTCAATTTTGCCATTGCTTTCGGAAACTTCCTTACATCAACCCCATTTCCAAGCTGCTTATTGAATTCATCAGCAAAATACTCCACCAATCTCAATTCCATATGTTGACCACCAAGTTCAGCATTCCAAACTACATCCTTAACCTACATCAATAATAATAAATTGTATAACAATACACTATAGTATGACCAATAACAGGTTCACACGAAAATACAGCAACCAATTTCTCCAATTCAATTTATATCTCCTAATTACTACATTTTGCAGCACCAATTACAACATTCATCATCCCTTCACTTTCCTATAAGTTACTCGATCAAATATACAAAAAAACTAATTCCTCCGTCTACAAAGTTCTTATTTTTTTGAGAGACAATCACAATCAAAACACGAAGAAGAACATTTAGAGACGGAGGGAGTACAAATTAACAAAAGGCGAGGACAAAAGAATACCTGAAATTGGTTGGCAGAAAGAGTCTTGCCATAATCCTTAGTATCATAAGCAGAGAAATAAACAAGAGCAGCATAAGTAGAAGTGGCACCCATATCATAAAACACAACATATTTGGAATCATTCGCAAACTTCTTATCAATTCCATACTGCAATGCAGCTCCAGAATGTTCATTAATCAAAGACAACACATTAACACCAGCCAATTGAGCAGCTTGAATCACCGCCTTTCTTTCCGATTGCCCGAAATACGGCGGCACACTAATCACCGCATCTTTTACAGCAACCTTGGAATGAAACTCAGCTAAATCCAACGAATAACTCAAAATCATCGCCAACATTTCTTCCAATGAATAAATTTCACCATCATCAACCTTAATCGCCGCAACACCTCTAGAATCTTCGACAATTTGGTAGGGCAAGTAGAAAGAATCGATCTTTTGCTTGGAAAAGGAGTAGGGTTTTCCGATTAGGTCACGAATTAGGGCGTAAACCTTGTCGGGATAACGAGCGATCAAAGCGGAGGATTCTTCACCGATCAAACGAATTCCAGATTGGAAAGACACTAAATTTGGGGATTTACGCTTCGACATTTCGTTGATTGCGATTGAAATCGGAGGTTGGCCAGGCTTTAGATTTACGACAGCAACTTTGAGCCATTCTGAACCCAGATCTATGCTTAACACTGCCGATTGTGATTTTAATGGGATTATTGCGAACATACACAAAATTAACCCTAATCTTAACAACATTGCAGCAGCTTTCCAAAGATCAAATCTTTACTTACCCGGAAATTAATATTTGAAGAAGAAGATGATTAGTGAAGTTTGAGGAAATCTCTAGAGAGAGTTTTAAGAGGGGTTTTTTGTGAGGTACAGTACTCCGTATTGTTTGTTGAGAGTGAGAAGAGCAAGGTCATAGGAACCAATGACGGTAATACACGTGGACTAAGTTACAGTTGGCAGAATTTGAGTAGGCTTGTGCGTTGTTAATTCTGTTACTCTGTATTTTTTAGGTGGAGCGAGAAAGAGTGGTCAGACAAGACGTAATGTTTACGGTTACTGTAGATTTATAATCGCTCCAGCAGATTGATTGGGCTAACGGGCTGTTTCTTAATGAGGGCCTTTTAGTAACTTGGGCTACCCATGCGGCCTTGACACATGGTTCGGTTAAGCTGTTGCTCATTCAAGCCCATATCACTATGGAATTGGCCTTTTTAGGGAGGGCACCTGAGGTTGTCTAAAATCTATTTTCGTTGCTTTGGGCTAAGTCGGCATATTTTTTTTATCACGTTTGTCAACGCATGTTCAATCATTAATATCTTTAATTATTAAAAAAATATACCTTGCGAAGGTTTTAATAAGATTTGACATGAATATGTTTTATCATAACTATAGATCACTAAAGATAGTCAAAATAGAGTTTATGAATAGTTTCAAAAGTCAAAAAATGTCATTTAAAAATGAATGCACAAAGAGTACAACCCAAGTCTCCCTATCCTTGATAAATAATGACGACTCTGTGTCATATGGTGTTGTATAGTGTATACTTGTTTCTCATGTTAAGCTCACATATATTGGGGTTATTTTGGCCCAACCAATATAATCATATAAGTGTCATACGGTGATTCTCCAAAGGCTAGCTAGAGCCCATATGTATATTGTATCGAGTGGTATCATATCATGTCAAGGTGTGTTGTGTCTTGCCATACTTTTTAACATAACCTGTAAATATATTTCGTTAAAAAAAAATCCATAAATATAGCTCAACCATTGTCTATAATCTAATACACTTAGTTAGATTTCATTTCCACCTCACGCTATGCCACATTAAAGTTGGTCCTGTTATCTTCTTAATGTAATCGGTGCTCCATTGATCCTACACTCCTACTCTAGAAAAAATTTCTTCATTCAATCAAACCTCGCTTTTTTATTAAGAATTATCTATTTTTTATTCAATCATACTTCACTATGTTATTTATTATTCAATACCATTCAATCTTCAATCAACCAATTTTCACTATTTTCTTATATTGCCCACCTTTCTTTGACACAGAAGCATTTGATAAATAATCAGAAACAGAATGATTAACCATAATGATTTTAAAAATAAATTTAGCAAAAAAACAGGTGGAGTAATATAAGGAGTATGAAAAGATATTAAGGAAACCAAAAATGGGAAAGGAAAGCTGGCCATGTGAGTGCTACCTAAAAGATGGAAATTTAGTTTAAAGGGATGCGTTGAATGCGCTCGACACTCGCTAGTCCCCACAAAAAGGTGCCTATATATTTTCAATTCACGGGTTCCGGTTGCCTTCAATTCATCTATTCCACATAATAATACACGTTATGATCGAGTGTCAAAGGACACTATCATTGAGGCACCTCTATTTTGTCAACTTCACCTCATTGCACTACCCTTCCCCGGTCCCATCCATAACCATTTTACGTCTTACTATACTATACGTACCTCTTTATTATAGTGAATCATCATACGTCGAGTAAACAGAACTAGTCGTTTTTACTTGTTGTTTGTATATTTAAAAACTAATGAGTTAAATTAAGCATTTTTCTTCGTACCTATGTACATTAAACAGGTATTATGAACATCATAATTTAAGTGGAAATGAATTTGCTTAACTACTCGTATTTTATACTTTGTATATGTCTTTTTTTATATTTTCTTGTTATACATAAACATGGAAGACTTTAAGTAGTGGTCCTAGATAAATAGGAGCTTAAACAATTTGTCTACTAGTAGCTAGCTAACTACTTTGTAAATTTCTCGATATACCTAGTTCTCAGCCAAAGAGATCTTTACTTCGATGTGCAGTTGACAAAAAAATTCAGTTTCAACCATAGGACTGATTTTCTTTGCAAAGATTGATATGAAATTTAATAAAAAGACTTGACTTTTTTCTTGCATGAGTTGATGCCATCTAATTTGCAAAATTGTACATAATTAAGTTTATCAATTCAATGTAAACTTAAAACTTTCAATGTCTAATAGATAGGCTGAGAAGCAGTTAATGTATACTCCGTATATAATTGATTATTTGTCAATCGATCATAATTAATGTTTATAGCTGATGGCAAGTGTACTTAATCACCTAATTGGCGCAATAGGAAAATTGCATTGTCTTAGTATAATACGGAGTAGTGACTATTGTAGTTGATAAGTTTGTGGAGGAAGTAGGTCACACGAATGTCTGTTTGGTTAAAACTACAAGCAATGAATCGTGAATAATGACAACAATTTGTCTTGGCATATATTGGTTGGTTTAATCGCTGCCCAATATCTCCCACAAAAACAAAGATTGGGCTGGGGTATATATTGCTTAAGCCTTTTGGCAATTTGTAGTGTACTATGCAAGATTTAATTTTGGATCTGCTCTGAATGTTCAATTGGTGACAACCCTATTAACATATACCTCATTGCCATAGGCTCATGTGTTTTTTCTTTTTAATGAGGGGCTTTTAATTCGTGCAATTTTTTTATATTTAAAATTTTTATTTCTCAAATATATTTGAAGGAGGGGCGGATGAGATTCGAACCCGTGACCTTTGTGTCACGCTGGCTCTGATACCATGTTAATGGACCAACTCAATCAAAAGCTTAAGCTGATGGTTGAGGTCCAGGAATATGTTTTTATACTCTATCACAAACATTATTTTCTAGACTAGTCCTTAACCTCTTTTTAATTAGGTGTCATTTGGTTACATTGACTAATGGATAACAGTTATACTATCGAATTTTCATCTAAACATGTTGTTCGGTTGATTATATAAGTCGATTAGAAATATTTACAAGAAATCATTTCCTTCAATTAGAACGTGTAAATGTAATAATGTAAACAACTCCATACATCTTATATGAATCGAAGAGGATTTGAACCTTTGTATAGTAGAACAGAGCCCTAAAAATACATGGGAGTGTGTCACTACAGCAATCCACTTGATTAATAAAGGTAACAAACATGCGGTCCCTCTTGTAAGAAACTAACAACATTTGTTTACTTAAGGAAAAAGCTAAAGGACAAATATTTTGCGCAGCACCAAACCACAGCACTAGCTAAGGTCAATTATTATATACTAGTACACCATGAATGTGGCCTTACATAGGAAAAAGAGAACATTTTTTGACAATTTTAACGAAGCTCAAAGCATAAAAAGCTTCCTTCACTAAAACTCACACAACTCTAAGCTGCCAACCAACTGGCTACTGTTTAATATTCAAAAGAAGCCACCTCAAATTCTGTGTAGCCCTGGTCAACAAATTAGCCGTGCCACACGGGACACGGGAGATCGAGGCCCTTTTGTTTTTATAAGGAGTGTCTATTTGGTATTCGGCTTAGTATTGTATATTCATTCTCATAAGAGATAATGTACAGAATATATAAGTATTATACAATAAGAAGTGAAGGGGTTTCCAAGTTGATTCACCCTTAAAGCCTTAAGGTATTCCATACATACATGTTGATGAAAGGCCGCCGCCGTTGATGAGCAAGCTAAGCTTTTGAAACATTGAAGATATACATATACTGTACAAAGCAACTTCATTCCATGGAAGATCGACTTAGGTAGTAATTGGATCTGTAGCTCAGGAGGGATAGACAAGAGGTGAAATGATGAGTTGGAAGGTTATGTTAAACCCTAGTTAACTAATATACCGAATCTGTGTTCAGTGATGAATACCTTGGTTCGGATTGAAACTAGGATTAAGAAGATTGGACCAGGCCTTACAAGGTCAAGAAAAGGTCTTACAAGGTCAAGAAAAAGAGAATGAATAGAGTAATAAAGCTCAGGTAGGATAGCACCGAATAAAAGGCTAAGACATGATAGCTAATGATAGTGATGAGAAGCTTCTTCTTCCTTCTACACTACTATCATCATGCGTTGTTGTTGTCGTCGTTGTCGTTGTGTTTGTTGTTGAGAGATCAACCGTGTTCCGGAGCTCTTGTACACCTTGATGATGATGAGCATGGCCACAGTGTTTTAGGGCAGCAAAGGACCTATGCTTTCCATCAACAAACAAATTACTAATAATCAGTGGGAATGAAATAAAATAAGCATGTATGAATCAGATAACATATAAACATGAAGTTTAGATTTATGTAAGTTAATGATGCATGTAACAGAAAAGCTAGATAATAATAATACTAACAAAATAATCATGAAATGATGTATAGAAGTATACTTAATTAATTACCTCATACTGTAAAGCATTGATTGGGTTGAAGATGTATGGAAGAAGAGTAGTTTGGATGGTAAATGGGGCCCTTGCATAAGCTAGAGAAGAACGAGGTTGAGTGAGGAGAGAGAAAGGAGCGAGCGAGGTCTGCATTCAGACTTGAGACTCAGACTTATATATATGCCCAATATGGGGACAGGGATAGTAGCCCACACATGCTCACCACTATTATTTCCCTCTTGTTTTGCTTCTATTGATTATAATTAACTTTTTTTATTTTATTGTTGATTACTTTTATAATTTTTAGGTGGAAATTTAAAACATTGATGTTTGAATAATTAAAAATTTTTAATGTTAATTGATAACTAGTTGCGTAGTTGTTAACTTTGTGCGTTGTCAAAGATTCAAGGTTAATCACATTGCTTATAAGTAATAACAATGCATTTTAATAAAATATGAAGTATCAATTTTATGTAATTTTATTGGGTGCAGAGAGAGTCACAAAGAATAATGATATATCATATAACATAATCTATAATTTAGCATTGGAACGAGCATTGAGGTGATTTTTGTGTTGATATTTGTTGTGTACTTTGGTCATATATTTACATTGCCTTGGTTAGGCTTTTTTCTCTTGCTCATGCCTTTTGAAAAACTTCTTACTCAATCTATGACCATATTTACTAATATTACCTCCGTTATAGGTTATGTGCAACGATTAGACATTTTTCCTCTCTGCTTTATGTCAAATCGTTGCACATAACCTGTAACGGAGGTAGTAAGTGTTTTTAGCACTCATGCATTGTGCCTTTTATTCCTAGGCCCTTGGTTGGGTAGCAACGCCGAGTCGCCGATGGGGCTATGGTGCATACTTGTAACTATGACATACTTATCAATTTGCTCTTTTGAAAAACATGTTTTTATTAACAACGTGAAACCTATTTGGAGAATGGAGAATCAATTCAATACAGAGTATTAATTAAACATGATATTATAACATATACTCATACTTTGTTTTAAGTTCTTAGTTTGATAAGAAACAATTAGTTACACTTCTTATTTTCTCTAACTCTAACTATTTACCGCATTCGACTTTTCACGATTTTCAATATGAATACCTGTTTAAAAACTTCAACGGGTTGTTTGATAAGTGGGATTATGGGTTGGGATTGGGAATAATAATCCCCAGTCTTTGTAAACCCATGTTTAGTTGGTGGGAATTATAACATAAAATGGGAATGAGCTTCAGAATAATTAGCTTGTATTCCCTACATTTTATTACTTGGGGGTGACAAGTAATATTTTGGGGGAATTCAATAAATTGTTAAAAGGATAATACTACCCTTGTTTTGTGGCATATATTTTTGTGGCATATGATAATAAAAGGGCAATCTTGTAAATTTTGTTTTTAATCCCTCTATAATTCCCCCATGCCAAACATAGGATTTAAAATTTCTGAATCTTATTTCCAAAATATGCCAAACAGGGATTGTGATTATTTCATGAATTTTATTCCTACTCCCACCCTATATTTCCAAAATCCCCAATCCCATTTGCCAAACACCCGCAAGTGTAAAAGTTTTTATCCCATAATTTACCAAAGACCCCAAAATATATGTTGATACTTCATTAACTCGTTAGATTGATATTGGTGGGAGAAGATTTTACATTTTAGAGTCAAACGTTATTGATTTGTCACTCATCTTCGCTCTTCCCTCGGAAAATTTTGCTTATTACGTAGTAGAACACAAACCAAAGGGTGTTCTTCCAACCTCCCAAACATTTTTCCCCAAATTGAAAAATTGAAGATCAAATTGATTTAGGGCATATTCAAAGTTACCCAGAAATCGAACTTACTCGCTCTCCCAGATATACTAATAATCAGATCTGGAGAAGGCAGTGAAAGATGGATGCAAAAGACATTCTGGGAATACCCAAAAACGCATTGCCATTATCACAAGAGAAGAAGTCTAAACCTCCCAAAGAACCTCACCGGAAGCCCGATGGCATTTCTCGCGAGGTTTTGATAATTTTCTCTCTCCTCCTTTGTTTGCCCTTTGAATTTCATAATTTTGGGAAGATGTTGAATTTTTTATTTGTATGAAAAATGAATAGGTTTACATGCTTACTGGAGGAGTTCCACCTCTTATGCCTGCAATTGATGTCGCTCAGCTCAAGAAACGTCCACCAACTGATGAGAAGGTCACACCCTTTTGCTTATTTTCTATCATTTTGTCTTTTGGTTTTTGTGAAATTGAGCCTAATTGCTTGGAAAATCTCGTCTTGGAATGAATTTGTCATCGAGTTGTAGTCATGTAATAAAGAAGTTACATTAATGTTACTTGAACTCATCTTTTTACTGGGTTTATAGCCATGTAAGTAGATAATTGACAATTGACACTTCAATGGTATGAATTACTTCGCATTTTCTTAGTTAAGTTTAAGCAGTGAGTAACATAGGTTCCATGGGCGCTTGCTTAATCTGGGTGCTTGTCAAATGTATCGATGAACGACTGAAAGTAGTTCTAATTGTCTTGGAGAGTGATGCACCTTGATGAAGGGTTGGAGCATAAATGCTAATTTATATTTAAGTCTCCCATTTTCTATGTCTTGAGCAGGTTACTTGGCAATGGCTTTCGTTCACAAATTCAGCTCGGAAAGATAATTTGGAGCTTTACCACTGGGTATTTGTTTCTTCACTTTGTTCTCTTCTTTCTTAATATATGAAATTGTTTGATTTTTATATTGAGCATTAACTGAATTTTCCAATTCTTCATGTAGGTCAGAGTTGTAAATGGTGTGCCTCCAACGGGTGATTATCCTTTTGCCAAATATAACAAGGTATGCAAATTGCTGTATATTATGCCTTAGCCAATTTAAGAATAAACATGTTACAACTGATGGACATATATTAGCCTGTCTTGTATTTTGGGGCATGGGTGGAGAGGGATGGTAGGATATGGAAAAATAGCTTTCTAAATTGTACCACACAATAGTAGGACTGAATGAGCAACCTCTCCCCTCCCACCTTGAGGATTGGTTAGACAGGGTTTGAGCAACCTCACGGTCTGAGTTATTGGAGTTTCTCCCCCTTGAGCTCCCACATTATTCCTAATGATTTGGCTCTTTGGCTGCTTTGCTATATTACTTCTTGAAATGACATTCCTTTTGCTTTTGTGTCCCAGTCAGTTGATGTTATCAAATACACAGATGAGGAGTACGAGAACTACTTGACAGATCCTGTAGGTATCAATTCATAATAAATACTTCCCCTGTTCTTTATCTATTGCAAGTTTGCAACATGTGAAATTTTGGGTTTTGACTTTTGAGCATTTATCTTTTGGGACCCGGTGTCGAAAAGATTTAAGATACTAGTGGATACATCTGTGGGCATATAATGCCGTTTTCAACCATGTATGATTATTATATGTTGTCATAGATTTCCGTGGTAAGCTTGAGTTTATGAAATTGAGGCAAGTTGTAAATGGGTAAATTGACAATTTAAAAGCAAATTGGATGCTTCCACACACCCAATTTGACTCCCGAAGGGTATTCGGGCTCACGGTAAACATCTTGTTAATTTTTATTTTCGGGCCAAAAAAGACAAAAATTTCCAAAATTGAAGGCAATAATCCACGCTTTTTGAGCAATATTGGAAGTTTCGAGATATAGTGTCGAAAAGTATTGAGATACTAAGGAATACATCTCGGGGTCATATAATGCCGTTTGGAATCATATATGACCATTATATGTTGTCACAAATGTCCGTGGGTTGTTAGAGTTTATGAAATCGATGCAAGTTGTAAACGGGTAAATTGACTGTTTAAAGGCAAATTGGATGGTTCCGCCCACCCAGTTAGACTCCCACAGGATATTAGGGTCCAAGATAAACATCTCGGGATTTTTTTTTTCCGAGTCAAAAAAAGTCAAAAATTTCAAAAATTAAAGAATAAAATCCACGCTTTTTGAGAAATTTTAGAGGTACCGGAAACCGGTGTCGAAAAGTCTTAATATAGTAGGGAATACATCTCGGGGTAATTTATCTTTTGTTCAATTTTTGTAAAAATTGACAAGTTTATTTTGAAAGTGTATATCGAGATTAGAGACGAATGAAACAAGACCCCATATAACTATAATTTTCCTTTTGTAAAAATCACAATAGTTGGTCAAAAGGTTGTTTTTTTTAAGGGTAAAAACCCAAATGCTTCAATAGAAAAAAAAATGAAGGAAGCCCTTTAATACATAACAAATTTATTTTGATCTTGATATTTCACCTTGATATGCATGTATAGTACTTTAGAAAAAATTATTCTGCAATTACTGTCTGCTTCAAGTTGAGTTTGTTGAGAATTTATCCAAGGATTCACTGTGCATGAACATTGTCATTTCACGCACCTTACTTGAGTTTGCTGGATTTTTCCTTGAGAGTTCATCCTTCATAAAAAATTTTCTTGCCAAGTATCCTATGCTGCTTAAGCACATAATAATGTACAACTGCATCTTATTCGTTAACCCTTTTTACCCCCTCTGTTTTGGCATTATCTTCTTTCCAGAAATGGACTAAGGAAGAGACAGATACCTTATTTGAGCTGTGTGAGAGGTTCGATCTCCGCTTTGTCTTAGTAGCTGATAGGTTTCCATCGCATCGGACTGTGGAGGAGTTGAAGGATCGATATTATAGTGGTATTTCTCTGACCTTGTGTTTCATGCCTTTCTCTCTCTCTGCATTTTCTGAAGTGTTTTGCTTGGAAAATGTTTAAATATGAATTAAATTCTTCAGCTGATTCAGTCCTTTTTACTTATCTTCGTATTCTTTTATATAGTGACTAGAGCTTTACTGATAGCTAGAGCTCCATCTCCTGCTGATGTTTCTGGGCATCCATTGATTAAGGTATGGTGAACTGTTCAATAAATCGTTTTAACTATCTATTAAGATTTAGGATATCAACGAGCTAAATCGAACTGAGTATTAGCTGTTCGATTTAGGCTTGATAAGAAAACACGCAAGTAGCATGAATTAAACAACTGAGCTTTATTTTGCTTGTTCGAGCTGGGCTCATTTAAGATTTTTTGTTGTTTGAGTTTAGCTTATGAGTAGGCTGTTTAATTCGTGCTCTTTTTTTTTTTTGAAAGAATGTTTAATTCGTGCTCAACCTTGAGCTGAGCTACAATAAATTGCAACAACAACAAAGCAACAACAATAATGTAAACGAGATTTTATGTTAAAGAGTCATAATAAATGAGCAAAGATTGAATTTAAACAGATATATTAATAAACATGCTATTATTAAAAAAAAATTAATATTAAAATAACCATTTTTGATGATGTACATTTTGGTTATCTTTTGTGATATTATAAATTTCTTAAAAAAATTATTCATGTATAAAAAAAAAAAAATGGGCATAGATTTTCTTAATTAATAATATTCGAGCTTGAACGAGCTTATAAATAAAATGAGCATATAAACAAACATGAACAAAGCTGTCCACGAGCCTTAAGAACTCAAATTCTAAGCTGTTCGAGCTAGGCTTTTTTACTAAACGAACTTGAAATTTTCGTTCATGTCGTTTGTTTATTAACGAACTAGCTTTGATTAAGTTTGTTCACAAGCTGTTCACGAATGCATCGGCTAATTTATATCCCTATTAAGGTTTCTGCTTGTAATTGTATTAACATATTGTTGCAACCTGCTTTCATGTAATAGGAACCATACAATGCAAAACAGGAGACAGAGCGCAAGCGTGCTTTGTCAATGGTTCTTTCTCAAACAAAACATCAAGAGCGCAAGGATGCTGAGGTATGCACTTTATTGTGTTATCTATAGTCTACAAAGCTATATTGTAGCCTTAATAGCAATCTTTGTTAGAAATCTAGTTATTAGCTAACTTGTTATTAGTGCATATCATTGTCACTTCTTATTGTGTTTTCTTGTTTTTCAGGTTCTTGCTGAAGCTAAAAGAATTCAAGAGGCACGTTTGTTGGCTAAGGTATTCTACGAGTCGGGATGCTATCTGCTTGATCTATGTTTAAAAAATTATTGTTAAAGAGGATATGTTGAGCTTGCACTTACCTCTACTTTTATATGACAGTTCACTTAATGTGATTGGTGGGGGAAATAGTGCTTTTTACTCGAAAAACTGGCCAGCTTTTGTAGTCCATACTCTTAGCCTGTGCATCTGCGATATTTCTGGTATTGATTTGTAAAGGGTCTTGTTATCTTAGGGTGAGATAGAGTATGAGACTGAAAACTGTATTCAGCTATATTCAAAATGATCGGTCCTTATATTTTTACCTTTTGATTTTGATGATCATTTTCTTAACCTCCTATGTATTGTTAATGCTTTCTAATCTTACTTGTCCTCTACCTTTTTTCTACCCCTCTTTGAATGTGATTGAGCTTGTCATTCATATTTTTTCAGCTATAAAATGGCTTATGTAAAATGTGCAAGGAATCAATATTAGGGGAAGGGTATGTTAGTCATAGCCTATTAGTAGTAGCTTGGGGAATAAGTTAGAGTTTGTTATTATAATTTTTCTATAAATAGGCCTCATTAGGAGGAAAAATCATCGTGTTGAATATTGTGAGGATTCTTATTGGGAGAGAGTGAGCCTCTCGAAAGCTCATATTAGGAGAGAATCCACCTCCCGAAAGTGGAATTATCGTTCAATTAGTTGTAATTCTCATCTTAATACTATAATGAGTCTTTTTCTTCCTAATTTTCTGCCATTATTACTGTTGGAAACCATGCTAATGCTTAGCAAAATGCTTTTAGTTATTGGAGATAACAAGAAATTTATTCTTCCTGATAATTGATTTAGGCTATTATCTTGACTATGAGAACATAGCCCTATTCAGTGTTAGGATTTAGGAAATAAGCAAATTTCTGCTGACTGCTCGGTATATTTCCCTTTAATGATTAAATTTGAGCTTTTCTTTCTATAAATGAACTTATTGGTCATGATTTGAGCTAATCTGTACTAATATTTCTGTAACTAATGGTCCTTAGCCTAGCTAATCTTAAGTTATTTTAGCTGTGAATTGTTCATGGGTAGGTCTTAGTTGAACTTGTTTTCCCTGAAATTTTTATTTTAGCCAAGGTGAATTGAACAAAGTCCAAGTTCTTAGATTGTCAGGCGCCTTGTATGTTTGTAACTAGCTACAACATACATGCGGTAAAGAATAACACAATGTTCAGTCACACTTCAATATTTTTCCTTAAACTCTTTGAAACTGTGTCAATTTTCTACTATTTTGTAGTTAAATGCCATGTGTCTCTTTAAGGGTTGGATTGCATATCTAATTGGTTGACACCAATTTTTTAAATATGTTTTATCTTCTCTGCCACCGGTCAACCAATCATGCAGAGGGAGAATAGAAGACCTTGACTTATGATTTTTCAATGTGTTTTCCAGGAAGCAGAGGAGTCAGAGTTACCGGCAACCTCGGATGTTGCTGCAGATGCTGATCGCACTGCTCATCCTGGTTCTGTATCACCTATCTCTGCAGCTCCTGCTGCAGCAGATAATGCTGCCACCCTGGCCTCTCTTCGCTCGGTGAGTTCCTTTAGGAACTGTCTCTCTGAACCTTTTTCTTGTGTCAATGTTTTACTAATCGTCAAATAGCTCATCTATCCCATGTCATTTGTCAGGAATTTGCAATTTGTATATTGTAGGTATAAAATTCAGTCAATGAATATTTATATTACCTCTGAACTATTTGCAGATGCGTGTATACTTGAGGACATATGCTCTTGACCAAATGGTACAGGCTGTTAGCTCTTCTGCTGGCCTTCGAACAATCAAGCGAGTTGAGCAGACTTTGCAAGATCTTGGGGTTTGTTCTTTATCTTTTGTTAAATTTGTATTATTGTTCATAATATACTGGTTATACAAATATGGTGTGATGTATGTGATGCTGAAGCTATATGTAGAGAGGAAATAGCTACTGAATCTTTAGTGTATATGGGGTTTGAGTGTTGTTCATATTAACCTAGCTAGTTCTCGAATTCTAAGACCTGAATCTCTTAAAGAATATCTGCTGTTGATAGATAGTAATGTGTCATCTATTGTAGAAAATAGAAAGTGGTTAATGATATTAAATCTTTGACATTTAGAAACTATGCTGTGGTACAGCAATTATGGTCTTCCAATACAGCACCACCTCTTCCCCCCCCCCCCCCCCCCACCACATATTCTCTGTGTGTGTGTGTGTTCACGGATTTGCAGTAAGGCAGAAGTGACATTGACACGTCATAGAGGATTATGTGACTCTTAATGAGAACAAAAAAGTGACTGACTGTCTTATGTATGCTTGCATCTTATCTTATAATTTGCCTATCTGAAAATGTGATTGCAACTTGCATTGGGTCCAATTTGCTTCATCATTGGAGCCTGTATAAGCAGTTAAGCACCTGCCTCATGATGCAAATCTTTTTGTTAAACCTGAAATATATTCCTGCTCTTGAGTTTTTGTAAGTAGTTGGTAAATAACTGGTCCACTAAGGCCAAATTTACTTGGTGGGTTTGGCTATATGTGGGGTTATTGTTCTCATGTTAGAAGTGCAAACCAAGGAATGTCATTTTTTTTTAGGCCGCCAAGGAATGTCATTAGTCCTTGCTATGTTTTTAGCTGCCAGCCACCTAAGCCCTTCCAGCTCCATTCCCATTCCCATTCCCTTGGACCAAAGAAATAGAGAAATCCCGCTTCAATCCCTACTCCCATTGATTTGTACCCTCTCTATTTACAGGTTCGGATAATTATTTTAGAGAGTGGAAAAGATATAAAAGGATGGCCTTTTATAAGTTTAAAAAATGCCTTTTTGGAGCAGATGCATAACTCTGGAGCTCCATCTCACCATTTTGTTTTTCATCAACTTGTTTCCTTCTTCTTGTTGGATTAATTTTATGTAGGATTAAATTGCCTTTTTCTTTCAGGTTAATTTGAAGCCAAAGGTCCCAACAAAATCTGTATGTGCCGAGCATCTTGAATTGAGAAAGGAGATTTTAACTTTACTGAATCTTCAAAAGCAGGTAATTTGCTCCCTGAGATACTAAAAATTGAGATTGACTGTGTCCTGTATATTTAACTGAGTTATTGTAACTTGCAATCTTAGTTTCAGTACAAGGAGGCAGAGGGTTCTTCTTATCGTGAGGGATCATACACTGACACTCCAGAAACACCTAAGGTTTGAACTCCATGTTTCAATAGTATCAGTATTTTAAATTTTGATTTTGATGTGGCCTGAAATGACCATCAACTTTTCTTTTACAGCATTGCTTCATCCAGCTTATTACCTGTTTTAATATTTTATTTTATTTTATTTTTTTTTTTAAAAAAAAACCTTTTTTGTTGCTCTTTGTGGCTTGATGCTTAAGATGTGTTTTCATGTGTATAAACTGGACTTCATAATTTTTATTTGAAATTGAAGTACTAGATAAAATTATGTCCTTTTTTTTACTTTGCTGGAACCTAAATGTTTCCTTGTCTGTCTGTTTAACAGCGCTCCCAACGTGCTGGGGATCAGGACCGCCCTTTTGTTCCCGAGCCTCTAAGTTTTGGAGGTGAACATTTTTCACCTACTTTTTTTTTGTATTGTCTTTTCTTAATAATTAGATGGCTAACAAGTCACTGTGTTGCTAAACTTATTTTCTATTACAGGGGATAGAGTCGGTAAAAGGGATCAGAAAAGAAAGGTAAATGTAGTTCTTTCTGTAAATTGCAGTTTACTTGTCTGTTTCATTTTTTAGCTCCCAATTTTTAAATTCTTCTAAAAATAACTGTGATTATGACTTGAAGGGGCCTGGAAGATCATCAGATGCTCCATCATCACCAGCGACCAAAAGAGCTCGGAAATTGAAAGCAGACGGATGATTGCAGCACCATGCCTTAGAATTAGGAGCTTTAACTTTCTGATGGATGTAGTATGTCACTGTTTTTTAGTGCCACAAACTCGTTTGTATCCCTTTTTAGGGTAAAAATCTTTTGTATCTTACATTGAATAAATTCAATCCTTTTGATATTAGTGTATATTATGCTATTCACTCCAGCAATGCTTTTTTTCCCAATTTAACGTGCAAATTATATTCTGTTACTAAAAGACGTCTACATTAAGATAAGCTTCTTCCAACTACTATCAGGGAAAGAGCAAGCTTGCCTAAAGATATACTCCGTAGATTGAACCTCCTTTTAACTACAAACAAAATACTAGTTTCGAGTTAAATACCAGTCTTGTCAACATTATAGTTTTATACTTCACTGAATTCCTTGATTTTATTTGAATTTTTTTTGTCCCCTTCTAATCAACAATATGTGGTTGAGAATTTTTTTCCCGCACTTTAAGTTTGAAGTATCAGACAAAGGAGGAGCATCAACACTAAAATTTCAGCAACAATCTCAATAAAATATACTCCATATTGTACATTTCTGAAACTCGTCGAATATAAAGAAACCAAGATGCAACATCACCTTACACTTTGCACGCATGTTTTGCCTTCTCTACACAACTGTAGAATGTCACAAAGGAAATCAATCTATGTCGCGAGCCAACCCAAGTGCAGCAGCCTAAAGAAGCAGGACAAAGTACGACTTAAAACTGCATGGCCACCTATCGCGCTCTCACTATTTGGTTCGGGCTTCTTCTTGGGTCCCCTCATTGATGGTCTCCATTCACGGGTTGACCTCGTGGTTTATCAAAGTGGTTCAGTTCAAATTGGTCCTCTGCACACCAATATTTGGGTTTGAATCCTCTCTCTCTATCTATCTCTCTGAATATGTCTGCCTTTCTCTTTCTCTCACACACTCTCACTGACGATGGCTTAGGTTCCTTTTCTACTGGGATTGTTCTACTGCACCATCGGAGTATTTCAACTCTACTTAGATGAAAGAGCATCGCTCGACATAAATCCAGAAGAAAGCTTTAAGAAAACAGCTGTCTCACTAATGTCAGTTATTCTAAAACAATGATCATAAATGACCATATTTTTGACAGGAAAACCATGATCATATTGATACAGTAACACAGACACACACATGAACACAAATTTTCTGCATTTGTTTTTATCGCAGATCATTGGTGGCGTTTATTGAGCTGAGTGCTGAGATGTATAGATCAGGTGTCCCAGCCAACGTAGAAGCATATGCGTTGTTTGCAGCAGCAGAATTCGTCTGGTTCCTTACTGATAGGACATGGTTTGGGTTTGCTCTCGCCTGCATCATAGGCATTGCTTGCCCACTAGCTGAGATACCAATCATGAAGTAAGTTTGATAAACCATGTGCTAGTATCTTCAATTCCAGTAGATTTATATAGCAAGGAAAAGAGCAAGTAAAGAAAATTGTATAACTACATTATTTTGTTTCCAAAACATTGTAACAGAAATTCCATAATCCTTATCGTGTATTCCTCTGCTATTTCACAGGTATTTGCACCTATGGTACTATCCTCAGGCAAATTTACAAATCTTTGGCGAGGTAATTGTAATTAAGCTCTACTTACACCGCTCTATATAGTCGAGTTTCACCCTATAAAATGAAGAGTTGGATTGTGTAATGCAGGGACTTGTCAGCTGGACCATCACTTGCTATTTTGTTTACACACCATTCTTGATCAATTTTTCAAGATGGCTTAAATCGATTTTTCTTGCCTGTGGTGTGAAGAACGAGGCATGAATTTCTCATCCAATATGCTGTTGCAATCTTGCATCAAATGAAAGCCAGAACAATATCTTAAAGAGTAGAAATATAGACAAGTTTTCTCTAATGAATTTATCATATTTGTTGAGTTAATAAACATCAATTATCTACAAGATTTACCATTTCCGTATAACAGATGGTCTTACAAAGTATTATGAAAACCATACAAGCTAGTAAACACTACCTTTCTAGCTCGTAAAGATCACATTTGAAATGTCTGGAAATCTTTCTTTGATAGCTGCTTTAATTCCTGACCCAATGGTCTCTGGTCCCTTATATTTAACCGTGCAATCCCCATCCTCAATGGTTATAACTTCCACCTCTCCCCCATAGTTCTTAATAGCAGGTCTTAGTATGTCTAGATGACTGTTCACCGCCTACAAACATCAAAGTATTGTTAGATGGTTACAAGGCAAAACTTCTTGATCACATATTTAACATTGAAGAAAGCTATACCTTAACAGTTGTTTCATTTACTTGTGCTTCATTAACTTGACGAATATCCTTGACTGCATCACCAAATTTTTCCTTCAGCACTCTTTCGATACCCATTGTCATGGTGGTTGTTGAGCTGGGACAAGTCTCACATGCTCCTGTCATGCAGTAAAATTAATTTAACGCACAAGAATTAAACTTTCCTCCATCCATAATACACTTTTAAATTGCAATATTTTACCTCAGAATAATTAGCTCTTTCCTTAAGTAAATGGTTGATGTGTACACTTAGTCCTTACTCTCTCTCTCAATCTCTCTTATCATAAGACTTACTCAAACTTTCTCTCTTTTAATATAAAGACTTACTCATGCTTTTTTCCCCCCTTCTCCATCTACTGGTGCAGTAAGTGATAAAAGTTGGAAACAAAGTCAACCATGAAGTTTATTTTAGGTTGTAGGGAGAAGAATTAATAAATATAAGTGATTCAAACAATCATTGCTTTGATGTAGAAATCTACAATATAAAGGGTTTCAGAATGTTAGCCTTTTTATTGGACAACTACAGCCCTGAAAGTAGTTATCAGAGCAGAAAGATGGAATGATAAACTGAAAATAGGAAGAAAAAAAAAAAAGACCAGCATTATGGACTACGTGGTGAATAACCAAATTCCAATTGAAATGAAACTGTAGGATACATCAATGCAATTCAGGAGGAATAATGAAAGGACATCTAATTCAAATCCTGGATTTTTTAATTGAGAAAGATATTAAGAGAGATCAAGAATTCTAACTATTTCTTAGATTCAGGTTATCAATTCAAATCCTGGATTTTCGAATTGAGAAATATATATTGAGAGAGATCAAGAATTCTCACTGTTTTTTAGATTCATGGACCGAATTTAATTCAGTGAGATTCATTCACATTTTAATTCCACCAAGAATGTTTTTTATACCCCTTTGCCCCCAGAAATTGGAGTATCCTAGTTTCACCCAATTCACAGGTTTCAACAAGTTGCAAATATCCTCTGGCAGATAAAAACGTCAGTTTTCAGCTTTCAAATTATAGGTAAAGACACTAGTCTAGTTTATCAGCAATCCTGTGTCTTTAAAGGGGTTCTTCTAAGAGTTCTAACTACAAGGCCCACACTAAATTATAGTCTCTCTAGTATATGAAGAGGAATGTCCAAGAAAGGTAAATAATCCAAGTTGTGGGCTAGAAAGTGCAGCAGATTATTACATACAATCAGCATAAACAGTAAAAATTGACATTAAGGTAACAAACACAACAGTTGACATTCTGAAAATTGTCTACAACAGCTATATATACATGACTATACTCATCATGCTATGCAAATATAATTTCTACTTGTACATGCTATTGGCTCCAACCCCCTTACTCATCCTTATCGTTTGTCCATCCCATCTCACCACTGTGTTGTCGAATGTCAATGAAAACCAACAATCCAATCAGCATTCCAAATGACCATAAAAACCCCTCACTGTTATAACAATTCCAAAGCTCTCAAACTCTTCCTATTACTATCTCACGTGGATGGTACATCTTGAGGCCCATCTCAATGACAATGACTTGCTCAAGTTTGCGGATGAAAGTCACTCGCCATCATCAAATGGCCATCACCCATAAAAAACATCTTGTTGATGAATTCACCACCCTAGGCAAATCCATGATCAAAGGGATGTAATCTTTTACATGAAATACTCTCATTATCATTGCATACTAATTTTGTCAAACATTATACATGAGAACATTTTGGGTACAACATGAGCCATAAGTACCTAATCTTAGTACAAGGACGGAGGAGCAAGTATTCTTACTACTAGTATATGGCCTAATATCATTAACAAAGACCATGACTGAGGTACAAGTACTCCATGCATCTCCCTTCAACAGCTTCAACATATGGACGAACTTGTTGTTGTAATATAAGAAGTATTTTCAAGGCTATATACTAAAATAAGAAGATCGAAAAGATGATCTCGTGACAATGAAAGAGTACGGTGTGTCGTGATGCAAATCACTGACTTGAAAACGAAATTCCGGCGCAACCGGGGTGCACTATTGTATTCGCCGGCACGTTCCCTGAGGTTAACACACCTCTTCCACACAAAGGCACTTTTTGGTGGAAGGTTGGAGCCAAGTAACTTATGCCCAATACAGAGTATGTGTTTAAGCAAGCTTGTGTTTGATATGTATTTCTTGTGTATGTTAAAATCAAAAAAACATCCTCCAATTTATAGAGATGAATGATAGAAGAAGATGAAAGATCATGGAGGAATCTTCTGTGAACAAAGAAAAGAAATCAAAAATATTATGGTGATTAAAACACTATAATTAACCTCTTAAATGGGGGGTTACAAGAAATCAAACAAGAAAAGGAATCCAAGGGAACCGTTGGAGTCCAACAGACAAACACGCACCCGATCGGGCGGAGCTCGCCCGATCGGGCGGACACTCCCTTTTTCCAGACGTCTTCTCGCGCCCGGTCGGGCGGCGCTGCTCGATCGGGCGTCCATATCTGACCCTTTGAATTTCCTTTCTTTATTTCCAACACTTGTAACTTCTTGATTAACTTGAAATGATAGAGTAATCAATAACTGGTTTTGATGCAACTAATGGACAAAATACGCCTACTCGATAAAGGGCTCAGCAAAACACCTTTGCAATTACCATTTATCAATCAAAGATTTCACCTTTACAGTTACCAATATAAAAATCCAACCTTCGTAATTACCATTATCAATCAAATATTTCATCTTTACAATTACCATCATCAATCAAATGTTTCATCTTTGCAATAACTACGGAATATTACCAATCAAAGACTCCACCTTTGCAATTAACATAGTAAAATATTTCAGCTTTGCCCAATTCTAGAGGTTAAGCCTAAATCAACAGCTTATTATAAGATAATAAGATTAAAAAAAATATGGCAATCAAGTAATAACACTATACATGCCAATTAAAGGGAAAAAAAAGATTGAATTTGGAATAAAACCTTGAAGTTGAAGGGTAATGATGCCATCTTCAACAGAAACAACATCCACATTTCCACCATCAGAAATGAGATAAGGTCTGACTTCTTCCAAAACTAGGTCAACAGTCTTCACTGAAAGCTCCAATTGTTGGGAAGAATAGATCCCAGGAGACCCATTTGAAGCTGATGCTGTAATCAGAATCACCCTTTTCAGATTGAGATTGGGATTAACCCACTTCAAAGATTTGTGATTTTTCTGTCCAAAATTAGCAAAGGATGTAAATTTATAAGATTTTTCTTGTATTTTGAGGGAAGAGATTGATGGGTTGCTCACTAACCCAACTGAGGTTAAGGAAGAAGCCATTGATAAACACAACTGAGGTTAAGGAAGAAGTAGACAATTCGTTAGTACGAGTACGAAATTTTTGTGTTTAAGTAAGGTGTTTGGTTGTCTGTTGGCTGTTGGGGTCCTTGGGGGGTTGGGTCTTGGGGAGCCCTTTACAAAATAATTATACTTCGTTAATCACCTCGATAAACAAATTACTCGTATACTTTTAAGGTCTAATTAGTGTTCGGTCCGGGCGTTGCTCCGTGTGTTACTTTGAGTATTTTTTATCATTTTTTTTTTTTTGACACAACTCAATTGAGTATTTTTATCATTATTATTATTAAAGAGTTTGAAAGAATTTTTTTTTATTGTCAAAAGTTATAATATTACAATAACAATAATAAATAGTTTTGAATAATTTTTGCTTTTATTTCTAATATGTATTTATATATTTATGTGCATAGATAGAACAACATTAGCTTATACCTTGGATGGTAATAAGTTGGTCTTCATTTAATGAGGTCTTGTATTCAAACCCTATAAGTACACGTGACATATTGAATAATGATGTGACATTATGTTGGTGTAAGAATGAGATACATCTTTTTTTAATATATTTATTTATATTTTAAAAGTACAATTAGTTTAATTGTAATGAGAGTTGGGAGCTTGGAACTAGAGGAGTGTATGAGTATCAATACTATCAAACATCAATGTATTGTATATTCACATTATCTAGGCGATGCTTGGTGATGATAAATTTTCCCTTTAAATACAAGAGTGTAGTGGTAATGAAATCCCACATTGAAAGAATTCAAGAGTTACCACCACTATATAAGGCTAAGGGGCTACTCCCCTCATTGCCATATGGTTAAGTTCTAATGTTTTGTTCCAAAAATTATTTATCCTAATTAGTACACAAGAAATTTGAAATTCGCTAACCTATCCAAATTTCAAACCGTTATACTAAATCGGCCCAAAAAAATATCTGATTCAGATTTCATATATATATATATCTATAAGTGTCAAAACCACATCCAACCCAGCCCGATGTTATGCAACCCTATGTTTTGTTCCAATAGCACTTGCAACCCATCACTATTTGCACCATAACTGCCATTAAAGGAACTCCAACCACCTTCCACCAAAACCACAATTGAAGGAGCTTTAATCCCCTTGCCCAAAAACCACCCTTTTCCACCACCATCTTCTTTGTCTCCAGGCATGCTTCCACCATGCATCGTCCACCGACGCCATCTACATCTCCACCACCAACATCACTATTATCGATTCGTCGCCAAATTAAACGAAAAACCCTATAAAACAAGTGAAATTGAGAGCATGGTATTGTTAATCCATGTCATCTCCTTCGTCTCTTCCATTGTCGTTGTCGTTAAGCTTCTATTTTAAATGAAGGTTAGTAGAGAATAGATATAGATATTGTTTTGGGACACCCAAAATGTACCATAGACACAATATTATGGGATGAAGAGCATGTTGAATAATTATATTTAAAAATATTTTTAATTATTGAAATTTTTTATGGCATAACAAATAATTATGTTGAAGGCCTTCATGTGACTTCAGATATAATTTGCAAATATAGATATGTAAATTTTGAATTTGCAAATGAAGATCCACTCGTAGACTACAAATTTGAATTTAGGTCTAGTAGGATCCTAACCAAATTTGAGTCATTCAATTTTGAATAGGCTTACAATTTTATATACACATCCAATAAAATCAAACAAGATTAACGAAAAAATCTTAAAAATCTAATGCACTAATATCCCGCCAAAAGAAGATTAACGAAAAAAATTAGGGGAAAAAGCAGGTTTGTACTACGGAGTGAAATGCAGAGGACAAAAGAGGAGTGCGAGAGTGAAATAATGACCAATTACCCCTTTTCAGTTTTCCCCCAAATTGAAAAGAAAATGCAACCTAAATCCAAAACCAAACGTCTCGAAAACCTACGAAAACCCCCCATTTTCATTCACTTTTCTTCAACTCCTACTACTACATCTTCTTCTTCTTCACTCCCCCATTTCCCAAATCCAAATCAAATTAACCCCTTTTTCTCAATCGGATCCCAAGTCGAAGTTACTTCCGACGAAGAAGGTTTCAAGGGTGCCTGGTATTCTGCTACTGTCATTCAACCTCCTCATTCAAAGCAGAACCAACAACAGATTTTTGTTGAGTACAATAATTTACTGTCGGATGAAAATGGTTCTTCCCTTTTGAAGGAATTTGTTGATTCCGAATTCGTAAGACCTAAACCTCCTGTTGATAAAAATGATAAGGTTTCTTTCGATTTAGACGACGTTGTTGATGCGTTTTATCAAGATGGCTGGTGGTGTGGTGTTGTCACTTGTATTGTTTCGCAAAATAGGTACAGAGTTTTCTTCTCCAGTCCGCCTGATGAGATAGAATTTGATGCTTCTGATCTTAGGATTCATAAGAATTGGGTCCATGGCATCTGGGTTCTCCCTCAAAAGCAGGTATCAATTTGCTTTTTAGGTTTTTTTTTTTCTTTCTAATTTGGGTTTTTTTTTTTGTCAGATTTTAAATCTGGGTTGCTTTAATTTTATGGGTTTGTTTCTTTTTAGGGTTTAATTGAGGTACTTTTTAATTGGGATCTTTTAATGTTTCTCCAGTTCTTCAATTTGTTGATTGTCTCTGAGATTTCAGCTCAATTTTTTGACCACAGTTATATTATTATTGTTAGGAAGACTGATTTATGGAATTTGTTGGAAATTTAGCTCTAGGGAGTCTTCAGTTGTTATCTTTTTAGGGGTATTGGTCTGAGTTATGTCATTTTCAGGGCTTTGTTGTGGACTAGTGGCAAAGCTTTCTGAATTGCTCGTAAGTTCTTGCATTCATGTGAGGTTTCAGTTCAATTTCGAGTGGAAGCTTGTTGCTCTACCTAAATTATGGGTAGGAAATCAGCTAGCTTTGGTTGACCGATATGGAATATGTTGCAAGTTTTGCTGAGAGTATTCATTTGTTGCAATTTACTTGCTACATGTTTTACGATTTGGTTGCAGAAACGAGGACATTTGTGCCTTTTTTTCGTTTTGGTTTAATTTATGCATTATACTGACATCATTCATTTATTCAAATTTTACACGTGTCAACTTCTCCTTCAAAATTTTCCCGCCTAAACTTTTTTTTTTCTCTTTCACAATTTTTTTAAAAAAAGGAATTAATTATTGACTACAAAATATTTTAATACTCCGTACATAATACTGTACATTAAACTCTTCACAATTTTTTTAATAAGCCTTTTGATAACTTATGATTTTTTTATGGAGTATTATTTAAATAGCTCTCTTTTTTTATGATATCCGTGCATCGCACGGAAGCTAATCTAGTAGTAATTATAAATTTATGGCCCAATGAGCTATTCTTTTAGCTTAATGGTAGCTTTACTCTAGTGAAGAAGTCTTTTAGAGTATTAATTTGGATTTTTATCAAAGATAGCTATTTTTCATAAAATTATATTAGTCCGGTACTTCATAAAATTTGCCCAATTATCCTTTTTTGATCCCTGAACATGTCAATTTCTTATGTCCAGACCTGTATGGATGCGTGATGTGAATGTTGTCTTAGAAAAATAGTCAAACTTCTAAGAATTGGCAATGTGCTGGATGACCTTATTTGCTTATACCTCTGAAAAATTGCTGTGTGAAGTTCAATTGACTTAGAATTGCTATATTGGTCTCTGTTTGTTGCTTGCCACCAACTTAAAAATGGATCTACGGCTTTTTAATTTGGCTTTGCAATTTTCATGATTAATTATATTTGTGATTGGAGATTGTAACATAAATGTTTTGAATCTAATAAAGTGGTTTGTTGGCAAAATTTTGATTTTAGATTCTAAATTTCTTGATGGAAGAGGGCTCTTTGACAAATTCTTTAGGACGAGATCTATCTTTCTTTCTCCCCCACCCCAAGCTGGTCATGGATATTTGGGGCACTGATTTAGTTGCTAGTCAGAAAGTGTTAGGGGATCACAATGTAAGCTGGTTTTACACTCCTCATCCCTGATTATTGTATGCCTAATTTCACTTAAAGGCCTTAATTAGAATGTTGAAAACCCTTGACACTAACCTGATCCATCTAATTCAATTGTGTTAGAATCCTTGAGATTTTGACTGACCTTTTCCGTTAGGACTATTGACCCTTTTTACCTATTTAAGTTAGTGATTCAAGAAGCACACGCTAAATCAATTTCTTATGCCCGATTGGTCATTCCACATTTCCACTCTCATCAATTCATGTTTGGCTAGCCCCTAAATTGCTAGTATAGTAGTATATTAAAAGTTTAAAGAAAATACAATTTGTTCCAAAATTTTCTATATGTTTAAATTGAGCAGTTAAATTTGTGCCAATATTGGGCTGAAAATTTCAACACTAACCGATTATTACGTTTTTGGTTTGTGTTTTGCTACCGTGTTAGATTAACTTTTGCCAGCACTAGGTCTAAGTGTTTTTTTTTTTTCATGGCTTCCTCTGGAATATAACTTACATCAAAGGTTTTTCTTTCACAAGTCTTCTCCTTCTGTGCAGCTCATTTCACAATTTTAAGTCTTCTCCTATCCATACATCTACAAGCTTGGTGGTTGATCTGGCCTTTTGATTCTTATTCTTGACAGAGAATGAGGGATTTGAATTTCAGCCCAGGAACAGCTGTAGAAGTGAACATTGATCCAGAGAGTTCTTGTGATGTTTGGTTTCCTGCAACTTTCATTAAACAAGCTGCTAACAACTTGTTCTTGGTGGAGTATCAGAGGTCAAAAGAAGTTGGACTTCAAAAAGTAGCTGTAGATTCTGATCATATTAGACCTTCACCTCCTAGTTCGAGTAACAAAGTTTTCAATTTACTGGAGAAAGTTGACGCATTTTACGATTATCGTTGGTTGAGTGGGGTGGTCACCAAAATTCTTGCAGACGGAAGGTACATAGTTTACTTTAAGCGCACAAAAAAGGAAAAGGAACTGTCTCATGCAGATTTGAGGCTCCACATGGAGTGGAGTAGTGGCAAGTGGATTCATTCTTCCCAGGTATACTTTGCCTTAAATCCCTGAGATGATGTTTCCTCTCTCTTTCTCTTCATATATATATATATATATATATATATATATATATATATATATATATATATATATAATCTTAATTTCCTTCATGCAATATTTTCCTTTTCTGTATCCTCTATTTCTTAGCATGTTGGTGGTTAGATGGTTGGTGGGGATTGTTCTATTTGAGGTTGTGATCAGAAATAGTCTTTTGATTTAAGCTCTTTTCCTATAATCTTACATAGTTATTGGCGGTGGTTGTCTTTTAGCTCTAGGATTTCTGTCCACACTCCCAAGGTGCTGGGATTGAAACTAAAAAGTGTGAAATATGAACAATCAGCTGATGGCTGATGCAACTCTGCTCCCCAACTAGACTGTGGAACGGGTCACCTCTTATTTGCAATCAATGATTTTCTGAACAGGGCCCTTTTCTCATTTTCTGGCTTTTAGTTATCT
The DNA here is from genome assembly GCF_948465745.1 of Chenopodium album. Classification (NCBI taxonomy): domain Eukaryota; kingdom Viridiplantae; phylum Streptophyta; class Magnoliopsida; order Caryophyllales; family Amaranthaceae; genus Chenopodium; species Chenopodium album. The sequence goes on along the minus strand of NC_137835.1, from coordinate 85,631,784 downwards.
TTGATGTTGATGTTATGCCTTTTGTCCCTTAATTAAGGCAACTGTTTGAGCCATAAGATCTTTATCTGGAAACAGATTGTATGAGCTGTGGATGTATGTCATAATTGAGGAAGGCGCCATCTTTGGGCTTGTAGCTATTTATTGCAGGGATTATTCCTTTCTTGTGAAGGCCTGACCAATTGCCTTGCTTCTGGTGCTTGCTCTATGTACTTTAACTCTTATTTCTCTTTTAGGATTCCTCAATGACGTCAAATTCTGAAAAGCGTGCAAATTATATTGTTAATGGTGGTAACAAGGAGAAGACTCGCGCCCCATCTGAAAGTGCTGGCTCGGATAAACATTTTATCATTAATCTTAGGAGTTGTCAGAAAGAGTTAACGCCTGGCAATGAAAAGACCAATTACAGCAGCGCAGCACCTAGCAGTAAAAAATCTAAACAGACAAGTGCTAATGGCGATGCTAGTTATTCCAGACCTTCAAGAAAATCGAATGATGAATCTGCATCTGATGTGCCTTTATCTCCTGAAACATGCAAATCTAAAACGCAACAAATAGAGGGATCAAGTAATGTGACTTCAGTAGATTTTGATTCTCCAGCACCTGGTCATCCTGAGCATTCTAATTTGAAACAGTTTGAAGACATCAGTCAGCCTTCTGATCCTACAGAGATGAAGGTATGTCTCTGGAAGATTCTTTGCGTTATATCACTTATAAGTACATTACTATTGGCCAGTCGCATGAGCAAGCTGTTTCTGAACTCCAACGGCCAACTTATTGCTTTTTTATACAAAATCTGTCACTATTGATATTCCACTCTTTCCATACAAATGGAATCCATTGTGGTCTTGTATTGTGCATTTGTGCTGGGGTGGGGAAAGGAGTGAGAATTAGAACATCAAGGATTATACTTGTCACCATTCCTGTTGATTTTTTTAAGCTCTAAAAAAAGCTCTATAGACAAAGTGTTTTCTTTTGAAAGGTAAGAAATGCTCTATATCTTTGAAATAATCTTAAAAATGTTACTCTTCGTTGGGACATAGAAAAGGCTTTATAGAATTAGGACAAATTGAACTTACCTAAACTAGATTTGATTGTAGGCTTGCTTTTACATTTATACGTTAATGGCTGTGAAGAGTTTCCTAGATTCTTAATTGGTGTACAAGCAGAAGCTATTCATACGACCTTTATTTTTAAGATGCCTAGATGCCCCTATGGCGCTGGTGGCTAGTAAGGGAGCATCAGTAACAACAGTCTAGTTCTGTACAATGATGCTATATTTATTTATTTATTTTTGAAAAATTGCATTCTTCTGTATACCACTTTTTCAAAAAAATAAATAAAATAATCTTGTTTAATTTTCCAAGAATTGCTTTATTGAACAATTTGTCAATTAACAATACTTAAGAACTATATCTTTAGTTTCCTTTCCACTTGCAAAAAAGAGCTGATCCTTCTGGAAAAAGCTATAGATAGTAACTTAGTAATGCTGATTTAGTATTTACCATAACATCAGCGGAAGCCAAATGAAGTGAGCCATATCAAAGAGACCCAGAAAATAATCTTCTTCATGGTTGTGGCTAGAGTTCGGTACAAAAGAGAAGAAGGTTGCCTAATGAGTACAGACTATTCAGAAAAAGAAAAGAGGTTATGCTTTAAGCAGCTTCCCAAAGGAGTAGAGCAAATGTGCAATGGAACTGCCGAAGCACACCACTAACCGATCAAGGTCTACGAGAGGAGACACAAATAAAAGAGCAAGAGACAAATTCAGGAGCTGCAGCATCAGGAAGAAGACAAGGAAGTTTAATGTTCCACTAAGTATTGTGGCAAAGGGTATTTTGTTTAGTAATGACAAAGAAATTTAATGTGAGAATACTTTCGTAAGGTAGAGCTTGATATATAAGGATGAGCAATGAAATAGTAGAGGTTATATTTTGGGAGAAGTTAGTAGTAGTTGTAGTAGCCTTCAAGAGAAGTAGCTCTGCTATTTTCCTCATTGTAGCCATTATCTTCTTATTAATCAAAAAATCATTCAAGCTTTCCTCTGTCTGTTGTTATCATTACAAGTTCATATTCATATTTCCTAGTCTATAGCACTCGGTATTAGAGCACCGATCATGGTGACCCCTACGCTCACATAGCGGGTGGACGACGTCGAGGAGCGGCCTTTGATGATGGAAAATCAACTCACGGAAGTTAATGGGAAGTTTGATACCCAGGATGCGACCATCATTAGGGTGGTTCAAACGACCGTAGCTGTTGCATTGGAGTTGGAGAAGAAGCGGTCGGAGGAGGCTCTGGCTAACACCACCACTCGGCTAGAGGCTCTGGCTAACACCACCACTCGGCTAGAGGCCAGAATCAACCGGTTTCGGGTTGACCGCGAGAGGCTAATGGCAGTAGAGAAAGACCAAAACCAGAAGTTCAGGGAGGAAATGAAGAAAACTGTTGGGTGGCGGCGGCGGCGGCCACTAGAAGCACCGGAAACCGGAGATTCCTCTTTTCAAAGGGACGGACAGGACAATTGGAATTTACGTGCTGAGATGTTCTTTGATTTTTATCAGTTAACATAGAGAGAATAACTTGAGGCTTTGGTGGTAGCAATGTATGGGGCGACGCTCAAGTGGTTTCAGTGGGAGAAGAAGAGGAGGCTGGTGGTAGGGTGGCTGGGCCTCAAGCAGCGCTTGGTACATGAGTTTCGACCATCACTTACCGGGTCGTTATATGAGTTGTGGCTTGCGGTGGAGCAGGAAGGCTCGGTGAAGGATTATCGGAGGAGGTATATCAAGTTGACTGCTCATTTGGAGGGCATATCGAAAATATCATGTTGGCTCCCTTTATTAATGGATTAAAGGGGGAGATAAAAACAGAAATTTGGATGTTGAATTTGTTTCACTTGGAAGGTGCTATGGAGCTGGCGGGTCGGATAGAAGTGAAGAATTGGGTTAGCCAATCGAAAAAATCGCAACCGGGTGGGTTAAAATTTGGCCGGCCAAAACTCACTCATCCCACCTAACTTCACCAAGATAGGCGGATGTGGGCTGATCCAAACTTATGGAGTGCCCCACCGCATTACTGGCTAGTAGGTCTTGGACCAAACCACTCGAATCTCAATCCTCTATATATTTGGCGAACAACTCAGGCACTTTGCAAAGTCGGAATCCCACTTATACACCGCGATTAACAGAAGTTGAATTGCAAGAACGGTTCGTGGAGGTTTTGTGTTGATTATAGCCTTTATAGGGCTTTAAACAAAAAAACCGTGTCGGATTAATTTCCAATTTCGGTTATAGACGAGTTCCTTGATGAGTTGCATGGGGCTAAATGGTTTGTCTAAGTTGGACTTTGAAGTCCGGTTACCACCAAATAAAGGTGAAGTTGGAAGATTTTCACAAAACGGCATTTTGCAGTCATGAGGGGCACTATGAGTTCCTTGTAATGCCCTTTGGGTAATGAATGCCCCGGTCACTTTCCAATCCCTCATGAATAAGGTGTTCAAGTCATACTTGAGGAAGTTCGTTTTGGTGTTCTTTGACAATATTCTTGTGTATAGTAAGGAGGAAGGAGAGCACAAGGAACATGTAAGATTGGTGTTGGAGCAATTATCGAAGCATAAGTTGTATGCTAATGGGAAGAAGTGCTAATTCGGAAGAAGGGAAGTAACATATTTGGGTCACGCGATATCGGAAGAAGGGGTGGCCATGGACATGGATAAAGCGAAGGCAATTGTGGAGTGGGAAGAGCCAAGGAATTTGAGAGACTTGTGTGGGTTTCTTGGTTTAACCGGTTATTACCGGAAGTTCGTGACTAATTATGCTAAAATTGCCGAACCACTCACCTCACAATTGAAGAAAGATAGTTTCATGTGGACAAGCAAAGCGGCCGAAGCTTTTTCAGCCCTCAAAACTGCCATGACAACAGCCCCGGTGTTGAGAATGCCGGATTCTCAGCTTGAATTCATAGTAAAAACGGATGCTTCGGGCTTTGGACTTGGGGCCGTGTTGATGCAACAAGGAAGACCCTTAGCTTACTATAGTAAGTTGCTGGGAGTAAGGAATCAAGCTAAGTCAATCTATGAAAAAGAATTGATGGCAGTTAGTTTGGCTGTGACAAAGTGGCGACATTATTTGCTAGGGAGACACTTTGTTATTACTTATTAGGACCGACCAGCAAAGCTTAAGGTTCCTAACCCAACAACGTGAAGTGGGCAATGAGTATCAACGGTGGATGAGAAGATTGATGGGTATAGATTTTGAGATCCAATACAAACCCGACCCATCCAATAGGGTGGCAGATGCGCTCTCTTGCAAGGGGAGTGTTACAACATAGTTTGGGGCTTTGGTATCCACTCAGCTAGTGGATTGGGCCGAATTTGAGAAGGAACTTGCATGTGATCCATGATTGAGTGGGCTGCGGAATTCATTGAAGGCTGACACTACTGGCCAACAGGGCTTCCACCTAGAAGGAGATCGAATGATGTATAAAGGCTGAGTAGTTCTTCCTAAAAGCTCAAAATTTATTCCTACTCTTCTTAGGGAATATCATGACACACCAACAGGGGGCCACGAAGGGGAAGTGAAGACTTATTTGAGGTTAGCAGGTGATTGGTTTTGGTCAGGTATGAGAAAGAAGGTAGGCGAATATGTTCAGCAATGTATGATCTGGCAGCCGAATAAGCCGTCACAGCAAGCTTCCGCGGGTTTATTGCAGCCCCTTCCAATTCCGGAAGTGGTTTGGGACGACATCTCTATGGACTTTATAGAGGGGCTGCCACTCTCTAAGGGAGTGAATTCAATCTTGGTCGTAGTGGATAGACTTCCGAAATACTGTCGCTTTTTGGGGTTGAAACACCCGTTCAATGCTCTCAAAGTGACTGATATTTTTGTGTGAGAAGTGGTTTGATTACATGGGTTTCCCTCATCCATAGTTTCTGACCGAGACAAGGTATTCATGAGTATATTCTGGAAAGAGCTTTACTGATTACAAGGTACCCATCTCAAGAGGAGCACCGCGTACCACCCCCAAATGGACGGTCAAACAGAGGTGGTTAGCAAGTGCTTGGAACCCTATCTTTGGTGTTTTGTGGTTAGTCAACCGAAATCTTGGGCCCAATGGCTTCCATGGGCGGAGTATTCTTATAATACTTCACCGCACACCTCTACCAATATGACACCCTTCAAGGTCGTTTATGGTAAGGGACCCTCCTAAAATCTGGAAAGTGAAGCAGGGTGCGACTGTAGTGAAGAGTTTGGAAGAAGGGCTCCTATAAAGGGACTTTATTTTGGACGAGTTGAAGATGAATATCAACCGGGCTCAACAATTAATGAAAGCAAATGCTGATGGTCGAAGGAGGGATGTTGAGTTTGAGATAGGCAATTGGGTGCTCCTTAAATTACAGCCATACTGACAGCAATTGGACGAGTTGAGTTTGAGATAGGCAATTGGACGAGTTGAAGATGAATATCA